>NC_134703.1:133444201-133766701 GCF_043290135.1 Rhipicephalus microplus
GCCGACAACGCTCTCTGCGATGCCTGTCATTGCGAAGAGACGCTACACCACATCCTGTGTGACTGTCCATTGTATGAAATCCAGAGACCGTCACTGGCGTCTGCTTTTGCGCGCATCGACAACAGCCAAATGTCTGTGGACACTATTCTGTCAAGTGCCCGAGAGAAGACACTGCAACAGAAGGCGACGAAAGCTCTGTTGAAATTCCTACGCGACACCGACTTGAACAAGCGACTGTAACAGCAATGTCACACACCGCGAAAGACAAGACTGGACTATGACTGAGTGTGCGCGCATGTGCTGCCAAATGTGCTGTTTCTATCTTCCCTCTCTGCTCTCTTTCATCTCCCCCATCCCTCCCCCATGCGCAGGGTAGCAAACCGGCTGCCTATAGGCTGGTTAACCTCCTTGCCTTTCTTTTCCCTCTATTTTCCTTTTTTCCTAAACTTTCAGACATAGTTATAGTACTACTCGTAAACCCATTGGAGCGCGTCGTAAGAGATAAATAGGCAGAAATTGTGCCAGCGGCATGAAGATCTGCTTCTTTCTCAAGAAAAGTAAAAAAAAAATCATCGGAGGGGATATTTTCTTTCTCTTTAATAAACTAGTGATACCGGCAGACAACAAAGCCAAAAAAACATAGGGGACATTATTTGTGCTTGTTTAACTAGATTGTGAAAATTTGCACCTCAATTGAAAGAAGTTAAAGTGGGCAAAAATGACTTTTTCTGACAACGGGATACGAACTCACAACCTTCTAATGTGAATGGGATTCGAAGGCGGTGGGTACTGATTCAACAGACGAGAAGGAGAATTTTTATACCACTTCAATTTTTAAATGCAAGGCATTTCTTAGGGAACTTCAGCTACTTTTATCTGATAAATCCCTCCATCCATCCATCCATCCGTCCGTCCATCCGTCCGTCCATCCGTCCGTCTATCTATCTATCTATCTATCTATCTATCTATCTATCTATCTATCTATCTATCTATCTATCTATCTATCTATCTATCTATCTATCTATCTATCTATCTATCTATCTATCTATCTATCTATCTATCTATCTATCTATCTATCTATCTATCCATCCATCCATCCATCCATCCATCGATCCATCCATCCATCCATCCATCCATCCATCCATCCATCCATCCATCCATCCATCCATCCATCCATCCATCCATCCATCCATCCATCCATCCATCTATCTATCTATCTATCTATCTATCTATCTATCTATCTATCTATCTATCTATCTATCTATCTATCTAGGCACCTACAACTTTTAGCTTTCAAGGCCGCTTGGATAATGGTATCAATACCAAACTTCGTATGATACAACATGACTGCATGAAGAACATAACTGACTAGTCATAACATGAAACTCATGACATGCATGTCACAAATGTTATGATTTACATGTCATGGTCTTGCTGCTCTTGCGGTGGTTTCATTCACTTATGTTGCAAAACTGGTATTGTACGAAATGACTGCATGGTGAACACAAGTGACAGACCCTAACATCAAAATCAGGGCATGCGTGTCATGTAACAACGTGACTACCTTCCACACTCACGATGCGCTCGCGGCCGTTTCGCTAGCTTCTCATGAACGAAATTCGGTATTACGGGACGTGAATGGTTAACGAAAGTATGTGACTGGTGCAAACATGATAATCATGAGAAGCGTGTCATGTAACAGCATGACTACATGCTACGCTCACGATGCGCTCGCGGTCGTTTTGCTAGTTTCACATGTACCAAATTTGGTATTACGTGACGCGTACGGACGACATAGGTAAATGACACGTACAAACATGATGATCATGAAATGCGTGTCATGTAATAACATGACTACGCCTCACACTCAAGATGTACGTGCGGCTGTTTCACTACCTTCACAGGTGCCAAAAGTTGGTATTCAATCACGTTAATGGACGACAAAGGTATGTTACTGGTGCCAAAATGATAATCATGAGATGCGTGTCGTGTAAGAATATTAATACACGCCACACTCAAGGCGCCAATACACTTCGACTAGAGCCGGCGCGCGTTCGCGCCGCCATTCGTTTTATAGCGTCACGCCGGCGATGCCATGCCAGACGCCGATATCCCCTTAGTAGAGATCAGTAGGTTTTCCCACTGACCTTCATTGTGGATCTGCATTCCAAATACTCGCAGGCGCGTGCCGCGCTGCGTTGCTTTGACGTATGCGCGTTTGAGCGCACACAGCGTACCTCTGTCACGAAGAGAGGCAGACGTGGTGCTGTCTATGTTACATCGTCGGCGCAAAATGCACCGTGTCGCATTTCGCGCCGGTTGCCACCGGGCCGCGCCGACGGTCGCGCCTGGCGTCACACAGTACAGTGTGCGCGTTCTGCTTGCGTGGCATCGCTGTTCCACGCCTGCGCGTGCGTCAACGTTGCGTCGGAGTATATCGGGTCTTTCACGAAGCGCTCGCCGCCGTTGCGCTTGCTCCCCACGTACCAAATTCGGTATCAAAATAAGTGAGTAGATGACGAAGGTAAATGACACGTCCAAACCTGTTAATCATAATATGCGATTTACGCAAAACATGACAACATGGTATACGCTCATAGCGTTCTCTCGGCCTTTTCACTAGTTCCACATCTACCAAATTTGGTATTACATGACGTGTGTGGTTCATGAATGTAAATGACACATCCAAATATGATATTCATGATATGGATTTCATTTAAACCTTGACTACATGTTACGCTTATAGCACGCCCGCGGCTGTTCCGCTAGCTCCATAAATACCAAAGTTGGTAGCAGGTGACGTTACTAGATGACAAAGGTAAATGAAACGTTCAAACATGATCATTATGACGCGGAATTTATGTACGGCGTAATTTACCTCCGCCTCTTAACGTTGTGCTGATTTTGATGTGACCTATGACCCTTCCTCATTCGTGCTTCACATATCATCGATTCCCAGTGTACGTGAGATCTGAAAATTTTTATGTTAGGGGGGCTCTATACTCAAGCTGGTGGGAAAATTTTAAGGTGTAGCCACAAAATCAAAGAAAATCTGTTTGGGCCGTTTGACATCATGTGAAGTCCTCGTCTGAAGTTCGAACCACGTGATCTCCACCAATCACGATCTAGCGCAGCGATGACAAAGAAGCTATCACTACGATTGCTCTGACGTAATACTCAAACATACCCATACGAATAATCATCTTGTGTGGTTGTGGATACAAGTTCATTGGAAAGTCACGATACCAGTGCCGGATGGTGGGCAATAATTTGAAAGTAAATAAGTGCGGATGACGCATTGTTTACGTTTGCCGATATGTTTTAGTAGCTTATTCTACATGCGATGTCAAGCAAGACTAAAATAAAAAACAAAGACTTCATATTGCGCCAGGACAGCGACGACTGACTTCCAAGACACGATTACAGGCAAACCTAATCTTTGACATCTGCGACATCGTCATTTGAACCTCTGCTTTTGTCTTTCATCGTTTATTTTATGAGGCAACATTGTGTTTCATCAGACTGCCTAGGACAATCTCAGAAGCGATGTTGAAAAAAAAATAGGGGCATGTGATCCGCCCCGCCAAGTGCACACTCGCTTACTACTAAAACAGCAAGGCTCGTGTTTTCATGGGTGAAAACATGCGAAGATACACGACTTCAAGCTCCTCTTAAGCGAAAACGAGGAAGTCGCTTAAGGAAGATCATGGCATTGATTTTGACTACAACGGCTTCCTTAGCGCGTAATTCCAACTCTATATAGTTGTACGAGAGGGCGATGTTTCCAATAGTTGATTGATTGAATGCTTTATTGATTGGTTTACACGTGAAGTTTAACATCCCCAACCACCATATGAATTTGAGAGACACCGTAGTGGCAGGAAATTTTGACGACCTGCGGTTCTTTAACGTGCACCGAAATCTCAGCACACCGGCCTACCGCACTCTTTCGGTTCCATCGAAAGTGTAGCCCCTGCGGCCGGGATTCGATCTCGTGTCCTGCGGGTAAGCAACCGAGTACCTTTGCCGCTAGACCACCGCATCGGGGCAGGGAGCTGTTTGGACATCACTGCTGAAGTGTGGTCGACATATGTTTGCCACCATTATTTTGAAATTGTTGATCTAAATATCGTACAAAGCGCTGCAGAGGAACCACTGAAATAGCCAGGTCAGCTCCTGATATTGATTGCTGTGCCAATTGTTTGTGATTATTTAAGAAACAAAGAGAAATTTAGGCGAGTGCATCTTTGGAATGACAAAGTTCCTTTCATTGGAACGCAACTGATCGGTGCTGTCAATTGGCTCTATAAATAAACCATATGTAACTGTTGTAAATTAGTTTTGTTGTAGTTCGCCACGGTGGGCTATTGTGCTCGGCTGCTGACACGAGGGTCGCGGGTTTGACTCCAACCACGGCGATTCCATCACGATAGAGGCGGAATGGTAGAGCCCCATACACTGTGCGATGTCAGTGCACGTCAAAGATCTCCAGATGATCGAAATCTCCCTCGCCCTCCACTAAGGTATCTTTCATAATCTTATAGCGCTTTATGGACAAAAAAACAGATATTAACACTTTACTTTCTTGTTATGTTTCTTATTTTACACCAGACCCACCCCATCGTTCATCAGTCATTCGAGGCACGTTTTCGTCAGCTGCGTATCTGTCATATCGTCGGACACTTCACGTACCGACGAATTTGGTGTACACGCACTTTTATATCGTTGTACTTTTCACAGTTTTTCCATCACTTTCCTCCCATGTATTATGTATGCACCCGCTATCAGCCATGAACATTGTTTTCTTGGTTATTCTACTTCAATTTACGGGATCGTTTCATTATCTCTCTCTCTACAAACATTCTAACGGTATAATGTTTTCTATAAAGGCAAATTCGGAGGTAATAACAGTTGCAATGCAAAACCTATAGTACATGTCATTGATGGTAACATGGAAGGACTGGAGTTTTTCTAGAAGCTGACAGTGACTGAAAAGCACTAACGAAGACAAAGTGCGTATGTCATGTGTCTTTCTCAACACAGCGGCAACAAAAAAAAAAGGGGGGGGGGGTCCTCTTTGAATAAAGACGGAGGTGTTGACACGCGGCTCTCCATGCGGGAGGCGCACTAGGCCTCCTCGCGTGTCGTCGCCAGCAGCGCGGCACTCGCCTAACGGGCACGCCGAAGCAACTTCACGACGTAGGCGGTGGGGGTGGCAATCTGTCTCTGCTGAGGACCAGTTCAGCTTTCCTATGAACTCAAGCCTGGTGTTTTGCGTTAGCCGTACGCGACTCGCCACGTAGGAGACGTGGGCAAAGACGCTGTTCTCTCCATTTACACCGTCTTCTCCCTCAGAGATGAGAGTGAGTCGCTTGACAACGGTATGCGATAGCGCCACGAAAAGACAGCGAGCAAGCTGACAAGGTCTTGAGGAGTTGAAACAAGTTTTAGGAAGTGCACATCGGTGACTGCTGGCACAGCCTATGCGGCTGGAGTTTGTCGCGTAATACATAAAGTGGCAGCAGCAGCTGCTGGCTTTTCATTTTCTTTCGAGGTGTTTTCGAACGATTCCGTCGAAAGCCTCACGGAAGGCTACGGCGAGTCTACGGCTAAGCGGCACGTGGCTTTCGCTCAATCTTGAATGCGTGGACAGTTTGGAATGACAGTGCCTATTTCGGCTAGACGCGTACTCACTGCGCCATTTGCGGTCGCATAATGGCCACAGAATTCCTGCACGTTCAATGCTCTCAAAGAAGTGCCCGTGGTACGCACAGAAAAGAAACAAATGAAATAAAGTGGAGAATCGGTGAGAAAATTTCATCAAAAAACTGTCCTCTTGTGTTTTTACAGTTTGTTAGATTTCGCCAAATACTGAAAAGTGTCTAACTTTTGTTTCATATGAGACACTATATCGCATTGTGCGTCAATTTGGGGTAGCAATAAAAGGCTTCATTATTGCTTCGTGATAGCCAGTGACTGTTTATGACTGAGTTCCGTGGTCTTCTTTTACTTACCTAGATGTCACTTGGGATTTCGTGTCAGTGAGCAGCCCGTTCAAATAAAGATATTTTATATCACATTCCCAACACGATGGCGTACAGTGCGCAGTTTTCGATTGACAGGTTCCACAAGATCTGTGGTATTGGTGAAGCTGACGGAAGGAGGGGGGCCTACTGTTCACTAACAACGTGACCTCCAGAAGCTCTGAGTGTCATACATAAATATTATTTCTCATTATAGCTCATACTTTGTTACCTGTATCACAACATCAAATAAGCTCACTAGACGTTCATATTGATTACGTGTCTGGTATGATGAAACGTGTACGCGTGTGTCAAATTATTTAGCTTTCAACAAAAAGCCAGGGCTGTTTTATCAACATGGCTCTGCAGTTATAATAGTGAAATTAAAGCAAAAAGTTTTTTTCAAGGATAAGGTATACTTATTCTGAGCCTGTAAGAGAAGCACTGAATAGCAGCTAATTTCTTTACTCCAATAACTTGAAACATTCTTGCTATAGAAGTTATCACAGGAAATAGTATGAACGGTAATAAACAGTCGGACGACTTGAACCAAACAAACCAGAACACATAGGAGTTATGCACGTTCAGGGGAACGCGCATAAAATCACGAGTTTATGCAGTTTAATGTTGGCGCTGCAAATTACCCACACGCGCCATAAAGAGTGCTGTTTTTAAAACTGGTCGTATTGATATCCCTGTTACAACGACCTCGAAGAAGGGAGGCAGGTCATGCTTGAAAGTTTCATAAGAATAACTGCAATCTCTGTAATATCCAGTTCTGCACAAACATTCAACCTGTATATTTCCTTGCGGGCGATGCCCTCACGTGGAATCCTTGTCTTTCGAGCCACCGATCCGGTTATTTTCTCAAGCCACAGCTGAGTGCCTGCTGCCTTCAGGGCTCTTCATCTCACAGCAGAAGAAACGTGCGCGCAAGGACCAGTCGCAAGCTACGATTTACATACCGCACGCTTTTACACGCTGAAACACATCCATGCATGCTTGAGGCGAAGCTTCCCTGCAGTGCACCATTCATTCAGACACCACGCTACACAAAGCAAACGATTGGAATGCCCCTATTCCTACAGCTGTGAATGGCGCTCCGTCACACCTCTCGATGCACGTGCAGCTGCTGGAAATCCAATTTTGTCGCTACATAAAACGTCGAAGGCCACCCAGAGCAACGTGAAAATTGTGAGCATCAGAGCCCAGCGTGCAACGGACCCTGCGATACCGACAGTCAGCCGATGAATTCCATATGAGAAGAGATACATGCACAAAAAACAACAGAATCAAGAAAAAAGACGACTTCGAGAACCAAAATACCAAAGCATTCACTGAGTCAACGTCCATCCTTTTTTTTTTTACGTTGGAACTTGCTGACATCAGGTGCCGCTGTTTGCACCAACCATGCCGCTCGTGTCGTGAACAGTTCTCGCAATACCTCGTCAAATCTCCGACGGCATAAATCTGTCAGAAGCAGCAGAACCTCAGTCGGGAAACCGCACGTGCGTACCCGGGTATATATCTCTGGATGCGTTCTTATATCTTCCTGCATGCGTACGAGCTGAGCAATAAGCTTGTAGAGGGCATAAACGACGGGAGCAGATACAGTTCCTGCAACGTGCGGCTGCAGTTATTTATACAAGTCAGATGGCCAAGCCCGAATAGAAACGTTTCTCAGTCCATCTCTCCACTATAGAAATGAAGGATACGACTCCATCTGGATGGATGCTCGAGAGATTCCGCCCACACGGAAAGCAAACAAGGACGACTTGGGGACTTCTAACCTTATGACAGTATTTGCTAATATAACGTGAATACTCACACAATACTTACCGTTCTATTGTCTTACGACACAAGAAAGTTTTCGAACATAGGCCCGAATATTTTTAGGACCTGAAAAAAATAGCGTCGAGGCCACTGCGCATGTGCGAGACTCGAAGAGCACGTGGGGTTTGCATAGCGGACGCCATTTGAGAACTTTTTCAAGTGTTACTTCACGTCTTCCGCCCAAATACTGTAGCGTGGTCGATCCGATTTCAAACAAAACCCGTGCATCATACTTGCTGAAACAATAATGAAAATAATAGTTAGTACTAGCTAAATAGTATCCTTCGCTGATTACTTTCCACTCTTGCCCGGCCGTGGTGGCTATGACACTAAACTGCTAACACGGAGGTCGTGGGACCGAATCCCGGCTTTGGTGGTTGGACTTTCAATGAAGGCGAAAATTTTTGAGGGCCGTGCACACAGCTATAGATTTAGGTCCACCTTAAAGCACCCCAGGTCATAAGTCGGTTTTGAGATGTTAAACCAGAGTAATAATTATCATTTTGGCTATTCTCTGTTTATTATAGGCGCTTGACCTCCCTTATATAACATTAGAATTTGCACAATCTCGAATTGGGCAATTGCATTTTTATGCACGAAGCACCTTAGGGGTTAAGCTCGCCGCCATCTTCTGTCGCCACAGTGTTTCTGTCACCACAGTGTGTCTTGAAATCACGATCAATCATAAAAACGGGTATGCTCCACAACATGTAAAGCCTACTACATGCTACCGGCCCACTTAAACGGAAGAAGGCACCAGATGGCTGAAAAAACAAATAGCCGCCGCCGTTAGTTGATGAGAAACACCCTTCCTTACATGCCGTATAGAGAACTGAGACGGGGCACGTATAGAAAGGCAGAAAAAGGGGGAAAAAGCATCAGTATAGGGTAATCTGAATTCAAGCACAGTTTTCCGAAGACGTTATTGGAGTGTAAACACTCTTCCATACATATCCGGCTTAGGCTCGGCACCAATAATGCCTTCCTAATGAAATCTTTCTCAAAAATACGAAACTTTCCACTCCTCAACTGTTTTTAAGTTACAGAAGTGCTGAAACACCCATCCCGGCATATTTCGTCTCTAGTGAGTTTTTTTTTTTTGGAGGTGGAATGAGTGTATAAATCGTCAGTGTTCTTTTATCTGTTGGAAGCATATTGAGTTTTATTGAACTTAGCTTGTATTAGCGCGCCACATATGAAAATGAAATGAAAAAGACGACAGAGACGTTTCGAAAATTAGCCGCTAATTAACAAATGGTAAGGAATGGATGGAAACACCTAACCAAGATTAGGACTCAGCCTAACCAACCAGGTTATATGCGAAATCACGATAAATTGTGTAGACGGTCATCTTATGTTACACACTACCGGTGAATATAACTCAAGGTGACACTGCATAGGAACCGTGACCTGCATTATTTAAGTTTACGTGAGCTAAAGTGATACCTCAGCACTGTTTACCTGCAGCTTTTTAGGAGCATTTTGTAATTAATACTAATCTCACTTTATGTGGTGGCTGAAATGTGTATTTTAGCGTGTTTCGCGTGATTTAGTCCAAGTTAGCGCAGTACATCGCAACTCAAAGGCACTCGATGAAACATAGTGTATTGATAAGGGCTACTTTGGACATTTCATTTTGTTTTTTTATCAGAGAAAAAAATTTTAAATACAGTATTTAACCTACCCGCCGCTGCTCATGAATTGGGTTATTGTAACAAAACAGGCAACATTTGCGCTTGTTCAGGCGAGATCTCCACCCCACCATGCTGTACAATTTGTATTTTACAATTTTCTTAAGCACAACTTTAAACCTTAGGCGATGCGTTCATATTCGTGTTTGGCGCATGCAGCTATGGGACAAGGTCTTTTCCTGATGATCATTAAAAAAACTCGTCTGTTCATGCTTCTTCCTCAAGCCTGTTTTTTTCCTCTTCCATGCAAAACAAAAGACGTTATTTTGTAACGGGTCTAAGATCAAAAAGCATTTCCCATCTCCACTATGTTTAAGGCACCGAAATCATCATTGCCCATACCAACTACGCACGCGGTAATTTCAAAGCTCGAGCACACAGTTGCAGAAAATTTTTAGCAAATGAAGAAAACAAATAGGGCAACAACAACAACCAAATTAAAGAGATTGTAAGAAAAACACTTGAATCACAATGAGTTGCGGCGCGTAATAAAGAATTGGAGGCTAAACGTGGCCCTAGGAGACGTGTAACAACGCAGGTGAAATTAAGACTACAAGCATTCAACTTATGAGCAACATTAGACAACTTCTGCTACCCTTTCTGGTTCTAAGAGCCCTAAATTATAACACCGTACAAAATAACCAGGGCAATTGTCGCATGCGTGACATTCAATTTACTGTTTATAATCTAACGTAGCACCAATTGAAACAAAGGGGTTGTGAGCTCGAGTCGACCGTTCGACAAGAAAGCAAACCGACTTGTCGAAACATCGGCTCAAGAGCACCACCTCTGTTTATGGAATATCTTATTACAAGCTTCTTTCCCCAATGCTGCAGTTTATTTTTTTTTGCATTGCCTATCGAAAAAGGTGTTTAAAATCGGCTACAAGTAGAGACATCTACGTAGTACAGGCCTCATAAAGTTGGGGCCATGACTTTACTCACCCTTGATATAGGCGCTGACTAGTCACCATTTCTCGAGGTTCAGGGGTTTCGTCTCGACTATCAATCCCACAGCTACAGGTAACACTCACATGACATCGCGGTTACTTTCCTATAAGTAACCTCGAGACTTCACCCTGACAGTATACGCGTTTCGACCACAGCACCGTAGTTAGGCATTGCAATATCCCGGGAATAATGATTCAAGACCGCCCTCCCACGTAGGCATTCCTGTACGGTTGCAAACGCCGCCGGGTATGCAGCCTGCAGGGCCCGGCGAAATGTCTGATGCGCCACACGATCGGAGTGCACAGGCATTCTGTTATCTACAGTCGTCAGCCAAAAGTGCTATATAGGCTGGGCATCGAGCTGCGCAAGGCAGCATTATGTCGCAAGCGTTATCTTCACTATCAGTTTTCTTCGCGAAAAGGGCAAGCTAGACTAAGCTTGAGACGCCCCTCAGCAGCGTATATTTGACAAAAGGGAGTTTTAGAATACCGTTTGCAAGCGCTGCGGCCGTTGCGGGCGTAGCGGGTGCCAAATGAGTTTTAGAATAGCGTTTGCCCTATGACACCGTCACACCGTAGCCTCAAAACCAGCTCTTGCGGGCCACATACGGGCCGCCTTACCGCACGCAATTTCAGATTTTTGCGTGCGGTCCGCGAACGCCGACTCGCGTTACGACGCATGCGCAGTGGCAGCGACCACACCGCAAGGGCTCGCGGTGCGCTATTCTAAAACTACCTAATAGGGAGTTTTAGAATACCGTTTGCAAGCGCTGCGGGCGTTGCGAGCGGAGCGGGTGCCATTTGAGATTTAGAATAGCGTTTGCCCTGCTGCGATCCGCAACGCACGATCGCAGCGGCACCGTAGCCTTGAAACCAGCGCCTGCGTGCCACATGCGGGCCACCATCACCGCCCGTAGCAACGCCTCCTAGATTTCCCTAAACACTCGTTATTAGGGAGTTTTAGAATAGCGCACCACGAACCCTTGCGGTGCGGTCGCTGCCACTGCGCATGCGTCGTAACGCGAGTCGGCGTTCGCTTTCACGGACCGCACGCAGAAAAAACGAAATTGCATGCGGCGAACGCGGCCCGCACGTGGCCCACAAGCGCTGGTTTTGAGGCTACGGTGTCGCCGCGATCGTGCGCTGCGGTTTGTAGCAGGGCAGACGCTATTCTAAAACTCATATGGCGCCCGCTACACCCGCCACGCCCGCAGCGCTTGCAAACGGTATTCTGAATCTCCCTATTCTCTACTGCTGTTCTCGTCTTTTTGGGACACTTATTCACGCAAGAAGAGTTCTTCACGTGACGTAATTATAATATAAACTCTGGATTGATCCACGGATAGCAGTGGTCCAGCGGTTATTGTTCTCGGCTGCTCACCCGCACGTCGCAGAATTGATTCCAGTCCTTGGCAGCCACATTTCCGATGTAGTCGAAAAGGCTTCATGTCCTTGTACTTGGACTTAAATGGACGTTCAAGACGACAGGTGATCAAAATTTCGGTAGCTCTCCGCTACGGCATGCCTCATTACCCTATCACGGTTTTAGCGTGTAAAAAAATCACAGCGTATCCGATGAGTGAATGGTGAGGAGTGGAGCGAAGCGTCCATCAGTCTGTCCGTGCTTCCGTCTGTTTATGTGTCCGTAGGTGCATGAGTGCGTCTGTGCGTCCATCCGTTCATCCGTTTTCACGTTCGTGCGTCCCTCCGTTCGTCCAGGCGTACGCCTATGCGGCCGTCCGTCCATCTAGTGCACACTCCAAGTTCCGCCATCTCGCACCTTTACATCATATATTCATCATGAACGAGTACCGCCATCCAGCGGACGTTCCAAGGACTGAACGAGAGGTGGCTAACTGCTACTACTACTAGTACTACGACTACTACGACTACTACTACTACTACTACTAGTAGTAGTAGTAGTAGTAGTAGTAGTAGTAGTAGTAGTAGTAGAAGTAGTAGTACTATACATCGGGGACGCATGACCCACAGCTTAAGAACCTTTACCACTAAAACATCTGAATTAAATTGTCATACATATGAGTAGTATCGATTGTGAATGTCTCTTCCTGCTTTTTTTGCAGACTACCACCCGTACTTTTTTATATCGCATGACTATCATACCCCATCAAGTACCGGCCGCGGAAGCGTGCAGCCGCCAAGCGCGAAATTCTGTCATGCAAACTACGCGCTTAGTGCAGACGTGTTCCACGGGATTCCTGAGTAAATATGTGGTCAGGATAACATGGCGCCTGCAGGAATGGTAGATAAAGCGAGAATGAAACCGCTTTCTTGTCTTTGAACATGGTATGCTTTAGGGGTCCTTTAAAGACGCATTTTACTTGGCCAACGTAATGAGCAATGAGCTGAATGTGCATGCCAGTTGAAGCGCGTAGCACAGAATATACCTAATCAACAAATAGTTTCACCACGAATGAAAGAGAATTTATGGTCTGAAACGCGTCTATTCTTGTTGATTTTCATCATCAGCGTCCTCACGAGACAACAGACAAGCCTACTAAGCACTCAATTGCGTCGCCCCTAAAACTTGGACTTGTCACGCTTGTTTTATATGCAATGCAAAGAATTTGTCAGCGCGCCCCTCTGCGACATTGAGCGTATCTATCTATCTATCTATCTATCTATCTATCTATCTATCTATCTATCTATCTATCTATCTATCTATCTATCTATCTATCTATCTATCTATCTATCTATCTATCTATCTATCTATCTATCTATCTACGAACGCGTGCTCTCCAGGCCATATTGTTATGGGATGTGTACCGAAATAGACCATTTTCAATCACAAACTTGCCACCAATGAGCGAAGAAGACCTTCCCCGACAGTCTGGAATGTCTACAATACGTGCACTGCAGACTGCAGAAAAACTTCATCGGGTACTATCAGCAGCAAAAGCTCGCGGGATCTGCACAGTGTCGGAGTGATGAGAAAAATTGGCAGCATACCCACGGAGTGAATGATGGAGAGTGGGGCGAAGCATTCGTCCGGCCATTCGTTCTTTCTTCCGTCAGTCCATGCGTCCGTCTGTGTGACCGTTCATGCGTTCATTCGCCCGTCCGTGCGTGCGTCTGTTCGTGCGTCCGTCCCTGCGTTCGTCAATGCATCCGCCCCTGCGTTCATTCATGCGTCCATCCATGCATCTGTCTGTGTGTCCGTTTGTCAATCTATTCAACACTCCAAGTACCACCATCTCGCCTCTTTTCATCACATATTCCCCATATAGAAGCACCGCCATCCAGCGGACATTCCAAGGACTAAATGAGAGGTGGCACACACACACTTTCTTACGGCTTGCGCTTCGGGTCTACTTCCCACCTTTAACCACCTCGAGTTCATGGTATATACTAGCTCACTGTATTTATGGCACTGCGGCCCAACGCTAGCTAAACCTTTCTCAAACCAAGGAGGTTATGCCCAGCAAGTATAATAGTAGCCACCTTTTCCTGTCAGATAGTGCTCAATGTACATGCCAATGGCTGCTAATGGGAATCGCAGCGTGAGCGTTAACTAAAAGCCCAATGCTCCTGTCTCTCATTCCCCATTAGCCGCCATTGGCATGTACATTGAGCACTATTTTTTAGGGGCGAAGCTCCTTAGGGCGTGGGCTGTGCGTCCCCTGTAGCCTGTATGTAGCCACCTCTAGTTTAGTTCTTGCAGTGTTCACTAGATGGCGGTACCGTCCCCTGTATGTAGCCACCTCTAGTTTAGTTCTTGCAGTGTTCACTAGATGGCGGTACCGTCTCCTATATGTAGCCACCTCTCGTTTAGTTCTTGTAGTGTTTACTAGATGGTGGTACTTGTAGCTGATGATGAAAAGATGCAAGATGTTATAAACTAGAAAGCGGTACTTGTAGTTGATGAAAGACGCGAGATCTTATAAAATAGGAATGATGTCACATATGGCGCGTGTCATTGGTTGAAGGCAATCGTTCGATTTAGTGCGGCGACGTACCCTAGGGGGAGCGTTGTAATAAAATCCGTTCGCTGTTGGCGCGCGCTCGGAGTCGCCGGATGGATAAGGCTGCACAGAGGAGAGAGCGCAAGGCGGCAGCAGCGCGCGCTCGCAGACAGAATCCCGATGTGCGAGCGCGTGAGGCAAGGGACATCGCAAGCCATCCATCGTCTAATAACAAATAAAAGTTGATTTGTGTATATACACACACAGCGTTTCTCACGTCTTTACATGATGATCGACTGGGCGAATTACACGGAAGATTCACAGTCTACCGATGAATCCCTCCGGAGCTTCGCCCATTCATCATCATTCACCCCGTGAATATGCCGTAATTTTTATTGTTCAACAACGCACAGAAGAAATCTCTCACCGGCACCACCTTGGAGGTCAAAATGTTATACTTGTTACATCCTACAACGGCTACGAGGGACGAACGGGTGCCGTTATAAAAAGCTTCGCTCGTAAACCTTGACGTATTTTTTGTGGTTGTGTTTGTGTGAACCATCGAATGTACATGTTCTTTCAACGTCATCTCATATCCATGTTCATGTAAATGACGTCTGTTTTGTCATCATCGTTAGAGTATGTCTAAGAAGGAATTGTTCTGTTGGGTGTTATTGACGTTTGTGGCAATAAATTTTTTCTAAACAAAACTGCATCGCTGCCTAACCTGAGCTGCCGGTGTAAAGGATATTGGCCTCAGCCTCCGTGAAAAGATCCGGCAATGGTGCGTTCAAATTATATTTAAGCTGGTAGCGTAACTTTCATATGTTTTCACGGATCGAGTAGCCGGCGGCTCATTGCCACCATCGCCATCTACTTGACAAAAGGACAGCTAATAGCGAAAAAAATATATATGATGTCATAACCGAAAGTGGTACCGACGTCGTCCATTAGCCCTACATTCCGCGAAATTCTGATTTTCCTTGATTACTTATCTTTCGCGTGCTTTTATTATATGGTGATTTTATTTTGCCTTGAGCTTCGCTAATTGCCCTCGGGAGAGAAAATAAACAAGAACAACAAATATTGAGGGAGCAAAGTTGTTTTATCAGCCAAATGATGCACTCGCAATAAGCACAAGAAACTTTGCAGAGGCAATTTTGAGACAACTGTTCACGAGCTCAACAGCATAGTTGTTTGAAGACTCTTGTTGCCCAATCGTTGAAAACCACTGCAGCGAGACAGTAGCATTGAAAATGCAGCTTTGACAGCCATAGAGTACAGCGTATCATTGCTTGGCGTGTCGTGTACACCGTCACTAAAGGCGAGGGCACGCCAGCCGTGCACCAGTAAAAGTAGTAGGCAGTCACAGGGGCAGCTATCTACACATTATGTGAGCTAGTTGCGCACTCAAATGTCACACCAGTAAATAGCACATAAAAAATAAGTAAACTACTGAATGTACGCATGAAACTACTGAAACTACTGAAACGCATGAAACTACTGAATGTACGCATGAATGTACGCATGAAAGTGAGCGATGCCTCTCGTTGACCTGGCAATGCAGCTAACCAAAGAACACGCTGACCTAAACACAAACTAGCATATTGCCTGTACAGGCCCCCAAACTATTGACCCATGTTACCAGACTGCCTGCATCTGCCCACTGTTCGTGAAAAAAATTGGATGCTCAACCAGATACCAAAGCCTATAAGCTTTCAATAAATTAATCTACTAATTTTCGAAACAAATAAAAATAAATTTACTCAAAATAGACGTGTAAATGATTTTTTCATTTTCCTTATTTCTCCCCTCCTCACCTAGTCGCGCTTGAATCGTCCCGCCGTTTTTGATATCTGTCTCAATAGGTTTCGGACCACTTCTCGTTCCGACTTTAGCGACCTATCTAGATTGACCTTTGTGCGTTGGCTAATGCACCTTCGCTAATCACTGAGGACAATAGCCTCAGCACCTGCCACGTCACGGCAAGTGACGCCGCGGTGCAGTTTTTCGTGTGCTCCGCTCCACGCTGGAGATCTGGCCAAATTTTTCTGCCGACAGTACGTATAATATCGCAGTGAAAACAAGCGCGAACACCGGAATGCTGTGTCCAGGTATAGCTTGAGGCGTTCAACTACAACAATGGTCAAATTGTGATTATCTTAGTCGCTGCAGGTGATAGAGATGTATCGAAAGTCGTCAAGGTGGATGCCTTCGTGTCAAAAGGTGCTGTAGCTGCAAGACCAATGCGCATTGTACAAACTTTCATAGTTTCTGCACATAATCACAGCCCTATTTATATAAAAACATACTTTAGGGGCGAAGCTCCTGTTTAGAAAAAGTTTATTCTTTCATGGGACGCAACAAACCTGAGAGACAACATACACTACACATTTAAACTAAAGTGCCCAAGTCCGTAGGATGTCCATAGTCCATTGTACTAATAACTGTACATACACTACATAAATGCACTAATCACAATATGGACAATGTACATGATGATATATGTACAGAATTTACAAGACTTGGTGAAGATGTTAGAAAATATGTACAACAGGTATCAATATTCTTAAAAGTTACATAACTTACAGCGTTAGAATGAAGTGCATATATAGGAGAGCTCACACCCATATGGAACACACACAAACACATAAAAATAGTAAACACATAGTGATTACATGCACCAATCAGACATTGACAGGTGACCTGGCTATAGGAGCCAGGCCAGGTGGAAGACTACTCGAACGCGTCTGTCAACTACGGACAGAAAGGGGCACGACCATTGTCACAGAAATTCTTCCTCCCAAGGAAGAACAATTCCTCCGACAGAAACAATAAGAGTTCAGAGTAGAGGCGTTCCAGATTCGGAAAAAGTGCACGACGACGATGACCTGCCGCAACAGCTTCGCACCTATTACGCCATAAACAAAAAGCTCCCGCAGCTTTTAGAAGGCGTGCAAAGCGACTACGCGAGCAGCGACCAGATGTTACAAAGCGATTAACACCTAGGCCATGAAAACTAGTGTTAACTGACTTCCAAAACACCTTTGCAATGACACATTGCTGCAGCATATGCTGGTTAGACTCCTGTAATGGGCAGTTAGGACAAGTGGAAGATGGGACCATGCCCCACCTCTTCAGTCTGTCCCGTGTTGGGAGTACTCTCCATCCAAGACGCCACATAAAGTCACGAAGGTGACCAGGCAAAAACGATGCCGTTATCGCGCTCCACGAGACATGTCTCGATCGTGCTAGACGGGCTGGAGGAACCAGAGGAAGCAGAAGAGCCGCCGTTGTATCTACAATGCGGCTTTCAAGAATGTCCACATCGGGACAAACCTGCTGCGCGTGTCGATAAAATGCTACTGCCGTTGAGTAAAATGCAGGTACGTGAAGTGTTTGCGGTGCAGAATTAAGCCGTGCATTTGGTAGTAAATAGCGTAACTTGGTGCCTAAGAAATAGCAGGCAAGATCACGCGCGGGGCACTGATCACCATGCAACAACCGAAGTAAGAATCGTAGGGCAAGTAGCCGGCAGCGAACAGAGACGGATGGGAATGCGAATCCACCGCAGTTTCTCGGTTGCCCAAGAGCTGCTCGGCAAACCAGCTCTGTTCCACCCGACTAGAAAAAAGAGCCAATGAGGGATTGCAACGACCTGGTGATTTGTAATGGGGGCTTTAAAACATGAGATATATACCATGCACGGCCGCAAAACACCATCTGTGCTAAATACCTTCTTTCGAGCATCGGTAAATCATACTCTTGTGCTTCCCGGACGTGTCGTTTTACATCTTCGACTACTGAATTCCACAAGCAGGCTGATATGCCGTAGCAAGTATAATCAAGCCCCAGAATGCGAATAGAGTCACTTTTTTGAAGACCGAAAAAGGAACTTAGACTTGCGTCTGGTGAACCAATAAATAAATATCGACATTTGGAAAAATTTAACGCAGCACCTGAAATCGTACCATACGTAGTAAAAAGTCGTAGGCTACGGGATAAAGTGTCCTCATTCTTCAAATACAACGTGATGTCATCAGCAAATGCTGTCACTGTCACGGTACCACTACCTGGAAGAGGAAGGCCTCAACGTAAGGATCCTTATGGCGTGGCTTGTGCGTCCCTCGTAGTACGCAACCACCGCATACCCGAAATAGCGGTCTTTACGATTTTGACCTCCAATGTGGTTCCGGTGAGAGATTTCTTGTGTGCGTTGTTGAACAATAAAAGATAGTGCTCAATGCACATGTTAATGGCTGCTAAGGGGGAATGAGAGACAGGAGCATTCGGCCTTTAGGTAACGCGCACGCTGCGTTCCCCATTTGCAGCTATTGGCCTGTACATTGAGCACGATCTGACAAGAGAGGGTTGCTACGTTATACTCGCTGGGTGTAACCTCTTTGGTTTTAGAAAGGTTTAGCGAGCGTTGGGCCGCATAGCCATGAATACAGTGAACAAGTATATACCATGAACTCGAGGTGGTTAAAGGTGGGAAGTAAACCCGAAGCGCAAGCCGTAAGAAAAGGTGCATGTGCCACCTCCCGTTTAGTCCTTGAAATGTCCGCTGGATGGCGGTGCTTCTATGTGGGGATTATATGATGAAAAGATGTGAGATGGTGGTACTTGGAGTGCTGGATAGATGGACGAACGGACACACAGAGAGATGCATGGATGGACGCACGAATGGGCGCAGGGGCGGATGCATGGATGAACGCAGGGTCGGATGCACGTACAGACGCACGCACGGACGGGTGGATAGACGCATGGACGGTTACACAGACGTACGCAGGAACGGACGGAAGCAAGAACGAATGGACGGACGAATGCTTCGCCCCACTCCCCATCATTCACTCCGTGGATATGCTGCCATTTTTTTCTTGATGTCTTTTTTGTGCGTTTGTGTTATACCTATTTTTATGACAGAGGGATTATCCATGTTTGCTTTTTCACTTTTTTTCGGCAGCCCAGTGCACCGGCACCTCGTCGAACATGTTGATTCTCTTTGCAGGCCCACGTGCGGCATCGTTACTTGGAACTATATATCCTCAGCCTGGGCTATATTCCTCCCATTTTGTTGTATGTCTGTGTTTTGCAAGCGGACATACCACTCGCGTTTTTACTGTTCCACGGCTCAGCCGCCAATGAATTGGTCTGTCATGTGCACACAGCACTAATGTTCCCACGGGCCCTCCTAATTTTGCGCGATGACATGTGTGCTACCAGCCAGTTATATGCATTTATTTATCAAATAATGCACCAGGATCTCGCTTTGCCTGGAATGCATGGAATTGTCACCGCACTTTAAAGAAAGTAGGTGACGTACAAAGGTAGCAAGGAAGGCTGCGTTGTAACATGCAACCACAAGTAACCAGGTCCCTGGTGTTTTCCACACCCCGCTTGAGTTCCCCAGAATCAGCTTTAAAAATTTGGCTGACTAATTCGGTGTGCTCTCACTTCAAGTATATCCAACTTACGTATTCTCTCTGGGAATTAACAACATATGAGGCTAAGCTAAAGTAATACGCGCAAATATTTGCAAAAGCCTACTCATGAAAGTTTCGTGTCACAGATATTACATTGCCTAAAGTTTGAATGGACTTTTCTAACCAAGTCATCCTGCAAATCAGTAATTTCAATTGATATGAAGTTATAACATTATTACTGGTACCTTTTTTCGCCTCATGATTTGAATTTTCGCAACTTCCAGTTGCTCAAGTATCGTTCTTACTTTTCTACATTCTATGCTGCGCGTGTCACGTTATAAGTGTCAATGCACAAATCACTATCGTACACACTTGTTTGCTTCTCTTATTACTCATTGGACTGCGCTGGCCACGCAACGCTTGCACGAAACAGAAAGTGTTTCCAACGCTTTGCTAAGACGACACGGTGGTGGCACCTACCCGTCACCTTGCGTTCTACACCTTATCACTTCGGAGATGGGCGCGCACGGCGCGCGTCCCGTTTTCCAGGATAACTGCCAGATAGCGCTCATGTCTCACGTGTGACGTGACTTGATGTGCTCGTTTGGCTCCGCTGCACGCTCGAGGCACTCTAACGCAGCACCTCCAGATAACGATTCACCTATTTTCTTTCGCAGAACATCAAATAAATGTTTTTTTTTTCATTCTCTCCAGACGCAAACGACGTCTTTCGACGATATTTGTGGTGTAACAGGTAGATACGGGGCCATTTTTTTTTTTTTAGTTTTCAGCAAGCAGCATACAATTTCTAGGCTTGCATACTTGAAAGGCGAGCTTAGTTAGAAACAGGTTTACTGTTGTTGTAGACCACACAAAAGATTGGCTAGCTGTTAAAATCTAATTGTCGTGACACCTTACTTTGACCGTTGTTTACCGAATCTAAATAAAGCAACTATTTCGCGCGGCATGTTGTTTTAGCCCCCGCCCACCTCACCCCCAGCTTCACCCCACTTCGAGGCTTCTCTTATAATTTCCACCAATCGTCAAGTAGCCTCCGAGACATCTATAATT
Organism: Rhipicephalus microplus; assembly: GCF_043290135.1. NCBI lineage: Eukaryota > Metazoa > Arthropoda > Arachnida > Ixodida > Ixodidae > Rhipicephalus > Rhipicephalus microplus. The sequence goes on from NC_134703.1 coordinate 133,465,118, forward strand.
GAGAACCACTTATATAAAACGTAAAACGATATAGGCAGTGCACCAGAGAACCTTTCGCCTTAAAATATTTCATCCTGATTCGGAAGAAAACGCGGGCCTTATAATGTGATCAACCACGTCACAGAAAGCACATAGAAAGAGAATTTGATACGTCACTCAAAATAACAAACAAGAAGTTGGAGTGAACGCATGCTCCTTGGGTGGTAGGTCACAAATAATTCAGCTTTCTATTAGGTGACACAGAAAAACATGGGTAGCACAGCGTGCCTAACCTTTAGGCATGACTGAACAACAGCTATACCATGTGGCCGCGTGCTCCACAACCTGACAAGTTTTCTTTTCTTCGCATTGCAACAAACAAACAAATACGAAAATAACGTGGCCGCTGCGTAGAAGCTCTTGTTGGCTGAAAAGAGCCAATGACCGGAACTAAGGTGTGAAAAGAGCCGGCTCGGAGCACATCTGTCCCAAGGAGCTGCGACAATGGGTGGCTCCCGCGTGAAAGACGGGTGCCTGCGCACATCCCGCCTACTCTATGCGAGACGACTACCAGACGCGATAAATGAATGCTGCCAAGTATGACTTTCACAGCACTGACATTGGGGCGCCACGCCTTAACATTAAAAATTCTAGGGTTAACCATTGCAAAAACTCGATGAATATAAGGGACACTGTAGTGGACAGCGCTGCAAGTATCGAACTCCTGAGGTCCGTTAACGTGTGCTTTAATCAAGCACATGGGTCTCTACCATCTAGTTTTCAGAGACGTGATGCTGTTGAATCCTGTGACCTCCCATTCGCAGGTTCAAATGGCGGCAAAAAGAAGATACAGATCGGCTTCTATAAAAGTATTCTGAACCCGTTCGCACTCTTGTTAGTGTCAAATCTTTCTTTTATGTGACGCCCAAGCTGCGCGTTAGCTTCTACCAAAAATATTTGAAAGCTACGAATAGCAGCCATTTGAAATTGTAAACAAATGAATGGGCCTGTAGTTCTTTTTGGTAATTTTATGTTTACGGACTGTAATACCATTGTATAGTCATTTGAGGACTCAGCGTAATTAAGCTTTTTTTTTTGACGAGAATTAGAGACAAAAGGTCAACAACAGCGCATAATACCAGCTGGCCTTTTCAAACAGGTCACTAAAAATTTTAAGTACGCGAATAACGATCATGGCAAGAAATTTCGACTTACTGCATTGCGAGACTGAAGATTTTGTTCAAGCAAACAGGACACAGAAAACGACAGCCCGATAACGTTTGGGGAAATGGCTGTGGCGCGTGTGGAGACTTGCGAAAGGTTGGAAAGCAAACGTATTTTGAAAAACAGGGCACTTGGCAAAGGTGTTTAACCAACAGGTGACGAACAATTATGTATAAGCATCTAAAGATAGACGAAATTGAGTGTTTCGCGTGAAATTCACACCGACCACTACGTAAAGGACAAATAAACAAAGAGCCCTTATTCTACCGTCATCTTAAAACTGCCTTCTACGTCACTCACTGGCAAGATTTTCGGACCACGCAAATGCATCAGCAACAAGCATAAAGAACCAACGTTGTTCCGCGAATTTCGCGCAGAGGCAGAATTTATTCCTTTAACTTATCCAAGATGATGGAGGAATATTCGATGTCAAACTGCGTGTGTTTCCCAGGGCCATTCCAAAAGCGTGCACTGAATTACGCACACGAGCGAGGTTAAACGCTTTAAGAAGTTTCAAAAGCTCGCCTTCATTTTGCCAAAGGCGAACTTCTTTGGCCCCGTCTGTCGGTCAAGATGAAAGAAGACGGCTGATGGGTTGTCTACAACAGAATGCACACGGTTCGGTGACATTCTATAGATGCGAGGCAAGCAGGGAAAATCCAAGGTCGTTTTGTTCAAAAATGTACAAAAGCGAAACAGATCCCAATGAGCGTTTCTAAACAAACTTCCTCACCAGAAAAGACTTTTCTGCGCGGTCTTCCGGCAAGTGTATGCAACGACATTCAGACATATGCCGCGATGCGCATGCTATCTTTCAACTTAGCGATAGATTACGATGAGTGTAATGGTGCAGTGAACAATTTAAATTAAGGATATGTCCGTTGATATTGTAAACTACATGAATAGTCACAGCTACGGCAAACTACTTCAGGACAGAATCATATTTTCGGCGGTCATCCTGAGGATATTTTTACGCTATTTACTTCCTATTACATACATATTGCACCGTGTTAATAAAGCATATATATAACTTCTCTCTGTGCTTAAGTTTATGGGGCGCAGCGTATTATCATTTGAATATTATCTTTAGATAAAAATGTGTCCTACCTAATCTTTCGAAAGCGGGTACATACAGGTGGGAAGGAAGGCTGCATAAGCAGGCCCTCTCCACCACGTCGCTTAAATTTGAGTGTATAAGCTGCGTATGGGTAGTACTCAAAGTTAGACTTCCCATAAGTTGCGAATAAGTCGTGTACTTAAACAGTTTCGTATATGCAAGAGCTTAGGTGCGTTGAGGCCCTGTTTAGCTGGACACAAGTAATAAAAAGTGAACGTGGGGAAAATCGAACCGTACCTAGACATCACAGGGGCTGCAGCGACGAGTGGTCATTATACGAACTACGAAATATGGGGTGCGGTTACAATAAATACTATAATGATCAATCTTTAGCAACTTTCTTTGATTCGCTCGCTATTTCTCGGCATTTCATAAAAGCAGCCTGTCGGGGGCTGAGGAAGTTCACTTCTTGTGAGTGCAACGCGAAGCTGTAGGGCGATCCCCTGGTCTTTCCTAACGAAGTGAGGAAAGTGGCCTCACTACGAAAGAGTAGTTTCATTTACATTTCGTGGCAAGCCATGTAGACTGATTCGCGCATCAATATCCAAATGTGTTTTGCCTTCCTTATTACAATACCCAATTTGCCGGTGGCAGAAATATGATGGCGAAGGGTGTACTTTAAAAACAATGCCACAAAGGCTTGAAGTCCACTGAGTTTGACAAAAGACTGCGTAGTTTGAACGCAACAGCTTGGACACGTTGCAGACATTATTAAACTTCTCTGACACTCCATATTCTATTTGTCATCACACCTGCAATAATCATGGTTGTGAGAAAGTCTTCAATTCAGTGATGCCCCCCCCCCCCTTTTTTGTTCACCCACTAGCCTGCGCATCAGTGTAAACATGACACTTGTGAATCCGCCCTCGTGTGTTTTTCCACAAAATGAAGTCAAAATGCGAATCGTAGGCCGCGAAATTACTGTATCCAAATATATAGAATTACACTATTGGTAGGATCTGACACACACTGTGCTCTATAAATAGGAGTTTAATCCCCATTTCCTGACATAATCAACGAGCATATACGCATTGAATACGGGTGCAAGTTTTGTAGTTGTCACGTACCTTATTTGTAGCAGCTTCAAAGAAACATTCCGACTTTCTTAAGTTTAATTTCAGCCACAGTGAACAAAGAAAGCTGCCTTCCAGCACGCCTTCTTTCTCTGTCGCATCTTGCAAGGTCACAACAAGAGATCCGTCCCACCAGAGAGCTGGTCATTCCTATGCAGGTGGTCGCCATTATTTTCTCTTGAAAAGCCGTCAGCGAAGCCTACGTCTCATGAGGGGTGAAAGTTCTTTATGCAATGCAGACATTGAGCTAAAGCGCTTCACGTGGGTTCGACGCCTATGGGGAAGACCGCTAGCCGATGTTCAGGTATGCATGGTGACTCCAAAGCAGCACAGGGTCATACATTCTCTGCTTGTCTTTAAGAGGGGCAGCCCGCTCTCCCTTTTTCGGTGGCGCAAAAGGGACGAGAAGCTCGGGGATTTCCTAGTGCCATCGGCGTTCGTCATCCTTCCTCTTCAAATGCGGAGCTTGAGACAGGGTATGGTCGCATTAAGCAGGGAGAAGACGTGTGATGATATATTGCCCACCGAACCAGATTGGAGGCCCTCCTTGGTGGGGTGGGCCCCTTCGGATGGTGCGAGAAAGAAATGCTCCTCGCTTTTTATCCAAGGTGGGTTATCCCGCGATTCGAGCCCACGTGCTTGGGCTCATAGCGCGCGGGAAGCTATAAAAGGAGGCCTGCGAGGACACCCTTTCGTGCGTATTTCAGCATCTGCTACGGTCGGGAAGGATATCTGCAGCTGAGGGAGCTCTGAAAGCACGGTGGGGTTGCTGTCAATAATCGGGTTGGCATCGTAAGATATTCGGAAGCCAGGACACATAAAGAAAAAAGAGGCTGATGACATCAAGAGCACTAAGACTATAAAGGAGGTTCGTCTGGCTGCAACATGGCTTGTTTCTTGCCAGTGAGAAGCTTGCTGTGTGCTGCAGCAGGAATGAGACTAGCAGCTCGTAGATGGTCAATAGACGAACTGGTGGAAGCTCGTGTTGTGACAGTTCTCATCCTGTATGCTGAGATTATCGCATTCGAAATAAAAGCATTTTGTCTATGTGTGTGTGTGTGTGTGTGTGTGTGTGTGTGTGTGTGTGTGTGTGTGTGTGTGTGTGTGTTTGTGTGTGCGTGTGTGTGTGCTTTTTCCGCCCCCTATATGTAAAAATAACTAAAAGTAAAAAGGGGGTAGCCCGTACCACCAGGAGGTATAACGGGCTCAAGCCAATCTAACATAAATGAAGAGGGGAAACTTCCCAAATTTTTATTTTTATTTGAAAAAGCCAATTAGTTAAAAAAATAACATGGGTAAAACCTAGTGAGTGCAGCATGAAACTGTAATAAATAAACTAGTTAGCTTCTCAGGAATGAGCAGGTCGATATGCAGCAGCAGTGTATTTCCCCCACTTGAGTTTTTGGAGTTCGTGTGTGTGTGTGCGTGTGTGTGTGTGTTGCGTGTGTGTGTGTGTTTGTGTGTGTTTGTGTGTGTGTGTTTATTTTAAATGCATTGTCGTTGAATGCAGAAAGTCCAAAAACAAACAACGAAGTGGGATGCGAGCCAGTGGTCTTGAGGATGGGTAAACGTTGACGGGGATGGTAGCAGTGGCCTCTGTGATGTCGAAGCCCATTTCTTCACCAGGAGTCATGTAGCCAGGCACGTCGGGCTGTCGTTCCAACCAGCGATGCAGCAGGGAACCTTGGGCAGCCTGTTTGCCGCTGCGAACTTAGACAAGGCGCCATTCGCAATAGTAACAAGCTTTAAAAAAAAGAAAAAAAAAGGGGGGGGGGCGGGAATAGGTACTTGCGCAAGCGTTGCGAATGCTATGGTTCGAGTACTTAGGGAAAATGGAGCAGTGATGCTATCGTTATCAGTCGCCGAGGTTTTCCCCCACCTTTGTTGGCATAACTGCGACTGTAATCGAGAGCATTCACGCAAAAGTTGTGAAAGGGAGGTGATTCGGAGTATGAAGCGACGTCCTGATAAAGTGTTGGTAGCTAATACGTGTCATGTGGATGTCATAGAAACAGAGTTGCGCATGACAGTCACTAACTGAAGTAGATACGCGCGAGATTTTTTATTGGTCAATAGCCCATAATAACGCGCAGGTAGTGCTGTATCACTTTTGGGCACACGTAAATGGGTCACAATGTGTTGCGTATTTGGGCATTCATTAAAGTAGTGTTGTTCGCTCAAGCAAGGTGCACCACACATACACCTGTCCGATGCAGTTATATTGAATAGATGAAGATAATACTGAAAGTGTCCGTGACCAGATAATAAGTGTGTTAGGTTTTTAGGAGGCGGGAACCATTGAGGAATTTTGTACGGACTTGTGATCCAATGAAATAGCGTTGTCTCAGGTCCCTCAGTCTGCCAATGGGTGTGCCTATATGAATTCAAGATTTTATGAAACTGAGTTCGTATTGACCGAATAGATAGTTTGGCGTAACGCACGAAGCCTGATTTCCCTCCTAATGCAGCTGCAGCGTCAGCTAGCTCATTTCCCAAAATTCCGATATGGCCAGGTACATGAAACAATTTTATAATTTTGCCTGATGAGATTATACGGTTAAGATGCAGCTTAATGTTTCGAATTCTTTCATCGTTATCAGTGAGACTTGAAAGCTTCATTAGAAGCGATAGACAGTCTGTGTAAATGTGGGCTGGCGTGTTAAAGTTGTTTGTAAAAGCGAAATGAAGGGCTTCTTGGAATGCTATTAATTCCGTGTCGTATGCGCTTGAAGCGTTGCGGATCTGAAATTTTCTAACAGTTATGATTTTTCCATCCTTTGTCAAAGCAATATATGCCGCACCAGCCGCGTAGGACGTGTATGAGCCGTCAGTGTATACGTGAATGGCTTTTGTTTTGAAAATAACCGCTTCTTGTGATGGTGAGAGTTTAGTGAAAGTAAATTTATATTTTTTACTGGGGTGATGAGCCCACGGACTGCATGGATATAGTATGTCAGCCGGTTTGAATGTTTTTACACCATAATAAGTTACGTTCCGGAGCATGAATAAGGAAAATTCTGCAGTTTGTCTGTCCAACTCTAGTGGTAGCGGAGGCGCGTTAGCGAGAATCTGTAGGGATGACGTACGTGTGGTGTAAAATGCACCTGTTAAGGAAATTAAGACGGTTCGCTGAACTGATAAAACTCGCGCCCTAATGAATTTTGAGGGGAACATAGGCCACCATACCGGAGATGCATACGTGAGAGAGGGCAATATCACTTGACGGTAGAGTCGTCTAATGAGTGTACTTTTTAATGAACCGTGCGATTTAACAAATGCGAGGAGTCGGGACGTGGACACTTCAGCCTTTCCTTTAATATAGTCAATGTGGGCATGAAAATTTAAAGAGGGGTCAAATAATACGCCTAGAATCTTGATTTCTTTCTTGTGTTTGAGAAAAATGCCATCCATGCGGATAGATTGGCACCGTTTTGATGTACCCATGTGTCCGTTATTAAAGAACACGAAGAACGACTTCTCGGTGCTTACGGTAACTTTTTGTTCTCGTGCCCAACCAGATACCAAAGCCAGGACATGCTCAGCCTTTGCTTGTAATCGGAGTCTTGACTTATCTGTGATAACAATGATGGTATCGTCCGCGTACGCCTGTATGTGTACGTCGGGTGGCACGGGAAGATTGAGTAAGCTGTATATTACTATGTTCCACAGTAGCGGACTGATAGGGGATCCTTGCGGGCTGCCAATTGTTGTACGAACTGTCTCTTCTGCAACGTTGGTTGAAAAAGTTACAGTGCGGTTCGATAAAAAGGATTTAAGTAGAAAGTACAAGTTTTGTGGACACCTGTGCTTGCGTAAAAAGTTCAAGACTGCAGGATGCCAAACACTATCGAATGCTCCTACAAAATCAAGAGATATGAGTATGGTAGCAAGTTTGGCTGCCTTGTATGCAGCCAATTTGCTTCGCAGTGTGTATAGTGCTAAAGTAGCACTTTTATTGTGCGTAAAACCGTATTGATTATTGTGAAGAAGATTATTATTGTGTAGGAAATAATACAGACGAGCATTTAAGAGTCTTTCTAATACTTTACTGAATACAGAGTTCATAACTATTGGTCTATATGCATTAGGCGAATTGAGCGGACGTCCTGGCTTTGGTATGAATATTACTTTCCCTCTTTTCCAAGCCTGTGGGAAGTGTCCGATTCTTAAGGCGGTATTGAAGATAAAATAGAAAAACTGAGGATGGTATTCAAATAATCCTTTAATGAACGAGTAGGTTAATCCGTCGTGTCCAGGGGCAGAGTGTGAGTTACCCTGTTTCATCGCGCACTCTATCTCAGATATTGTAAAAGGAGGGTCAAAAGCATGCCACGGGTAAGGACTAGCCGCAATGTTACGCATGATAGTGTGGTGCACGCTGTCTTCAGAACAGCTGTCCACTACTACCAATGTATCGAGTAGTAGCCGGGCGGACTCAATTACAGAAGCTGTGCGAGTGCCGTTATGTAAATCTAGAGGAGGAAGAAAAGTTACTTGGTGGTGTTTTTGAAATGCGGTTTTGAAAACATCACCATATAAACATTTCTTAGTGAGAAAGTCACAAATGTCTTTATCAAACGATGATTTTGCTTTCCTGATTTTGTCCTTGTAGGTTGAGAATGCATCAACGTACAATTTGCGATACATGTCTCGAAGAACGGGGTCAGCTGTTCGCTGGTATCGTCGTCGCATAGCCCGAACACGCTTACGTTCAATAGTCAATTCTGGTGTCCACCAACCATTACCTAAATTACTACGCGATGTTATGCGTCTTGAGTAACGTTGGCCTAACGCGGAGTATATCGCATAAAACTTGTCTATAACCATGTTTAGGGCTTCAGGTGACCCAATGTTGCAGCCGAGTATCTTTGTGAACCAAGTATCGTCCTTTAATTTGTTAAGAATTTTCGCTCTTCCTAGATTAGTTAATCGTTTAGCACTGCTGGTATGTGCTTGCGAAAACGAGAATTCAATGTAGTTGTGGTCCGAGAGGGTAGGAATTTGGAGAACCTTCCAATGGTAAGCATCGCGAGTGAGGTCATGCGAAACCATGGTTAAATCAATCCATGAATCTGCATACGGAGTTGTAAAAGTTGGAGGGGAGTTGGGGTTGTTCAATATGACTAAGTCATTCGCCGTCACGAATTGGACTACTTGAGAGCCTCGAACATCCCCTATAGCTGGCCCCCACATTCTATGTTTAGAATTGAAATCTCCGGCTATGATGACAGTACAATCTGTAATCAATGAGACTACACATTGCAACTCATCCAGAATTGGGTCAATAGGTCTTTGCGGCGGTGCATACACAGCAATCAGTAATAATGTTTGGTCAAGGCTTTCACACTTTACTGCAACAACCAAATCTGTTACATGTAAAGGGAAGAAGTCAAAATTAGTGTTGTGCACTAGAAGCATGACGCGAGGATTGTTTGGTGCGTGGAACTTTGTTATGGTGTGTGGTATGCCTTGAACAGTGCCTGCGCGGATGTGCGGGTCACACACGAAGGCGAAATTGAAGTGTTGTTGCGTCATGTGTTCTATCAATAATTTTGTGGCATCACGTGTATGGTCTAGATTAGCCTGTAAAAATTTTAAGTTATTGCTGTGAGTCATGATAGTTCTGATCAATTTTAAATAACAAGCGCAACACCTTTCCTAAAACAAAAATACGAAAAGCTGTAAGGAGCCTTTTTTAATGTATTGCAGTGTCACCCGCGCAACCAGCAAATATCTTGAGGAAAGAAATATCGTGTAACTTTGTGGAATGTGTGGTTACTTGTAAGTGTGTGTCATATGGTGTAATTTCGTGTATGAATATGCCGTAATTAGAAGAATAGCGGCAAAAGCAGCGACCTCCATGTGGTCCATATAAATGAGTCGAAAAGGATGCGGGCACTAATGCAGGAAACCGTAAATAACACTGCACGTTATAGAGGCCGCTGCGTCCTTCTTTGATGTACACGCCTCCTGGATTATCCATAGTCTGTTCTGGCCCTCATGCAGGCGACACGTTCTCGTAATATAGGACACATTTCGTGTCCAGTTGGATGAGAACTAGGTCTTGCGACCTTTTGGCATTCGTTGCAAACAATTCCAGGATCGTTCATTCTAAGAGTGCATGCTTCGCCAAGATGTGTACCCGTGCACTTCGTACACACCACTTTGTCAGGTTCATTGGCGACAGGACAGGACTTTCTTGTATGGCCGTACGCTGCACAATATGTGCACAATGGCACATGAAAGTCCTCACTCACGCTACATGCTGTCCAACCGAGAAGAACTCGTTCCTGAGCAAGCAGTGAGCGACAGGTGGAAGGATCCACTTCGAGCACATGTGTGAAGTTGCCCGATCGCTCCTTGTACGATACTGCCACTCGGCATGTGGTCGGGTCTAAATGTAGGTTCGGATTGCGCATGTTTAGCTGTGAGATGATGTTGGCGGCTGGAATATCGGAGTCTACACCAGTGAGTTTGACGCGAGGTTTTCGCTTTTGGGGCAATCGGACTGACAATGACATGCTTGTGATTGTGTTCTTTTCAAGTGCATTTTTTAATTTAGTAAAAGCGTTATGGTCGTTTGTTAATATTGTTAATCCATGACGTGTCTTTCTGATAGTAAGTTCACCAATGTTTTCCCTAATAGGGTCAATGTTTGACTTAATAATCTTCGTGACCTCATTGGCAGGATTGGTAGACGGAATGAGTGGGATTAGAAACATAATATGTTCATGCTCTCGCCTGGTGGTGTGCGTTGTGTGTTGGTCAGCGATGTCAGACCAGTGCGATGGCAGTACAGGGCGAGAACAAGTCTCAGGCCAAACGGGCGGGACCGCGGTAGGACGCACCGTGCTCCACGCGGTTGCCGCCGCATAAGTCACGGCCGTTTGGACAGGCCGAGGAGCCGAGAGTGCCGCACCGAGAGAAGCCGAATGTCTCGACAGGTTCAACTGGTGACGAAGTTCGTCCATTCGCCCAGCCTGGTTTTCTGTGTGTGTGTGTGTGTGTGTGTGTGTGTGTGTGTGTGTGTGTGTGTGTGTGTGTGTGTGTGCGTGTGTGTGCGCGTGTGTGCGTGCGCGCGCTTGTGTGTGTGTGTGTGTGTGTGTGACAGCGAGAGAGAGAAAAAGCGAGAGAGAAAGAGACCAGACTCTTGATCATGATGAAATAATTTTATTGAATATACGGCGAATGGAAGGCCCGGGCCTAGGGCCACCTAGATAGCCGCTTGAAGCTATTGCTCCCGCACTGCCTTCAGGGCTCGCTGGACGGCCCATAGTTGGTTCGTTAGTTGTGAACTTTGCAGCGCGGCCGACCACCGTGCCCGCAGAGTCTTCTATGGTAATTTTTTTCGTCATGTTCATACATCAACATGTTTTCGTCTTGTTCTTGTGTTTTAGGCTTTTGTTATTGTCTTTGAGGTATATCATTATGGGACGGGCGGCCTTATGCACGCCAGTAAACTTTCTTATTAATTCTTCCTTCTTGCTTTATCATTGAATAAAAGAGAAAGAACGGCAAGCCTGTGCGGAAGGCGCAGTACAGTCCCAGCGAAAGCTAGAAGAGCGGTCTTTATTAGCCTTTTCTAACCATACTTTGGTAACTGCCACAAGCACACTTGCTTGGTACCCACAACAAATAAATCAACATAAATATTTTTTTACTAGGTGAGCGTTCACTATGTTATTCTTCGTCATTCTTCGGAGACTTGTGGTGCCCGGTACAAACTTGCTAGGAATTTTGTGCAATTTTTTATGCAGTCACTGAAGATGAAGAAGAATTATTTATTTATTCGTTTATCTATTTATTTATCTATTTATTTATTTATTTATTTATTTATTTATTTATTTATTTATTTACCCCACAAGGCCCGAGGGCATTACAGAGGGGAGTGGTGAACAGAAAATTATACAAATTTGGGTAGTAAATAACAGAACAAGAACGGAATACAACAGTGCAATAAAACAAACGACTAAAAGTATCAGTACATACAATGTAGCAAGAAAATACTTTGCGAAAATATTAAAAACAAACAAAGTAACATGATGTTATTCCTGTTTATACAACTTTACAACAATACTAAGGTGCCATGAATTCCAAGTTAAACAATGTAAGCTATAGCCTTTCGAAAAAGTTTATTATCAGTGATGGTTACTAAGTGGTTGGGAAGGTGGTTTCATTGTCGAGATGTTCTCGGGAAAAATGAATGATTAATGGTGTTGGTGTTTTCTGCTTGAATTCCGACTTTGAAGCGATGGTCTACATGGTGCGATAAGTAATGTGGCTGTGTAATGAAGTTGTTATGAAGAAGTGGGTGATGGTATATCTTATGAAACAGAGTTAAGCGAGCTATTTTTCTCCGTGATGCTAGTGATGGAAGACGTGGGTTAGCTATCATTGAAAATATGCTGGAAGTGTGGTTATAATTGGAAAAAATGAAACGAACAGAATTGTTTTGAAGGAGTTCTAGAGAGAAGATGAGGTTTTTGTTATGTCGGTCTTACACTGCTGCGGCGTACTTTAGTTTCGGGCTCACTAAAAACTGCTAAAGTAGTAATTTCAAACATGACGGGGCGTTAGAAAATTTGTGACGTAAGCAGCCAAGCGTGCTGTTAGCTCTACTGGTTATGTATTCAATATGCCTAAAGTGGTTATGCGCCACATTTAATAGGTGATGAAGTGAAGCTTTTTAATGGGCTGAAACAATAGATGACCCACTCGTTACGCAGGTGGCATTGTGTGACGCCTGGTTGTTCCTTTGATGTTCTAAAACGCTTTATTACTTATAATAACGCGATTCTTTTCTCGACATCAAGCCCGCCTATGGCCAGTTTAGAAACCAGTTCCAGGCACCGGTGTGGCTCAGCGGTAGAGTACTGGGCTGACACGCAGCGGACACAGGTTCGAATCTCATTGTGTCTGCCATGTATTCAAATGCGAAGCATTTCTTAGCGAACTTCGGCGACATTGAGCGTAATCTATCTATCTATCTATCTAGCCGCCTAAATCATTTAGCTTTCCTGGCCGTTAAAATAATGGTATCGATGCCAAACTTAGTATGACATAACCTCACTGTATGACGCACAAAGGTGATTAGTCATAACAAGAAAATCATGCCATATGTGTCATAAATGTCATGGGTTACATTTTATGGTCTTGCTGCTCTTCTGGTGGTTTCGTTTACGTGTCACGTTGCAAAACTGCTACGGTATGACATAACTACATGGCGAACACAAGTGACAGACCCTAACATGAAAATCATGACATGCGTATCATGTAACAACATAACTACATGCCACACTTATCATGAGTTTCCGGCCATTTCGCTAGCTTCGCATATACCAAATTAGGTATTACGGAACATGAATAGACGACGAAAGTATGTGACTAATGCAAACATGATAATCATGAGATACGTGTCATGTACAAACATCACTACATGGCACGCTCATCATGCGCTCGCGGCCGTTTTGCTATCTTCACATGTACCAAATTTGGTAATTCGAGACGTGAATGAATGACGAAGGTATGTGACTGGTACAAACATTATAATCATGAGATGCGTGTCATGTAACAACATGACTACATGCCACGCTCATGATGCACTCGCAGCCGTTTCGCTAGCTTCACATATACCAATGCTTGGTGTTACGGGACGTGAATAGATGACGAAGGTATGTGACTGGTGCGAGAAAGATATTCATGAGATGCGTGTCGTTGAACAACACGACTACATGTTCACATGACGTGTATCACATGCTCACATGACGTATGTATCGCATAACGTGAATATACAACGAAGGTAAATGGTACGTTCAAACATGATAATAATGATATGCGTGTCATGTAGAGCATGACTACACGCTACGCTCATATCGTGCTCGCGGCTGTTTCACTAGCTCTACGTATACCAAATTTAGTATTACGTGACGTGAATGGACGATGAATGTAAATGGCAAGTCCAAACATAATAATCATGCTATGCGTGTCATGTACGGCATAATGTACCCGCGCCTCGTAACGTTGTACTGATTTTAAAGTGACATATCGACCTTCCTCCTTCGTGCTTAGCATATCATCGATTTCTACTGTACGTTGGATCAGTCAATCTTTATTTAGTGAGTTTCTAACGACACTGCATCTCTCATAATGATATGGTGATTTTGGGACGTTAAACCCCACATATCAATCAACCAATTCTAACGACACTGGTTATGACACCGGCGGCAGTGGCGGCAGCCGTGGTGGCGGCAGCGGTGACGAACGTGACCAATGCCACCTAGATTACTTCAGGCCTGCTCACTGTGCAGGCCACGGGCTCTGACGTCACTCCGTTTTGAACAGTGTGTTTCGCCCACAGACGTTCCTACGCTTGCTCTCGTCGCTCGACAGACATGGATTGCCAAGCCCGACGAAAGTTTTCGTGTTGCGCTAGTGTTCTTGTTGTCGACTTGAAACGACCATCTTTTTTTGTGTCCGTGAACTGCAGCGTGGATGTGTGATTGTGTTTTGTTCGCAATCTGTACGGCTGAAAATCTGAACTGGGGGTTAAGGGATGCTGCGCGGCGAAATGTCGTGGCAAAAGTACTGATGCTGCGAGTGTTCATGTTTCCTAAGGACAACCGAGGAACTAAATGGGAGCGTGTCGCTCGTAAAGCTGACGTCGACATCGATTTTCTTTGTAACTCGAAGGTACGTGTGCTCGTACTACATATTTTCAAGTCATCCCAATGGCCCCATCGCCACCATGTTTCGTTCTTGCTGCAAAATAAAGGTATCATGTTTGCTTCTGACTCGTTGCCGTAAGCCCTGGCATTAATTAATAAACGCACGTAGCAAAAAATTTTCACAACAGGCGTTTTCTCTTCAGGGTCAGTAATCATTTTTTAACTGGCGAGTAGCGCCGTGGACTTATATTAGGAAGCATTAGAATAAAGTTTGCAGGCGCTGCAAGCGTACCGGGCATAGCGGGCGCCATATTAGTTTTACAATGGCGTTTGACCCCCTTTCCCCCCAGGGAAAAGTCTGGGGACTTTCGCCCCGACCACAAATCGAAATGCACAGAAGCTGCACACAGCACTTCGCGTGTCTCGCGGGCCGCGATCACCGCACGCTATTTCGGATTTGCATCGGGTGTGCCGTGGACGCGAACGGCGACTCGCGTACGACGCATGCACAATCGCAGCGACTGCAGAGCAAGGGCTCGCGGTGCGCTATTTTGAAACTCCCTAATACATCTATTTACTTGAGTGATAAAAATGGAAAGAATGCTGTTCTATTACTTAGTTCCTCGGTTTTCCGCCATGATATTTTCTTGCCGGTGTTCATATCACGTTACTGCAGTATTATTGCGGTCAGCACTTTATTTTAATATATTTTTCTTGCGGTCAGCACTTTATTCCAGTATATTTCCTCTAATATATTTCCTAATATTTTTCTGATATTTTTCTGAAATTTAGATGCGTGTAAACACGGTAAAGCGTTTTTAATTGGTTTAGAGGTGTGTAATCTCTACTTCAAGCTATAATAATTAAGAACCATCACCAAAATTATACCAATCCAAGAACCGGCAGTTTGGTAGAAGCACCCACGGGGGCTAGGTGGTTTAATATACACCCAATATTAACAGTTTTTTCAGGCCCTAAGCATATGACCGACTACGCACCGTTGCGAAAGAGGCCAGAGCGAAAGAGGAAACGCTGCTTCTTGTGTCGCTCACAAGAGATTTTTGTGAAACGAAAAGAGTTGTTGTTTTTTTTTTCTTGAAATGGTCATTGCCCTCATATTGTGCTGAATACCACACTTGTGGCAGCAGGAAACATTCTGCTCAATAATTACGTGTCTATGAAGACAGATGTTGAAAAGAGTACAAATAAAACTTGAGAAACTTTGCAAATGAGTAAAGGGCAGTTTCTCTGCATGCTCTAGATAGTGTGTGTATATGCGCGTGCAAATAAATAAAGAATGAATAAATTTTGCTGTATTTAATTTGTCAATTTCTTGGTCCATCAAAGTTTGCTCTTACATATCGACCACACGTCCGATAGCGTTAATCTTAGGCTTTTTTGCGGAAAAAAATGGCTCATTGGTGAATCTCTAAATGCTTTAAAGCGCAATACATTACTTGGGCCAGTGCGTTTTTTTGTTTACCCAAAAGGCTGAATAAAGCTGTCAAGGATGCAAAACTTGCCGCAAACGCTTTATCTTTCAACGGGAAACGATTGTATACAGTAATGGATTCACAGACTCCTGTACGCGCGCTCGCTCGGGCATAATGAGTGACGTCATGGCGGCTGCAGTGAGCAAGCATGATAATCTAGGTGGCATTAGCGCGACCCGTGTTCTAATCTCATAACAGCTTTCACTCTGAAAGAAGAGAGAAGGCGTGACCTGTTTAGGATGACATCTTTGTAAGAGATTACGCACACCCCGCCGATTCGGAATGTAAGATACGCACGTCCTTTCACATGTGGTCTCTACGTCACAAGCGTAGCGTTGCTTGTGCACCAGCCTGTTGTGGTGGCGAAGCTTCTTATGCCGTGGGTCGTGCGTCCGGTATGTATGCAGTAATCGTCGTAGTAGTAGGTAGCCACTTCCCCGGCCAGACTATAGAAGAGCGGCACGCGCGCACCCTTTTCAATTGAGACTCACGCACGTTAATCATAAATAATGAGATAGTTGTTTGTGATGAAATAACTTACAGAGAAGAGTATTGGCTACTTAATCTCCAGGAAAATTCATTGAAGTTGATGCTTACAAAAAAAAAGACTAGTATTGGAAGGACGCACTTTGAGCACAATCTGCCCAGAAGCGGTTGCCTCGTTAAACTCGCTGAGCATAACTTCCTTGGTTTTAGCAAATTTGGCGGGGATTGGGCCGCAGTGCCATGAATATTGTGAACTAGTATGTAGCCATGAACTAGAGGCGGTGAAAGGTGGGAGTGTACACGAAGCGCGAGCAGTAAGAAATTGTGACAGTGCAACCTCTCGTTTAGTCTTTGGAATGTCCGCTGGTTGGCGGTACTTCTATATGCTGAATATATGAAGAAAACATGCGGGATGGCGGTACTTGGAGTGTTCACTAGATGGACGGACGGATTTACGAACGGACGGACAGACATAGGCACGGACGGACGCATGGATGGATAGACGAATGAACGCATGAATGAACGAACGCAGGGACGGACGCACAGACGGATGCACGGACGGACGGATAGATGAATGAACCGACGGATGGACGCACGAATGGTCGCACAGACGGACGCACGGACGAACAGAAGCAAGAACGAAAGAACGGACGGACGCTACGCCACACTTATCATCATGCATTCCGTGGATATGCTGTGATTCTTTATTGCTCTGCCATTGGGGCGAAACTGTGACTTCTTTAGGAGCCAAATCTCCTTATTGCTTGGGCTGGGCATCCTGTAGTAATCATATGTATCTACCTCTTGTTAGCTCTTGAACCGGCTGTTGTGGACGGTACTTGTACATATAAGGAAATAAATATACGCTGAAAAATGAAAATGGTGCGATACTAGAGAACATTACTTGGAGTAGGATAAATAACAAAGATCGCAGAATATTCAAGGAGTGAATAATGATGAGTGGGGCGAAGCGTCCACCAGTTCGTCCACGCTTCCCTCTGTCTGTTCGTTTTTGCTTCCGTCGTTCCTTGAGTCCATCCGTCCGTCCGTGCGTCCATTCTTTTATTCATGTGCCCTCCGTCCATTCGTCCATCCGTCAATGCGTCCATCCGTCTGTGGCATACTTTTCTTCTTCTTCTGGCACGACACACTTGGGACATAAGCTAGTAGTGCAGTCTGCAGAGGGAAAAAAAGCGGTAGTTGGAACAATGGCGGAGATGCATTAATAAACCACGCCGTGTTTTCGGAACCACGTTTCAGAGTGCTATATTTATTGGTAGACCCGGACTACGAACGCGACCTTCCATGGAGCAGCGTGAGCATCTCGACAGCCTCAGCCCTGGTACCGCTGCCACTGCACCCAGCTATGTACCCCCTTTGGGTGTTATTGGAGGTACTACTACCATGACGCTACCACAGCTGTGGCTTGCCGATCCCTCCTTATGGTTCATTCAAGTCGAGAACAAGTTCCGCATTCATCGCATCACGTCAGAAGTTCGCCAGCATGAGCTCTTCGTTGAAGCGTTGCCGCCACAGGCAATGGCCGAAATACGCGACATCTTCGTGGGCCCGCCTGGTCACACTCCATATACGACAGTCAAACAGGCTCTTCTTAATTAGCACTCTGAAACGCGGTTCCGAAAACACAGCGCGGTTTATTAATGCATCTCCGTTATCGTTCCAACTACCTCTTCTTTTTCCTCTGCAGACTACCCACAACTAGCTTATGTCCCAAGTGTGTCATGCCAGAAGAAGAAAAGTATGCCACACATCCATCCATCCATGCATCTGTTCATCCGTCCTCTTGGGCGTCCATCCATGCGTCCATCTGTGTATTCGTCCATGCCTGCATTTGTTCATGCATCTGTCCGTCCGTCTATCCGTCCTTCCATCCTTCCATACGTTCTTCCGTGCGTCCATCCGTCCATCCGTGCATCCGTACATTAGTGCATCTGTCCTTGCGTTCCTTCCTGCGCTTGTCCATGCATCTGTCCACCCGTCCGTCCGTGCATGGGTTCCTTTATGCGTCCATTCGTTCATCCATGTGTCCATCCATGCGTCCGTCCATGCGTTCATCTATGTGGTCGCCCGTGCGTCCATCCCTGTGGTTATCTATGCGCCCGTCGGTGCGTCCGTCCATGCATGCGTCCAGCCGTGCGTCAAAAAGACAGACAGAGACAATGGGTGGACACGGCTAGCAGATGAATCATGGTTTGCCGATAAAACCCCCCGAAGCTTCGCTCTTCTCATTAGCATTCACTCCGTGAATATGCTGTGATTTTTAACATGCACACAACCATGAGCTCGAGGTTCTAGGGCACTGCACTCCTTTTACCATCCGAAGCAGTACTTTATCTTCTATTTCACGTATTAAATATTTATGTCCAATTTTCGAACTTTTCGACACATTTTTTTCCTCTAATTCATATCCTGCTTCCGAATATCTGTGCTGTTCGGTTTTCTACTGGAAAGATTTTTCCCTCGCCCTTTTTTTGTGGAAGCAATGTAATGTGCCCTGTTCGTACATACACACGCAATGACATTCAAAGTTTCAGTATTGTTGATGTCGTTTTGCAAGCCAGCATTGGCTTACCTAAAACACAGTAGTTGGCAAATATGAGTGATATATACGTAAGCGTTATCAGACTCTATGGAAATAATAACGCCCTCTTACATGCTCCTTGTATGGCACGCATGGAATACGGAATGTACGTCCTTTCACATGTGGTCTCTCACAAGCGCGGCGCTTCCTGTTCACCAGACTACTTTTAACTGCGAAGCAATTCTTAGCGAGCTTCGGCGACTTTGAGTCTATCTATCTATCTATCTATCTATCTATCTATCTATCTATCTATCTATCTATCTATCTATCTATCTATCTATCTATCTATCTATCTATCTATCTATCTATCTATCCATCTATCTATCTATCTATCTATCTATCTAGCCGTTCTTACGATTTTTAGCTCTGCAGGCCATTCCGGTAATTGTATTGATACCAAACTTGACATGACCGCATGACGAGCTTGGTATCAGCTTGGTATCGCATGACGAGCTTGGACACATGTCATAACATTAAAATTATGACATGTGCCTCATGAAAGTAATTATTTACATTCTATGGTCTTTCCGCTCTTGCGGTGGTTTCATTAACATGACATGGTGTAATACTGGTGTGGTATGACATGACTGCATGGCGAACACAAGTGAGAGACCCTAACATAAAAATCATGACATGCTTGTCATGTAAGAACATGAATACAGGCCACGCTCATGATGCGCTCATAGCCGTTTCGCTAGCGTCACATATATCAAATTTCGTATTACGGGACGTGAATGGACGACGAAGGTATGAGACTGGTACAAACATGATAATCATGACACACGTGTCCTGTAAAACTTTGCTACATGCTACGCTCATAGCACGCTCGTGGCCCTTTCGCTAGCTCCACATATACCAAATTTGGTATCAGGTGACTTCAATACATGAAGAAGGTAAATGACACGTCCAAACATGTTAATCATGTCATGGAAGTCATGTACAGCCTAATTTACCTCTGCCTCGTAACGTTTTGTTGATTTCAAGCTGTCATATCAAACTTCCTCATACGTGCTTCACATAATATCGATGCCCACTGTACGTGTAATCTGCAGAGGAAGTTATTTTTAAATGCTTCGTATTTAAAATAACTACCTCTGCCCGCAAAAGCCGCCTTTTATGCGTGCAACCCGCTACACAGAATGCCGGCACATGCGCATTTAAGAACAAGTTGTTATCACATTCAGTTTAAAGGCGAAGCTTAAGGCTTTCCCAGTTTTTCGCGAACCAATTGCTTGCGTCAATGCAAACGTAGTATATCACGGAGAGGTTTAATCCCTTTCGTTTAATCTAGAGCATGCATAGAAACTATCTAGAGCTCTAGATAGGGAAGATCTTGTGACGACACATTCATTATATGCAGACCATTTGCAAACCACACTTGGGCTGGATTTACCGCTATACTCCATACGAATGTATCAGTCATCGAGCCTTTTTTTTTTTTTAGGGGTGAAGTTTCTTATAGCGGCACCCGTTCGTCCCTCGTAGTCGTAGTCTTAGTGTGTAACCAGTCCAATGCTTTGACCTCCAAGGTGGTGCCGGTGGGAGATTTCTCCTGTGCGTTGTTGAACAATAAAAAAATTCGCAACGTGCGCGTCAACTAAAAGCCGAATTCTGTCTCTCATTCCCCATTAGCAGCCATTGGCATGTTCCTGTAAGAAAGATTAGTAGAACTGTTAAAAACCGACTTCTGCAGTCTCTTATTCACAGTAGCAGCGATTGTTTACCTCCAAGGTAGTGCCTGGTGGGATTTCTCTAGTGCTTGATTAAACAATAAAAATTTTTGTTCAAAACACCGTTGATTGATGAAATAAACTAACGAAATACGGCAGATGTTCTCAAAAAGCAAAACGAAACGACGCCAGATGTTTCTAAAATAAAACAAAAAGGAGACGCCAGCTGCTTAGCGAAAGACGCCAGGTGTTTTCTAAAGCAATGATTTTATAATGAAAACCATATCGATACAGGTTTGTCGTTGCCGTCGGTGTGTGCTCGCATGGATAAGGATGTCGAAAGGCGGGCGCGCAGAGCAGCGGCGGCGCGCGCTCGCAGGCAGGACCCTGAAGTGAGAGCACGCGAGACAGAAGCGCACCGGGAAGCTGCGCGACGTCGCCGCCAAGATCCTGCTGTACGGGAACAAGAATTCACATCAGCAAGGCAGCGTCGGCAAGATCCCGCCTTACGGAACAAGAAGCTGTAGCGGCACGTCAGCGTTGGCAAGATTTTTCTGTATGGGAACGAGAGGCCACATCATCAAGGCAGCGTCGGCAAGATATTGCAGTACGGGAACGAGAAGCCGCAGCGGCACGTCACCGTCGGCAAGATCCTTCCGTATGAGAACGAGAGGCCGAGGCAGCACGTCAACGTCGCGAAGCAGATCTTGAAAACATTCGACAATGGGAAGCGGCGAGGAAGCGCGCTTATCGCCAGGTGATTAAACGGAAAAACATTTCACGGTATTACTTCCAGGAGCTTCGCCCAATCTCATCATCATTCACCTCGTGGATCTGCCGTCAAATTTTTTTAATAATGCGTCATACACGTACCCAGAGGCGTGTTTACTGAAGGGAAGACGCTGCCCATTTGCTCGTTTGGGGAATTTGTGTCCTGGCTACATTCAAGAAGGCGTCTTCAATTTATTTGTGCGTTGTTACAGTCGTCCTTTCTGATTCTCTTGACTGTCGTGCTTTCCTTGGTGAACATGCTGTATATATTATGAAGCGGTACCGAAACACTTTGCAGTTCGTACAACAACTCATAACGACGAATGTACCAGTCAATATTAGACATTTTATTTATTCATTTATTTATTTATTCATTTAACATTTTTCTATGAAACCCATAAAGTCAGCGTTAAAATACATTATTATTTGGTCAACTTCTTTGCATGTGTGTGGGACATGGATATGCGGGGTTCAACGTCCCAAAACCACCATATGATTATGAGAGACGCCGTAGTGGAGGGCTCTTTAATGTTGATTTAACTGGTTTTTTTTAACGTGCACGCAAATCTGAGCACACGAGCCTACAACATTTCCGCCTCCATCGGAAATGCAGTCGCCGCAGCCGGGATTCGATATCGCGTCCTGCGGGTCAGCAGCCGAGTACCTTCGCTACTATACACCACCGCGGTGGGACCACGTGTGTAGGACCAACACTTGTCAAAACATAATATAAAGCTCCACACAACAAAATGAATTGATTGATTGATTGATTGATTGGTTGATTGATAAGTGGGGTTTGACGTCCCAAAACCACCATATGATTATGAGAGACGCCGTAGTGAAGGGCTCCAAAAATTTTGACCTCCTCGGGTTCTTTAACGTACACCTAAATCTGAGCACATTGGCCTAGAACATTTCCGCCTCCATCGGAAATGCAGCCGCCGAAGCCGGGATTCGATCCCGAAACCTGCGCGTCACCAGCCGAGTACCTTAGCCACTAGACCACCATGGCGGGGCGAAAAAAATGGAAACGTAGGTTTAAAAATGCCAAAAACATATTGTACGCCTCTATCTTCTTCGGAAATAGCATAGTAATTCTGGACGTAGGAAAGGGACATCAAAATTTTCCTTTTGAAACCTTGATTTTGGTGTGCTCTGAGGAAGTTGGTCGAATTTCACAGCCCTGCGGAAAGTTACCAGGAGCTGTTTTTTGCAAATATAAAAGTGGCATAACTGCTCCGATGAAATAACGTCAATTATTCCGTTTCAGCCAACCGCGTGCCTTGAAAAGTTAGTTACCGTAAATTATAATGTTACCACCGTAATCAATGTCTCGAGCCTTATCCGAATATCTGTCACCACACGGGTTTTACTCATGAATGCTCAAATAAATGTTTTCTTTCCTTATACTTCTAGGCACATTCTTGGAAAGACCCAGTATGTTTTGATTCCAGTACCTTTAAGTATCCTGGGGTTCATTTCAGGAACGACCCAGTATATTTAATGGTTGAGCTGTTATACGCCTTTTTTCATCCGTTAACGACATCCCCTCAATGCAAGCAGTTTTGCGACTTCGTACCTCACTCCTGTTTAATTCCCTGCGTTATTGTCCTTCGTCTTCTTTCATGAGGACACTTATATTAGATTGTTCTGGTCAGCCTCGCCTTGGAATAATCTTTTCCGGTCGCAGCTTCCGAGTCTGAGAAGAATGGAAGGATTAAACGTGATTGCGGGCGCACCAGTCTCCGAGGGACGTCCGAAATTAAAGGCGCACGCCGCGGAACAAGATGTCGTGCGGAACGAAATGGCATTTCATTCGGGGGGCTCGCAAATGAATGGGCGAGTGCTTGTGCAGCCTGTTAATTCAGGAAGTCGTTCTTCATCGTGTGCTTCTATGAAATTAGAAACTCTGGCGGAGGGATTAAGCTTGTGATTTTCCAAGTACAACATTAAGGCCAATGTCCTTTATTGTTGCTGTTTTTAATTTGAAGTTCCAAAAGCACGTATTCCTAAGAAAAGTTAGGAAAATAATTTGCCGAATGGACTGGTTTTACGGCATCAGATCTTGCTGCTATAAGAGCTGCTTACAATATCTCGTTAAAGAGCGTCCAGGACAATGGGTCATATTCTGTGATTCGAAGGCAGCACTTCAGAGTTTGCAGTTTGCCAAGCGTAGGAGAAATCATGAACAATTGGTACATGAAATAAGACATTGCCATCATGAAAATCTAGCACGAGGGCATGATATTATATATCAATTGCTGCCTGGACATATCGGTATTACCGGAAATCAATTAGCCGATGATGCAGCCCGCTCAGCCAATGAAGGAACCTGTGTGGTCCCGATTCCTCTATCAGGGATTGATGCAGCAAGACAACTTTACCTACTGGCTCGAGATCTTACACGCACGTTCTGGTCGTCTACGAGCTTCCAAATGTGTCAATTATATGAACTGGATCCTTCGCTCAAGATACAGGCACCAACACAACTTTCTCGCTCCGATGCGACACTGTTATGCCGCCTTTGGTTGGGTGATGCATTCACAAAGGTGTACTCCTTTCGCATTGGTATGGCAGACACCTCTACATGCGACTACTGCGGAGCTGAAGAGACTACTGAACACGTCCTGTGCAGCTGCGCTTGCTACGACACACAGCGATGCCAGCTCCGGATGGTTTTGAATCCTATTGACTCTAGACCATTCTGTGTATAGAAGATTCTGGGACCTTGGGCATCGGCCTCAGTTGCGCAAAAAGCGACTAAAGCACTTCTACTTTACTTAATGTCAACAAACCTGAGCGACCATCTGTAGACAGTGTGTGCTCCCCCGAGTGTGCTCGTGATTGTGTGTACCTTCTGATCTCTCGGCAACCTCTTTTCTCCTCTTCATCCCTCCCCCAGTGCAGGGTAGCAAACCGGATGTGCATCTGGTTAACCTCCCTGCCTTTCCTAGCATCTTTATCTCTCTCTCTCTCTCTCTCTGAAATAAAAAAAGCGAAATTAGAATGAACGCACGGCGCTTGATAGAATACCTATAAAAGGAAGAGACCGGGAGGTTAAACTAGAAGAACTGGTTTGCTACACTGTACAGGGGCTGGGAAAAAAACAAAAAAATTGGCAGATCCCACGTACAGTGGTGAAAATCAATGATACGCGAAGCACGAATAAAGAAGGTTGATATGCCACTGAGCATGGCCAGAAAACGCTGCAGCGTTTTCTGGTCATGCTCAAAAAGTGTTGCAAGGTTTCTTTAAAGGAGTACTGACATCAAATTTACTCGTGGCAAGATTTTTGCGTCAGCGAGTAGCTAAAGACCCCGTAGCAGCGATTCGCGACCTAAAACGCAACATTGATTTATACCACTGGCATCTAGCACGATTCAAACGGCCGGCAATCCCGCCATTTTTAGAGCTGGGACCACCAGCAGTGGCGCTACCTTTAGGTCACGTCCAGATCACGCCAAAGCTGACCACTTCTCCACAGAAAAAAGTGAAGTCAGGCTCAGCTGCACCGCAAGCACTTCGTCTGCTTGGTGGACACATTCAGTCATGCCTTGTCACCTGAATTACCACCGTCGCCGTACAAAGTGTCAACTCGGATTGAATACGATAGTCTGGAGTTCACGATTCACGACGTCGCGAATTGTTTTTGCTTTTATCGACCTTTTACACACAAGCATTTCTATAGAATGAACGCCGTTCCAAGCAGCACTGAAGAGGTGGCCGAGGACGCATGCTTCAGCTATGTTCGCTCGTGAGTCTCATTTAGCTATAGGTTGAATTCACGGGACGTCAGCTTTGCGGGTGCGACAGCGAAAAGTGCGCCAGCTGGGGTGGCAACCGCGTGGCCACCATTTTAAAGGCCACCATGGTGGCGGCCGGTGGTATACCGGCAGTTGAGTCCAGGGGCTCCAACAGGTGCACATAAGTTACTGCGGGCACGTTGCTCTTGATTTAATTTATCTGTATTTATAAGGTACGAGATTTACCATTTGTGAGGCTGCTGCAGCCTTCAATGATGCGTGCTAGGCTCGCTTGAGCATGTACGCCGAGAAATCGCACGCCTATGCTAAACAGCGATAGACGGACAAAGTGGTTCTCTGTAGAGAGCGTTGACCCACTCATTCTGACGAGCGATGGGGTCGCATTTGACACCAGACTTCTTTGAAAGGTGTAACTCTGAGACATATAGGACTATTTGATGCATATACGACAATTTTTGTGACGCACGAACGATTCAAAGTCAAGAAAACGGTAAGTACTTGACTAGTGGATTTGTCCACGAACCTTTGCTGAAAAGTGAAGGTGACTGCATCGCTGTGGGCACAAAGGTAAAATATTATTAGGTCATATTCTATCTGTAAGCGCTGAAGTCGAGTTTACCCATACATTTGATACTACAGCAATGTTTTATGAATATAGTTGAAGTAGTGGACTTAACAGCGCTTACAAACTTGCACGTGAAAACACCGTTGCATTGGGCAGATTAGATTGCGGTAAAGTGCACACCAGGCTGAAATTTGGGCGTGGTTGGCTCACCCACAGTTTTGATGAATCGAATGAAAAGTGTCAGGAGCATTAAAGTATTCACTAGAACAAGGTTACACGCCACCTGTGCTTTGACGCAAGTGTACTGAGCCAGATCGCTTTAGCAACAAAAACAAAAGCGTGTGACTCTCATTTAAGCTCGTAGTGTTCCATGCATGTATTAATATTGATAGCCCAACGTTGAGTACTCCGCTGTGCTTTACGCATACGTCTCTGCCAGAGCATTGAAACTGACTGCATTTACTGTGTTATTGCGATTTCTTTATCTTCTTCTTTTGTTCGCATCTCAATTACTTAAATCTGTGAGAAACTGAAACCAACTGAGTTTCCATTCGCAGGTGAACCTTTCGCCTTGTTAAAATCAGCCTGGCGAAGACAGCTGAATCACTCGCCCCAACGCTTCACCGCAGCCTGCAGTATACGGCTACATGACCGCGAATAACGTTCGGCAAGAAATCAAACTTGACCGGTTTTGAGTTTTCAGGCTTGCCACCCATCCATTTCGTGCGATGGCTGCGCACAAATATACGGCACAATAAAACGTGATAACGGATGGTATAGGCGCAAAAAACGGCTCAACTTTAGTATCACGCAGAGGCACACACATGTGTACTATCGGCGTCAAATGAAACCCGAACCGTGGAGCGCGTGCTTCAAGCATTAGAAACAGTATAGTGTTCGCCATCCAGTCATCACAATTCACAGGCGTGCACATCCAGTTTGGCAGCACTGCGCGATCCAACTGGAGTGCGTTATCTCCGTTTCTGCTCTAGTTTTCGTATGGTGACAATGGTGTAAATCGTGGGGGTGCGGAGCGCTTTTGATCGTATCACTCGCAATTCCTCGCTTTTACTGCAGCGTCGCAGTGCAATCGGTGTCTTGGCACCATAAAACAAAAAGGGAAATATAATCGGTTTGCGGTTGATATTGCCGTATCTCGTTCGCCAGCGCTGCACCCCCTACACCCTTCTTTCAGAGAACGACCGAAAAAGGCTTCATTTTAACTAGAAATTTGAGTGTTTCTTTGGAAGAGAGCGCGCAATTTGTTTCGCTTTGCCGGCACGAAGTGAAACACCATAAAATCGCCAGCATTACGGACAAACATTTGCCTACTGTCAATAGAATTTGCCCAGCACTCCATGATGATTGACTCCGTGATGACAAACTGTGCTACAATACTCGCCTTCGACTGCAGTAGTTTAACCTCCGAATTTTTTTTTAATTTTGTTCTTTTCATATACATTACCTGGAACGCAAGCAGAAATATTGCACTATAAAAGGATCGTGCAGTGCTGCCACAGCAGATGTGAGGGCCTGTCTGTGTCAATGACTGGTGGACGGCGCGCACTATGCCTTGTGCCATGCGCTCCGCTGTTCACGTTTCATTTGATGCCGATAGTACATGACCCTAACCATGGCAGCCGGAAAGAGTGCCTTCTTCACATTGCTCGCGTGCTGTGTGGATAACCGAAGCGTAGGCTGTGAGAGCACAGGGTTGCTCGAAGGTGGATATCACCTCTATTGGTGTGCTTTCGCGTGCACAGCGTTCATGTATACGCAGAGGTGTCAATGGAATATCGCTATCGGGAATGAGCATCAGCGAAAAAATAGAACACGTTCTCTGCTTGCCAGGTTCTTTTTGCGTCTCCAGATGGCACCACCTAGTCACTCTCGCGGTTGCGGCAGCAGTAACACGGTATTACGCGGACGCAAAGTGTACGATGAACTAAAATTCAATGATACCTGCGTGTTACTTGTTAGCGATGATATTTGACTATACGCTGTTCCACATTGATAGCCTGTGGTCGTGTTGGCGCGTAACACATACGTGATATGAAAAGATGCCCTCGTTGCACTTTTTACATGCTTCGAACGAGACTACTGCAACTCACCTGCAACTCGCAATGATTCTCCGACATGCTGACCAAGAAGCACAAGTTTAATCATGCTATTTTCTTTCACCGTTATTTTAAAGCTTGTTTTCATCTTCATAATTTCACGAGATCATTCAAAGTGGTGTGACGAAGATAAGACGCGATGAGCAAATGCGTTTTCTGGCTTCGGCGCCAGTCGCGCCACGGTAAAAGCACGTCATCGCTACGTCATCGTCATCGTCATACGTCATCGCTACTAGGGCATCGTCACTCAGGATCGTATTTGTGGAATGTATCACACCGAGCACGTAGCACTAGTATCGACGTCGAAGGGCAATCCGATTTTCATGAAACTCTCGTGCGCTGTTTGCCACCGAAATTTCCACACGGCGCATTCTATTCAAATTTGGCCAAGACGACCCACGCACACCGAGCAATCGCATAAAGGGTACATCTCGATTCTCAAAATTGATGTGAGTGCTCTTTTAAGAGCCGTGGCAGTTTCAACGAGCGCAGCGACTGTGGCCTCTGCAGATACACTTTAGTGATGACAACATCCGCTCGGTCAAGTTGGCCAATATCGCCCAAGCCACAGAGCCCACTTTCTGGCACCTTTCAATGCACCTTTCTCATAACGGACCTGGCCGCGGCGTTCCATCTCTGCTCGAGCAAGACCACATACTCTTGAGCTCTCATTTATGCATAAAGAGTACGACGCGCATAGCGATGTTAACGACTGAGTCTTTATACATAGCATCACGGTGACGGCGAGTGAAAGAATGCGCCTTGATTTTCCACGTAACTACTATCACTGTAGAACGAAGTGCAGTTCTCTCGACACCTCTCCGGCAAAACAGATGTCAACGCTTCCATCTACTTTTGGGGGCGAAGCTCCTTATACGGCACCCGTTCGTCCCTCATAGCCGCTTTGACCTCCAAGGTGGTGCCGGTGAGAAATTTCTTCTGTGCATTGTTGAACAATAAGAAATAGTGCTCAATGTACATGCCAATGGCTGCTAATCGGGAATGGGAGACAGGAGCATTCGGCTTTTAGTTAATGCGCACGCTGCGATCCCCATTAGCATCCATTGGCATGTACATTGAGCACTATCTGACAAGAAAGGGTTGCTACGCTATACACGCTGGGTGAAACCTCCTTAGTTTTAGAAAGATTTAGCGAGCGTTGAGCCGCAGTGCCATGAATACAATGAAATAGTATATACCATGAACGCAGTCGAGGTGGGTAAAGGTGGGAAGTAGATACGAAGCGCAAGCCGTAAGAAAGTGAAAGCCGAATTCTCCTGTCTCTCATTTCCCATTAGCGGCCATTGGCATATGGTGGTTTTGGGACGTTAAATCCCACAAATCAAATCAATCAATCAGCCATTGGCATGTACATTGAGCACTATCTGACAAGAAAGGGTTGCTACGCTATACACGCTGGGTGAAACCTCCTTAGTTTTAGAAAGATTTAGCGAGCGTTGAGCCGCAGTGCCATGAATACAATGAAATAGTATATACCATGAACGCAGTCGAGGTGGGTAAAGGTGGGAAGTAGATACGAAGCGCAAGCCGTAAGAAAGTGAAAGCCGAATTCTCCTGTCTCTCATTTCCCATTAGCGGCCATTGGCATATGGTGGTTTTGGGACGTTAAATCCCACAAATCAAATCAATCAATCAGCCATTGGCATGTACATTGAGCACTATCTGACAGAAAAAGGTTGCTACGTTATACTCGCTGGGAGTAACCTCCTTGGTTTTAGAAAGATTTCGTGAGCGTTGGGCCGCAGTGCCTTGAATACAGTGAACTAGTATATACCATGAACTCGAGGTGGTTAGAGGTGGGAAGTAGACTCGAATCGCAAGCCGTAAGAAAGTGTGCCCGTGCCACCTCTCGTTTAGTCCTTGAAATGTCTATTGGATGGCGGTGCTTCTACAAGGGAAATATATGATGAAAAGATGCGAGGTGGTAGTACTTGGAGTGTTGAATAAATGGGCGAACGGACACACAGACAGATGCATGGATGGACGCATGAACGGACGCAGGGGCGGATGCATGGAGGAACGCAGGGACGGACGCACGAACAGACGCACGCACGAATGGGCGGATGGACGCATGGACGGTCACACAGACGGACGCATGGACGGACGGAAGCAAGAACGAATGGACGGTCGAATGCTTCGCGCCACTCTCCATCATTCACTCTGTGGATATGCTGCCAATTTGTTTTAGATGCGGAGCATCCTATACTCGCGCCTTGTAGTGCGCCGTCCGCGCCGTCCACACCGCTTCTCGAACATTCGACAGCTGACGCGCGCGCATGCGCCGTCGCGCCGTCACCCACTCTTCCACCATCTGTGCATCCCTTCCTCCTCTACACACCGCGCGTGCTTCACTCCTCCACCATCTGTGCACCCTTGCTCCTCTACACACCGCGTTCGACATCTACAATTCTCCTGATTCTCCAGTGGACGCGCATGTGGCGTCGCGCTTCGAGAACATTCAACAGCTGACAGTGCATGCGCCGTCGAGCTGTATATATACTCAAGGTCGGCGCTCGCTCGCTCAGTTGCCGCTCGTCGGTTGGTTTGTACGGCGCGTCGACGTCCAAGGTCGCGGTGAAATGAATTCCAACGAATCCACAAACACAATGATCGACGTCCCTTCGACCAGCGCCGCCCTATCGCATACGTGTGTACGTGTTCACTCATTTAACACCCCCTCCTACAACCACGTTAACCAATTTAGCCATCGACCCAAGTAAGTCGCAATTTAACACCCCATTTCACAACCACGTTAACCAATTTAGCCATCGACCGAAGTAAGTCGCACTTTAACACCCCGTTAACCAATTATATGCTCCGCATCCTCCTCAGTGTTCCCCCGAGGGAAGCTGCGGGCAATTTTTTTTTCTCGGAAACGGCTTTGTGGGCTAGTTCAACTCATGGAGATGAAGTGTCCATCGGGGGTCAATTTGTCTGGTAGGCTGATAATAAAAAAGGTCAACATTTACGATGAAAGTAATCTATACGAAAGACTATTCGTCATGTATTCTCCTATTATACCTTTCAAGATGCAGACGCTTCTATAGAAAAGCTGCACCTCAAAGACATGATGAGGGGTATTTCTTCTAGGTTAAGTTGTTGATTTAGTGTTGCGCATATTTCGCTTAACCCTATAGACCAGCAGTACGACGTAACTATCCTACTTATTTTTTCAAGCTTTACGGGATGACTTTAGGCTCTCCCTTAGTAGAGTATCTGTAGTACACTGAATCGTTACCCACTTTTTCTAAACACACAACAGCCACCTCGTGATGTTCTCGTTCGTGTTGTGATTTTGTCGCCACGGCCGTGAGGCTCACGGGACGCCCTTATGCTCTCCCATAGTCGAACACTTCGCACTCTAAATTTTACCAGCTTTTAAATGTGAAGCAATTTTAGCGAACTTCGGCGCCATTAAGCGTATCTATCTATCTATCTATCTATCTATCTATCTATCTATATATCTATCTATCTATCTATCTATCTATCTATCTATCTATCTATCTATCTATCTATCTATCTATCTATCTATTTAGCCAGCTACGACTTTTAGCTGTCCTGGCCGTTTCGTTAAAGGTCTGAATACCAAATTTGGTAAGGAATAACATGACTGTATGAAGAGCATAAATGACTAGTCATAACATGACAATCATGACATGTATGTCATGAATGTCATGATTTACATTTCATGTTCTTGCTGCTCTTGCCGTGGTTTTGTTCACATGACATGTTGCAAAACTGGCATGGTATGACATGATTGCATGAGGAACACAAGCGACAGACCCTAACGTATAAATCATGACATGCATGACATGTAAGTTATGAGTCATGACTACACGTCACGCTCATGGTACGGTAGCAGTCATTTGGCTTGCTTCACATATAACAAGTTTGGTGTGATGGAACGTGAATGCATAATGAGGGTACATGACTGGCACAAACATGATAGTCATGAGATGGGTGTCATGTCAGAGCATGACTACATGCCACGCTCGTGATGCCCTCGCAGCCGTCTCGCTAGCTTCACATATACCAAATTCGGTATTACGTGTCGTGAATGGATGACGAAGGTATTTGACTGGTGCAGACATGATAATCATGAGATGCGTGTCACGTAACAACATGACTTCATACTAAGCTCATGACGCGCCCACGGCAGTTTCGCTAGCTTCACATGTCCAAATCAGGTAATAAAAGACGCGAACGGTTGACATATGGAAGTGACACATCCAAACATGATAATCATGATATGTGTTTCTTGTAACAACATGACTACATGCCACCCTTCTCATGCGCTCGCGGCCGTTTGGCTAGCTTCTCATTTGCTAAATATGGTACTACGCCACGTGAATGGACGACGAATGTATGCGACTGGTGCAGACATGATAATCATGAGATCCGTATCATATAACAACATGACTACATGTCATGCTCATGATGCACTCGCGGCCATTTCGCTAACTCCACATATACCAAATTCGGTATTGCATGACGGGAATAGGAGACTAAGGTAAATGACACGTCCAAACATGATAATAATGACATGCGTGTCATGTGAAACATGACTACCTACTACGCTCATAGCGTGCTCACGGCCGTTTCATTAGCTCCGCAAGTACCAAATTTGGTATCAGGTTACGTGAATGGGTGACTAAAGCAAATAACACGTCCAAACGTGATCATCATGACATGGAAGTCATGTATGGCACAATTTACCTCCGCCTCATAACGTTCTGCTGAATTAAAGTGACATATCAACCTTCCTCAATCGTGCTTCGCATATCATCGATTCCCACATAACGTGGGATCTGCCAATTTTTAAATGCGAAGTATTTTTAGGGTACTTCAGCGACTTTGAGCGTATCTATCTATCTATCTATCTATCTATCTATCTATCTATCTATCTATCTATCTATCTATCTATCTATCTATCTATCTATCTATCTATCTATCTATCTATCTATCTAATCTTTCTATCTAGCCCCCTATGACGTTTAGCTCTCCTGACCGTTTCGATAATGGTATCAATACCAAACTTGTTATGGCGTTGCATGACTGTATGAAGAACATATCTGATTAGTCATGACATGAAAGTCGTGATATGTATGTCATGCGTGTCATGATTTAGATTTCATGGTCCTGCAGCTTTTGCGGTGGTTTCGTTCACATAGCATATTTCAAAACTGGTATGGTATGGCATGATTCTATGGCGAACACAAGCGCCAGACCCGAACAAGAAAATCATGACATGCGTGTCATGTACCAACAAGACTACCTGCCAGGCGATTGATGCGCTCACGGCCGTTTCGCTAGCGTTACATATACCAAATTTGGTCTTGTAGTAAATGAATGGATGATGAAGGGATGTGTTGGTGCCAACATGATAATCATCAGGTGAGTGTGATGTAACAACAAGACAACATGCAACGCTCAGTATGTGCTCGCAGACGTTTCACTAGCTTCACATGTACTAAACTCGGTATTACACGACACGAATGGACGATAAAGGTAAATCACACATCCCAACATGATAATCACGAGATGCGCGTCATGTAAAGAAGTGCGCGTCATGCGCGTCATGTAACGAAGTTATACGGTGATGGCATTAAAATGTTCGAGAAGTTTTTGAGTGATGTGTGCCGCTCAAGACCCGCTGACGTCACCACGAAGCAGCAAGCTAAGTTTAATAACAGCGAGTCAAGTTGAAGTGCTCGCCTTTTTTTTTCGGCTCTCGTGTCATGCTTGCTGTATTTTTTGCGAGCGCAGCTGTGTTCAGCTGTTACTAGATAGTAAACTGATACAGCTTTACATGTGGAGAGCGTCCCTTGGTGTTTTCTGCTTTGTGGCAGCCCACAACACAATACTTCGGACCTCGCCGACGCTTCCGTGGGGCCGCTTCTTTCATCGCGGTAAGGCACTTCGCAGTTTTAGCACGCTAAGCTGACGGCACGGCGCCCAAGTTTGCCGCACCGACTGGTGGTGGTAGTGGTTAGATGATGAGAAAAGGCACCTAATTTCTGCAACCCGGTCGGGAGCACGGCGCAGTGCCTGACACCGACTGAAGAACAAGTTGCGCGCGTGTCGCACGCGCTCCCGTTTCGGCAAAACCCACTCACTCGCCTGCGGCCTCTCCCGCGTCTCTCCTCAAGTGTTCCGGAGCTCGCCGCCAGGGTCAGGCACGGCGTTGTCGTCACTCCGCAAACTTGAGCTTTGGTTCCCTATACCCGCAGGCGCGCGCCGCGCTGCATTGCCTTGACGCATGCGCGTTTCAGCGCATCCGGCGTCCCTTCGTCATAAAAAGAGGGAGACGCAGTATTGTCTGGGCAACGCATTAGCGTGAAATGCAGCATGTCGCATTTGGTGCCAGTTGCCGTCGGGCCACGCCGACGGACGCTGGTCGCACAGGTCGCGCATATCGTCAGACTGTAGAGCGCTGGCGTTTTCCTAACGCAGCGTCGCTGCTAACGTAGCGTGCGCGCACGTCAACGCTACAATGGAGTATATTGGGCCCTTCACCATGCACTCGCGGCCGTTTTGCTAGCTCCACATATACCAAATTTTGTGTTATGTGACGTAAATACATGACAAAATATATGACCGGTGCAACATGATATTCCGGACACACGCGTCATGTAAGAACATGACAAAATGCCACGCTCATAGCGTGCTCGCAGCCGTTTCACTAGCTCCACATATACAAAATTTCGTATCACGTGACGTGAATAGATGACGAAGGTAAACGACACATACAAACATAATAATGATGACACGGATGACATGTACGGTGTGATGTACCTCCACCTCGTAACGTTGTACTGATTTTAAAGTGACATGTCAACATTTCTCATTCGTGCTTCGCATATCATCGATTCCCACTGTACGTGGGATCGGCCAATTTCGTTCGTCTCTCATAGAAGAGTACCGATTTTCCAAATCAGAAAAAACTTTTTTTAGACACGCAGCTGATAGAAAGAAACGGCAAAGAGGCTTTCCTTCGAGTATAGCTCACAGGTTTTTTCAGAGTTATGAAGAGATAACTGAAGTTTTCAGCTGTTCTGTACTAACGAAACTCCCACTCTAGAGTACGCATGCGTTCGCTTCAGTCTCTAACGTGTGAACAATCACTTTAGTTGTTTGTTTCTTTAAGTTGTGTTCATTGTGATGAACCCACCACCCTAACTCCACTAACACAACTCCCACTCTAGAGTACGCATGCGTTCGCCTTAATCTCTAACGTGTGAATAGTCACGTTATTTGTTTGTGTCTTTAACTTGTGTTCATTGTGATGAACCCACCACCCTAACTCCACTTGCAAAAATATACGATACACGAAGCAGTCCCACGTGGAACATTCCCTACAATCGTATAATCTATGACCTCCACATACTGGTGTGTTTCCTGACACAGGCTCTCAACTCTTCGGCTAATACCATCAACTGAAAAATTATATAGGCTGCTATAACTAGTGAAGTAAGTACAATTTCAGCCCACATCATTTTTAGTCTTATCATCTAGATGTAAATTCAGAATTGTACCTATAAGCCGTCGGTTTGTTTATATGTTCTTTCTTATCTGCACTGATTTATTGTTCACTGCTGTTCTGTATTGTATGGTTTTGTAGATGGTGTGCTGGTGCTTGTCAATTCTTTAGAGGCTTTTTGCTAACCCCATGTAGCCTCTCCACTGTTGTATTCTTTCCTGTTTATGCTGAAATGAATATAATATGTATTTATAATAATAGTAATATTATATTTATTTTGAATAATAATCTTATTATTATTATTTAATTTGACGCCTTAGTGTTCATTTTTGAAATGTATACTCTTTTGGATGTGAAGCAGCTTGTGGTGGGAGCTATAGTCCCCTGTTTGTCGTCGTAGCTACGCTAATACTAGAAGCGCCCAATAGATGGCTCTCCGATACAGCAGTGGTTCCACACCATTACGTGCTCTTCTATAAGTATAGACCGTTAGTGGCGCTGTACTGCTGTGTATAATAAGAGCACTTACTCCTCCTATATGGCTTTGTGGTAGAGTGCTCGCTCCACTACAGCGCGCGAATGAAGACCGCCAAGGGCGCTACGCTGCTCTGTATAATAAAAAGCGTTTAATCATCTCTCTCTCACACACACAGCATAGAAGTATGAATGAAGACATGAGAATGAGTGCGGTGGAGGTGAGGGTTCGCAAAGCTGCTGTGCACAATCATGAACGTCTACAGTGATGAATAAAAAGCACCTCTTCACAGAACTCTAAATCGAGCCATGGCTGCTTCGCATACCATTCAGGGTTCACTGTATGGGGAGATGTGTGCTAATTCTTTTACTTGTTTTGTTCGTTCCGTGTGTTTGTGTACAAGTTAAGATACAAGTACAAATAAAGCTTTTCGTTGTCTCTGCACATCTTTCGGAGGTTTAGCTTCACGCAGCTGCCACGGTTTCCACAGTTTGCACGGTTCCTTATGCGTTTCCCTATGACGAATTATGACGACATTTGCCTATGACGACGAAAGAGGCAAAAACAATCTTCTTTTTTTCATACAATTTCCCCTCTCCTGAAACTCTTGTGCAACGAACATACTTTTGCATGGCAACCAAAATCTGCACCACTCGAAACTTTGGGCGCCTCATGTAGATTGGCAGTGCCTTCGCAATCGGCCCACTTTTGACGAAGTGACGTCTTAATGTGGTGACATCATTATTTGACAAGGCGCTCCGTGCCAGAACATTCATCGACGCGCCCTTTTGTGAAATTTGTCTCGTGAAGTTCCGGACTGGCGTAACAGAAAGAGGGCCCCGCCGCGGTGGTCTAGTGGCTAAGGTACTCGGCTGCTGACCCGCAGGTCGCGGGCTCGAATCCCGGCGGCGGCTTCTGCATTTCCGACGGAGGCGGAAATGTTGTAGGCCCGTGTGCTCAGATTTGGGCGCACGTTAAAGAACCCCAGGTGGTCGAAATTTCCGGAGCCCTCCACTATGGCATCTCTCATAATCATATGATGGTTTTGGGACGTTAAACCTCACATATCAATCAATCAATCAATCAACAGAAAGAGGGCATTACCTGCTTGGCCAGTGCGTCGTTTCTACGTCTCGTCCACCGGGGTGTTTGAATTCAATCAATACATAAAATAAGCGTTTACTTTCGGTAGTTGTAATTAGTGGGTCAGCCGTTAATTCTCCCGTCCTACAATATTTTCACACAAATAACGGCCGTGATCTTGATTGACGGCTTAATTAACACGTTTTGTTAATCATTATATTTACTTCAACTTTACAAAGAACAATTCAGGCCTGGACGTTGACTTCGCGTGCGAAGAGCGCAGACGCCTGACTGCGTGAGAAGCCCGTAAGTGAATAAGCAGGGGTACGAGGAAACATCTAGGCTCACGAATTTTCCGGTTTTGAGTTTATTGGTCGCAACCAGGCGGTGGCCAACTGAGACCATGACCTCTCATAATCCATGAAATCTTTTTGGTCATGGCATAAAGATGAAAAAATGACCGCTTCTAGTGGGTTCCCCCTCCGAAATCAAAGAGGTGCGTGCCCCCACCACCCCCCTTGCCTAGAAAAAGTCACATCTACACACACGTTGCCCTTCACTTTTCTCTCTTCTCCTTTAATCCCCTCACCCCTTCCCCCAGTGCAGGGTAGCAAACCGGACGTGCGTCTGGTTGACCGCCCTGCCTTTCATTTCTTCCCTTCCTCCTCCTCCTCCTGTCTACGCGCCTTGTCACAACATAAACAAATTGACAGCTTTAGCGGCCTGTTGATCTTTCCTGTGCACCAATAATTTCTGTCACTTCAGCCTTACTACTGTTCAGTATATACTATTATTCACTGTCAGTTAAGCAAGTGTTCGCTCTAAAAATATCGAGTAAAATGGGTGTCTTTTTGTCCCACAAAAATAATCGTCATCAGGCTTGCGTGCGCTTTCTTTATTGAAAACTCGGCGCTGGCCACTTTCCTATCGAGAATGCAATGTAACCCTCATAATGGACATGTCGATCGTGACCGGAATGTACCGGGCGCGGGGCGATAGCGCGAAGATGGAACGCAATATAGATGACGATTATTGTTGTGGGACAAAAAGACACCCTTTTTACTCGCTCTTTTTTTAGAGTGTAGTTGACACATTAGATTATTTTAACGTGACACGTGCCTCAGTTGAAGACATAGATAGGCAAATTCTCTCCGTCTCACTCATACTCAGATTGAACCGTGAGTCTGAGTGAGCTCACGTGAGTACTATTTCGGTGATTGTGAGGCAAAATATATTTCTGAGTGAGTCTGAGTGACCTCCGCGATTTTTTCCAAACAGTGAAAGCATTGACCACTGTTCTCGCAACTACACTGCCTACAGGAAACAGGGGGTGTTCATTGGTGGCGTCATCCTCGACCAGTGTTCCAGCCGATGTATAGAGTGTACCAGCGTATGACCCACAGCTCACAAGGCCAACCCACGGGACACGCGCTGGTGATGGCGGCATCAATGTTAATCAGACGAGACGCGACATCAATGGAAACGTGGCCAAATTGCACCACCCTTCGAGTGACACTGACAAACGACGGGAGGCCCTGATGGCCGCGCCACTGAATAGAGGACATGCGCTGCCGTGCCTCAAGTAGCAGGAGTCACCTGTTCCCGCTTCTCCTTTGGTTGTTCGCGAATGACGAAGGACATAATTGAGTGCCCGCGTACGTATTGTATTATTAAGGTGCCACTCTATATGCACAGTAATGACGAACTATTGCACCAAAAAATATTACGTCTCAGGCTGACACGGAACTTAATATAGAAATCCATTAGTGGAAAATAAGTGCTTCTGCAGCCTATACGTAATTAAAGCACAACGTTAAACCGCAGTTACGGGGTACTTAAGAAAAAAAAACTAGATATAGATGAAACTATATCGTAGATAATGTAATATTTCTGTTCTCCGACAGTTTCATTTTGCCTATAATCATTTGAATGTCCGAGTGCACTTGCGGATATGTGTAGCCCATTTTATTTCCACGAGCACCGATTCCACGATGAGGTATCATACAGAATTTTGTAACAAGTTTAAGCAGCTCGTCTGTTTACGTTCTAAGCTCCCGCAATCTTTACTTAGCCTGTCTACTTATATCAAAATGTTTCCTGCAGCTTTTTTTTTTGTCTTGGCCAACATTTTGTCGAGCTCTTCTCACTAATTACGTATTCGCAACTGACGCAACAGTCTGCTCTTCTAAGTAACCAATAGCACTGCCTGCGTATACCTTTACTCTAACATAACCTGAACTCAGCGCTGTGAGGGCAGTAATGTTCAGCTTTTTTGCATTTATATTAGACTTGAGCGATAGTACAATAACGAACCGTCCGTATTCAGTGGTGTGTAAACCTTGTCTCTGTAGTCATCACCATCAGCGATCAATTAAGCAACCACTCCTTAGCAAGCGCGTAAGCGAGCTGTGCGCTGTAGACTTGCTTGTTTGCATGCCTACAGCACACAACAGCGCGCTGCATGCAGTGGCCAGGGAAGGCGCAGCGTGCTGTTGGCGTGCGTAGTTGTTCAACTACTTCGATGGAATTGCTTCATTAGTGGGTTGGCCACTGG
Source organism: Rhipicephalus microplus (assembly GCF_043290135.1). Classification (NCBI taxonomy): domain Eukaryota; kingdom Metazoa; phylum Arthropoda; class Arachnida; order Ixodida; family Ixodidae; genus Rhipicephalus; species Rhipicephalus microplus. The sequence continues at coordinate 133,504,256 of NC_134703.1, forward strand.
TCCTCCGGCGAGCACGAGGAGCAGCTGCCATCATGAAAGCACACGGGTGTACTTTGGAACAGCTGATAGACGGATAAAGAGTGAGAGGGAAATAATGTGAGCACTCACGAGCAGCTACATCTTTCTTTTATCACCAGGTTCGTGGCGAACACGTGGATTCCACAGCTACCTCTCATGCACGGTATAGTGTGCGTACACCGGCGAGGTATATGGCCTTACTCTGCATTCAATTACATTTTACTGGGGCTGAGTGCGCCGCACACAGGAGGGGGTTAGAAGCCGTTGGCTTCCGGGTGTTTGGTCCTTGCATCTCAATTAAAAAAGGGTCGTGCTGGTCAAGAGAACCTGAATACAAAAATCGCGTGGCTACTGCACAATAAACCTTACTTGGCGTCCTATGCGACCGCTGCAGCCGTGTTCATTACGTTAATTAGAAGTCCGGACCCCTCGCATCCTTCCCGCGGGAACAACCTAATCAAGAGGTGTCGAGTACACCACCTGTTCTGCGCGTAATGTTTTTTGAAGACGGCTGTTGCTGAGAGCTAACCGTGGTGACGGGATACGTCACGTGATCTTCTATTTTCCCGTTCTTCCGTCAGTTCCTGCTTCAGGGTCGATTCTGGGGACCTTTTGTGTGCCAGTACAACGTAATGAATGGCAAATGACAATTAACTTTGGATAAATTTTGCGCCACAGTGACGTTCCTGTAGATGACACTGTATTGTACCCAACTGCGCCTATTCATTCCTAATCAGCTACTTGGGTAAGCTACAGCATTACGATGTTCAGCTTTGTGCGAAAGGCAAATTATTGAGAAGAACGGTGACCACCGAAATCTTGAGGTAGCTGGTGTCTTTTAAAGCTCATGTACGCCACCTCCGTAGGCGGCACGTACACGAGGGCTATGTAATGTAGTGGTTACTTAGATCATAAAAAACAAACGAACAAGCCTACTAGCCAACTAACAAATAAATGAATAAATAATCACAACTTGCCTTATGACACGCAAGGCTAGGTCACAGCAGAGCTGGTAGTCTGGTCTTTGCTTGACTAAGCTTTATATATCGACTCCCCCCCCCCCTTGCCTAAGTGTACATTCTTTACTATGCTTGCTCTATTATTTAACGTTCTTTAAAGTGTGCCTGCTTCCCTCGGTGTCCTTTTCATTATCTGCCATTTCTTAAATTTGCTATTTTTTCTTTCTTTTTCCTGTTTTTTTCTTCTTTGCTTTTTTTCTGTATATCTTCTAGCCCTCTCTTTTTCTCTGTACATTGTCATTCTCTCACCTTAAATCTTTTTCACTCCTCTTCTGTAACAGCTCTGCTGTAAAAGTTGACACTTGCGTTGCGGCGCACTGTTTGAACATGAGATGTTTATAGAAGAAGAAGAAGAAGAAGAAGAAGAAGAAGAAGAAGAAGAAGAAGAAGAAGAAGAAGAAGTAGAAGAAGAAGAAGAAGAAGAAGAAGAAGAAGAAGAAGAAGAAGAAGAAGAAGAAGAAGAAGAAGAAGAAGAAGAAGAAGAAGAAGAAGAAGAAGAAGAAGAAGAAGAAGAAGAAGAAGAAGAAGAAGAAGAAGAAGAAGAAGAAGAAGAAGAAGAAGAAGAAGAAGAAGAAACTTGGTTGCAGTCGAATTCATTATCGTTAAATGTCAGCAAAAGTGCGCTCTTGGTGTTTCCGCTTGCAGACCCAATTTCAATTTTATATAAACAGGAACCCATCGAGCAAGTAGACTCTATAAAATATTTGGGAATCATTTATAATGACAAACTTAACTGGAGTCCAAACAGAGAGTATATAACTACAAAGGCACAACGGGCCTCAGGCTTACTGCATAAGCTATGTAACCGTAAATATGGGTTACGGAGCACACCTTGATAATGTTGTACAAGATGTACATGCGCCCAATCATGTAATTCAGATGCATACTATTCTCGGGTGGCCCTGCTTTTAAAACAAAACCTCTAGTTGTCTTGGAGCGAGAAGCACTGCGAATGTGTCTGGGACTCCCTAGGTTTGTGGTTACCAACGTACTGTACCAAAAAGCGCGCCTGCCTACACTACTTTGTTGATTTCGGATTTTGACAGTGCAAGCATTTTCAAAATTTTATAGCTTACTGGCAAGAAGATCTCTATATGCTTTTATCGCAAACCCAGACGCCTTCTTTCTTGCTCATTGGCCACGGTCTCACACACCCCAGATAATGTTTGTACAAAAGAATCTACAAAGTATAAATATGAACATTAAAAATGTAATTGAGACTAATGACTTGAATTGTCATGTTAGAATTGAATATGATGATATTTTCCCCAAAACGCCAAGTTACAATCTCTCAAAATTTTAAATAACATATTATTAGATTACTTGGAACATGTAGAAACTAAAAATAGAATAGCCACAGATGCTTCAGTGAATAATCAAAAGGCAGGTGTAGGCATTGCCTCTGATTCGCTTGACTGGTCCTCCTCAGTGAGACTGCCTGATTTTACTCCAGTTTTTGAAGCAGCGCTCATGGCAATTATTTTAGCTCTTCGAAAACTTCCGTCAAATCAAAACAACGCAGTCATAATGACGGATTCTTTTTAAGTTTGTGCAGCTCTGAAAGCTTCTTAGAACTCTCGAATGCTAAGGACAATCACAACACCAGTACCTCTGCACTTGAGACTCCTGAGGTTACTATGGGTTCCGAGACACGGTGGATTAAGATTAAATGAACTGGCCGAATGCTTAACACGAGCCGCACTTGATAGCCCAATTTTATTCATACTGCCAGATGGTGAATATATTACACCAATAAGATATTGAAAATCAGCAATATGCACTCATATGACAAAAAACAACTATGTCATAGTGACTCGGAATCCAATTCAACGCGTAGGTATGTCTTCATTGGGATGCCTAATTCAATGCAATTATTATTTCGCACAACATAGGGCTGTATATAGTTTCTTGTTTCATGTAGCTGCTAATTAGCTGAAGTGCGTGGCTTAGAGTAGCAAAATAATGCCCATTTCGCTATTATCCTGTAAAATGTAGCAGGTAGCTCGTCAGACTGCCGGTGAGCTCAGGGGCAGTAGAGGGTGTCCAGTGAGCTATTTTGAAGCGTTTAGTTATTCCAATGTGAGGTACAGTGAAGGCTGCTGAGGTGATCCACGTGAGAGAACCATCAGAAACAATATGCGCCGTATATCCGTCCATATAGGCAATATACGACAGAACGAAATGCTAGCCTCACGCAGTTGGTATTTTTAACTTCTTTGTTATCCCAGAGATCGGAAGTCACGCGATCGGCTTAAGCCTCGTCTAGAGAGGTATGTTCGATATTACATGTACTGCATATTTCGAATGCAGCAGATGTAGGTGCGACATAAGAGCTTCTCAGTATGCAGCATTCCGCCTTCTATTAATAAGCTCTCCCAGTAGATGGTATCGATGCCATGTCAGTAAACCCAGACTTACTCGCAGTGGCTCGTGTGGAAGATAAACGCGAGTGGGACAAGCACGTCCGTCTACAATTGGGTCCATGTAACAGTACATCGAGGTATTTCTAAGAAAAATTTTAGGACACTAGCCTGAGCACTCTCCAAGGTACGTACAACAGATGCGCAAACTCGGAAGAGTACAGGAGCACTGTAGCGAAGGTATCGAAAAAAAAGTGCGTGGTATAGTTGCAGTAAAGATGATTTTGATAGTCACCATGATTTTTGAGAATGGCCAGGACAAATCTGTCTAATACTATATTTAGCGCAAAGATGTGCTCGGTACAAGATACGTCATGGTTCATAATAACTCCGAGGAACCTGGGGTGAGTTAGTAAAGTTATTACATTCCAATTCAACACCATGGGGAAGCAAGCCATGAACTTTCTCGCGAAAACCATGGTTGCAATGTTTGTCAGTGACAGTTGCAGTCCGCAGGTATTGAGGTATTTGGACGTGGTGGAGACCACACGTTCTAGCTTCGTTTGTTCTTGCAAATGCGCTAGACTCACGTTCCTAATATAGATGTCATCTGTGTACAGAGATACTGAGATTTTGCAACCTAGCTTTTTTACTACGCCCGCAAGTACGATAATAATAAATATTAGGCTAAGGACTCCAACTTGAGGCGCGTCATGAGAGATGGGATGCTTGTTTGTGTCGCCGTCAGTGGCACACATGGATATAGTTCATTCTAGAAGAAACCTAGCACATATATACAAGATTAAAGAAACAGGGTGGTTAGTTCGCGCTCATGTCTCATTCAACCCGACGTTTTCATTGTCTTTCTTCACGTTCAAACAGCGCATCGCAATTGTCAAAAATAGCTGCCACTTTGGCCTTTCTATGTGCTGTAAAGCTCTACGCATGTGTGCCACCGAAATTGGGCAAATTGAACTCGTCACAATAATTGTTACCCAAGAAATAATTTTCTTCACTGAAGTCAGCCGAATGTTCTACGAGAAACGAGGTCCAAACGGCAAGCAGGCGCTGGTGGTTCCGGAGGTTAACTGCGTGTCCTTTCGTTCCCAAGCTCGTCCGACACTCAACACATGATATGCGTTGACCTCTTATTACGGCATGAGTAAAAAAAGCAGAACAATAATAACAGCAAAACAACAGTATAATTGCTAAGGGCTTGATTACAGCGTCCACTGCACGCTCGTGCGCAGTCCAGTTTGTTCGCATCATTCCTGCATCGGCGGTCAGCTGGGAGACAAGAAGGGCAAAGCTACAATGCAACATTCTTAGTGGGCCTCCATCACTCCTTCTCATCTGTTTGCTATATCTTCGGGGAAGCGTGCGATGCTGTGTGCGATTATGTTTTGCTTGAAACAACTAATTGCTGCTGTTCTCGCGTCTCGGGCACGCGGCACACTGAGCGTTACAAGCAGACTAGAAAGATTCACGCGCATATGATACTATAGCAACGCAAGGTATGGTCCCGGTAAATGTAATTGTTTTCAACCATTATTAAGTATCAATATCTTGGGCTGTCTATATCAGAGTTTGTGGCCAGTTACAGCTAAATAACCAGTAAGATATTTGTAGACTTTCGTAAACTTCCAGAAATATCAGTAAGCACTCTTCCCAGAAATATCAGTAAACACTCTGTATGTCCATGTTCGTTTTTTGAGCATGGACACCAATACGTTGGGTGTTTCACAACCATCTCAATTTTACGCCAGGACATACAAAACCTCACGATTCGTTTGACAGACCAATGTGCCGGAACCAACAATTCATTATAGGGTCCCTATATAGCATGGGCAGGGGTGAGCAAGTGGCTAATTGCTTGACCACCATCATTTTCTGGGTCACCCGAATTGGTGCTTCGACGTCACTGTAATTCCGGCCACTGAAGTAGTTTCACCTAACAATCTGCGCTTACGAGTTGTGTAAACACGCCAAGCAGCCCTCATTGCACCTTCAGTTCCACCGCTTTTGTTTGGGCCTCGTGTCGTATTGCTGGGTCCAATCATGAGATCATTCTAAGCTAATAGCAAATAGGCGTTCGTTTCGCATGACGAAGTAACAAGCTTAACAAGAAGCGCGGACGCTCGAATAAACAACCCGCCCCAAAAGAATAACATGCACAAGTATACATACAGGCACGAACACACGCCTAATCTGCCACCTCAACAACAAACGCACTTAGAAGCACGCGCAGTCTCAAACGGGCGTGGACACCGCAGCAAACAAATTCGCGAAGATTGCGGGGGCGGCGAACATGCACGCGTTTAAGCCTAGCGCGAAAGTTCTCTCGAACTCCTCGCTGCAGGGTCAGTGGCGTAGAAAGTGTGACGCCGCCTTGCGTCGGTTCATCACGCCGAATGAAGAAGGCCGGCAGGGAGACCCAGCTCCGCTCACATGTCAGCGCACTCCATCTTTTTTCTTTTTTTTTTTTGACCCCAAAGAGTCGCGTGGACATTCCGGAGCTCTCGGGAAGGAAATTAAATCAGTAAGAAAACAGGCGACGCGGTTTATGCGTGGGACGAGGTTCACCTCGCGCGTAAAAGACATTGCACGGGAGGGTCGTCCCGAGCATTTTAACGTGCCTGTAGACGGAATAGAAAATAAGTTGCGCCGACGGCTAAAAAGAAAGTCAGATTCGTCAAGGCCCCCTCTCCTAAAGCTGTCTTACTCGCAATCACTTTCGTAGCGCGGCTATGGCGGGTGTCGAGGCGGGAGCTATGATGGCGACGGGGTTGGGGGATGAGAGCTAACTGCATGCTCAAGTGAATACTTACCCGCTCTTCCGTTTTAGATGGCAGCCGCGAAGCAACGAAAAGAGCAGAGCTTGGAATTCCTTTCGCGAGGCAAGAAAGCTTCGCTCGCCTGCCTTGCTTGTGGGCTGAAGGCATTTACGTCTGGCACCACTTCGCCGAGTTTCACCACCATGGCCACACATATGCGAGCAGATTTTATATAGGAACGACTGCTAGCACTCCCAGCGCAAGAAGAACGCTCGTGTATTTTCGAACCAGGGTGCGAACTCCATACGGCGGTGCCGTTTCTGTGTACAGCTCTGGGCAATTTGGGATCATCCACAATTCAACGCATTAAAAGCCCAGAGAATGACGAGTGTGTAGCCAGTAAGGCGCACGCCGGCATTACTGCAGGACTCGACACGCTACACGATGCGTTCATTTCTTTCTTTTTTTTGTAGTGTCGCGAATTATTTATCTAGTCTTTTTTGGCATAAAGGTGACCTCCAAAGTGCGAAAAACTAGTTATGTGTCTGAGAAAAGAAGCATACAAAGCGCTGATTCATGGCTGTACCGGTGACTAGTACTGCGGAATAATGTTCTTGCGATTGACCAATTATCTAAATAAAAACCCTCCTGGGAGGTTCACTGAGCAAGAGCTGTGTTAAAAAAAAACTAAGAGGAGCTAGTGATACGAAAAAACACTGATGACTTTTTCTGTTTCTAACATGGTTTGCTCTTTTTAAGTTAAAGTGGTGCGTTTTGCGTGAATGCACATATTTTGCAGATTTTGTGGAATAGTACGGTGACGAAAAACCATATGTATTGGGGGCATTTGGTATTTACTTTCTCCTCAACTGTGCTCAATCATTGTCACCATCTTTCCTTTGTTTCTGTGTCCTGATCGTCAGCGTATGTCATTATAATCATGTGGCTACTTGCTGTGCCCGTTCGGTTTCCTTGGTCTCGCCTCTAATAAACACCGTCGAAACCAAGACGTCATATGGCTTCGAGGTGCTGCGTCTCGTTTCAATGTTGATGCGAGCCAATATATATAGGAGCCAGTGAAAAACCAGCTGTCTTCTGTTCTTTTTTTTTCTACACAAGGGCATGTTTATCTATTTTCGCGGTACTCTTCTCATACTATTGTTGCCTCCCCAGAAAGCGAAAAGTCTCGCTTCTTTTCTGCCAGGCTAGAAGGCTGTCATTAAGAGCTCCCCAAGAGACCAAATATACATGGCACCACGGGTAAAACATCAGATATGCGACTCGGCACCGAAAATGGCGTTCGCCTAAAACGAACAGGATGAAAAGACTTCGGGAGAGCGCCGACTTCGCCGGGAATCGTGCCTGACGTCACTCAAAAGCAAGCGTGGATATGACAGTAACCTGTTTCTTTTGGAGAGCGTGGGCGTTTTACGGCGGTCAAGACATAACTGTAGCCGCCACAAGAGACAGTAACGCACGAGCGGTGAAGACACTCGAGCCAAGTGGCGCCAGTGGTGTAGGCCGATAGATACAGGCAAGATGATTGATTGATTGATATGTGGGGTTTAACGTCCCAAAACCACTATATGATTATGAGAGACGCCGTAGTGGAGGGCTCCGGAAATTTAGACCACCTGGGGTTCTTTAACGTGCACCCAAATCTGAGCACACGGGCCTACAACATTTCCGCCTCCATCGGAAATGCAGCCACCGCAGCCGGGATTCGAACCCGCGCCCTGCGGGTCAGCAGCCGAGTACCTTAGCCACTAGACCACCGCGGCGGGGCTACAGGCAAGACGGCACGCGTCATAGTTTGGGGGATGAGAACGCATCCGTGTGTGCGGGGAGATTCAAAAAAAGAAGCAGTAAACACCTTCAGCGGAAAGACCACCACACTACTACATCCGTATACGGATACCGACACGCTGAGAGAAGAGATTTGGGAAGAGACGTGCATTGCCCTGCATGAAGAAATTTTGCATGCATACAGTGTAGGTGACAGAATGTGTGAACGTAATAGGCTAGCGTGGATGGGGCTTCTTTTTTTTTGTGTGTGGGCTGTTACCAGCTTTCATAAAATAATTTTTTTTTTACTTCTGACAAGTTAGTATCCACGTACTGTAGTTCCATCCTGCAGTTCCATCGGTGACTGATATAGCCCCTTTCACTTTGATTAAGAAAAATAGCCCGTGGACTTGTGCGCGTTTGCACGGTGAACCATTTTTCGAGTTGTTGTAAAACGACACGCGCATGTGGACGCTGTCGATGCGCTTGCGGCAAAATCATTCGGTGGGCAATGGTAGAGAAGTACACGATTTCTCCTCGCAAAAGCGCCAAATATCGCGAATTGGCGCCTTCAGGCGACTTCAAGGACGGGCTGAAACAGGAAAATAATTCAAAATAGATTGGCCTGCCAGAGATCGTCGAAGGAGGCGCGCAAGTCCGCAAACGATGTGAAAACAAGCATTCGGGTGCTCAGGGGCTGGGCCAAACAGAGGGCTAGAAGGGCATCACAATCTTTTACGGAGAAAGTGCTACGCAAAGAACCTCAACATGGAAATCTTTCTAAAAAAATGGAAACACTTCAAAGCTTAATAAAAGACCGAGCGTTTCCATCACCAACAAGAGTACAAGTGATAAATGAAGGGCCTCATGAATAATTCATCACGTGATAGGAGCTCCGGTGGACTTAAAATCCTAGTTAAAAGAACGAATAACCAAGATAAAAGTAAAGCAGTTGCCACACAGGTTGCCTCAGTCGGCACAATATTCAGAATATATGTGCCGCTACACAATGTCGTAAACGGAAGCGCCTAACTTTCAACCCACTCAAATCCTCGCTTTGCTTCATTGTGGTTGAACGGCTACTTTGTGGCAGTGGCGAGGCGCGTACGGCCCTCCAAGGGCGACGAGTGACTTTGGATTAACCGAGAGAGGTCAGACGAAATAAGAGAGAGAGAGGAGGGGGAGAGGGGCCAACAACTGAAGAGATGAGTTCCACCTGCCTACGGATGTGTCACCTCTTCGATCGAAATTGTAAACGAGACCCTCGCCCCACCTCCAGCCCAATTCCTTTCCCACCTGCAAAGAGGTCAAAGGAGAGGGCGATATAAGAGTTGGCATAGCGTATACACAAGACAGGACGGTCTGGGTTCTCGCCTATAGCTGTAACACCACAGCAGTCCGTTCAAACGCTGCGCCACGGAGCAGCCTCCCCCACTCAGCGTGAAGCAGTTTAAGCTACTTCCACCGTCTCGGAGGGTGCGAGCGGCACTCGAGGAACGCAGTAGCATTCTAATGTCGTCGACTTAGGAACTCGACGTGCTTCCTTAATTTGTGTCGCTCTCCCGAGTACAGCTAGCCAGTTTGACGCCAAGTTTTTCACACTGCCTCAGGCACTTACCCTCCCAAGAGGGTATGAGATGGAAAGGAGTCCAGTGAATTTCGGTTCGGGTTTCACCCGTCGTGTCTCGTGCCACCTGGGGATTTATCGCCGGCCCCCTGATGGAACAGGGAAGGTAGGAAATCAGGCGATGGGGATTCTCGGAGAAGGAAGCAGAGGCGTCCCTTGAGATAGGGGGGGTCGTCGGGTGGAGCAGTTGGAGATCCGGCCACTACTTCCTGAATTCCTTAACAGCTGCATGGTGGAAGCAACGCGGGAGATGGTTCTTCAAGTGTTTGGTCAAGAAGTTTGCCGGGTACATGCTCTTCAGCACTCGTGAGCTCAGATGTTCTTTTTTGGCATATTTTTTTTTGCCTTTACGCGTCCTTGTGAAGCTGTGAAATGGTGCAAGGGTATAGCGAGGGCTTCGCTTGCCTCTTCGCGTTTGCTCGTGAAACGCTCCAACTATCCAAACAAAAGTAGCCTCTGCTGTAGGCCAGCCTATATATGCACGAGTCAGAATTGTTAACAGCTGAAACACAATACCTTCGGCGATATGTGAAGCACCGTTTGCGCTGTTCACGACGTTCCCACTTCGCAATATTTCTATATATAAAGGTGGCGGCCTTTGAACTCGCGTACAAAACTACAACGTAAACATCTGTGATCATTTATTATATTTTTTGTAGTTTTCATTACTGACTTCACTGACTATGATAATATGAAATTCATTTCGTTTGTGAGCTCAATGTAAACATAGGGGTTGGTAATGCAAACTAGAAAGATATACCGCCAGTGACCATAAGACGTGAAGGGCCCACTGTAAAACAGTTTTAGCCGCTGGAACAGCACGGATGTCCTCATGTCTTACTTCTTTTTGTTTTGTTTAGATGTTTCTTATCATCTCCTCTATATTTCTTTATTTTAGGAATCGCCATCACACATAGTTAAAACCAGCTGCAGATTGTGGTTGGGTGGATGCGGCACTAATTATGACAATGTATTCGATCAATTAAAAGGGAGACAGGGAGACAACCTCATGTACTATGCACACTGATATAGTTGGGCGGTTGGTACTCATTATGTGTTCGAACACGGAAACAAGGAAATGATTTAAAGCACATTATACTTTATTATCAGAGACTTGCGTGCAACTGTATCGGGTCTTGAGCACGGTGTCTTGACAAAAAGGGACATTCTTATTTTTTTTTATTTATAAATACTACCCACTGCTTTTTGGGAGCGACGGCAGGAATGGGTAATTCACACAACAATATTACAAAATATATCGCTTCAGTCGACAATGCCCCGCCACGGTGGTCTAGTGGCTAAGGTACTCGGCTACTGACCCGCAGGTCGCGGGTTTGAATCCTGGCTGCGGCGGCTGCATTTCCGATGGAGGCGGAAATGTTGTAGGCCCGTATGCTCAGATTTGGGGGCACGTTAAAGAACCCCAGGAGGTCGAAATTTCCGGAGCCCTCCACTACGGCATCTCTCATAATCATATGGTGGTTTTGGGATGTTAAACCCAACAAATCAAGCAATCTAAATACGTGCGGATTTATGTTTTTATTTCTTCCCTGAAGATTGATTTTGTCTCCCCTCGCGGCATAAAAGCGCAGGTGCACTTTTGAAAGATTAAGTGACCTTTTATTCGTGTAAGCAATTTTTTTTGTGTATTATTGTTGAAATTAAGCCCTATTTTTAATATAATAAAAGACATGCGAAGGGTTTGCCTCCAGGAGGGAGTGAAGATTCGTCGCAGCGCCGACTTTTCTATTATGTCAATGTACGAGATTGACATTGTGCCCCGTTCACCCCCCCCCCCCCCCCTTTCTGTACACTTCTATGGTTATGATCCTTTCCAACTTAAACCGTGCAGATATGTATTCGTTTCCTTTCAGCAGAACGTGGGACCTGCCGAATTCTGTACCTCTCATCTTTACGTTCCAGAACAATCTAAAATGGCGATATTAACATGGTCCACCACAGTTCAATCTCTCTTGTGGAAGTCGAACCATGACCCTAATTCGATAAGGGGTATCCACTTTGCTGTTATTTCACAGCGTCACTGTGGGACACCTATGAAGAGTTTTGGGACTTTTCAGGTAAAAAAAAAAGTACTGCCTGTAAGATGAACACGCCTTTTTGTGATCAGACTTTGAATACGAACGCTACTTAGGGGGAGCTTTCTGTTGCTCGGTAAAAACTAGGGCGATGAATATTCATTGACAGTCTCTTGAACGTAATGGGCATCCGATGAACACCAAAGCGATTGTTCGCTTGGTCACAATTTTCTAAATGCGTATATGGCTGAGCTCCTTGTCGACTTTACGCTTCCTGCAAAGGGCTTTGATTCATCGGTACGAAATGTTTGAAAAACGCCTTCACCTCAAAAGTAACCGCTTAATCACAGCGTGAATGATGATGAGTGGGCCAAAGCATCCATCCGTCCGTCCATACGCCCGTCCCTCCGTCCGTCCGTCCATACGCCCGTCCCTCCGTCCGTCCGTCCATCCGTCTGTCTGTCTGTCTGTCTGTCTGTCTGTCTGTGTGTCTGTCTGTGTGTCTGTCTGCCTGTCTGTCTGTCTGTCTGTCTGTCTGTCTGTCTGTCTGTCTTTCTATCTTTCTGTCTGTCTGTCTGTCTGTCTGTCTGTCTGTCTGTCTGTCTGTCTGTCTGTCTGTCTGTCTGTCTGTCTGTCTGTCTGTGAATATGCAGCGCTGGCTACGCCAGAGGGACGCGGGACTGCCCTAGACCATAAGGAGCATCGCCCCTAAAAGTAAATCTTTATCTTCGGTATTAGGTCACTGGTACATCGAGACCAGATGTTTCATGAAAATTCATATTTTCTGACTGGGCGGGCATATTAAGGTCTATGGATTTAAGATGGGAACCATTCAAAGTATGATGTTCTCTTCCATCGGAGGCGTTCAGTCATAGTAATGTCAGGGGTTTTGCGTCACTAAACCACGGCACTGTTATAAGAGATGCCGTGTTGAAGGACTCTCGAAATGTTGACCGTCGGGTCTTCTTTAACGTGCATTTACACTGCAAAGTGCACGTGCCTTCATTCAACAGCGACCTTCAGTCCATCTGCCGAGCAACATAACCACTGCTCTACCGCGGCGAACCAGCGAGTGGCCAGCTATTCCCAAACAGATTATTTGAGATAATTGGTGTCAAGGAAAACAAACGGCAACTTAGATCACTAAATGCACTATGATAAATGAGGGATATGCCATCTCGTGCATGAAAGATGGTGACTGTGAACGCGACAGGCTAAGACGCTGTACTCTACGGCTGCCAAAGCTATATTTTCAAGTCTGCTGTCTTGCTGCAGTGGATTTCAACGATTGGGCGACGTGAGTTTTCGAACTATTATATTGTTTTGCTCGTGAACAGTTGTCTCCCAATTGCCTCTGCAAAGTTTCTCGTGCATATTTATTGCACGTACGTTATTTGGCCAATAAAACAACTTTGCTTCCCCAATCTTTCTTTTTTTGTTTCTTTTCTATATCGCATGCAATTAGCGAGACATTATTATGCCGCAATAAAATTGCGTAATAATAAAGGCACGTGCTAGGTCAGCAATTAAGAAAAAAATCAAGCTCGCGCAATATAGGGCAAATGCGCAACGTCGCTACTGCTTCCGGGTGTGACGTCATATTTATTTTTTTGTTGTTGTTAGTTGTCCCCTCCTCACGTAGATGGCGACTGTGGCAACGAGCCACAGACTATTGGATCCATGGGCTTTTGTGGAAGTAACGCTACCAGTTTACATATACCTTGAGTGAGGCGCAAGTGGACGGGAAACGGTGTGCAGGAAGGAGAGAGAGTGAACGGTGAGTGAAGGAGCGGTGAAGCACTAAGCCTACCCTTTTCCACACTCTTCCGCACCACATGCACCGGTTGCTAGAGGCGAGGATAAGCGCGCGCGCCCGCAGCTGTTGCTATGGGAGAGTGCGGTTGACGGATCACGAAGGACGCCTGACGTAGCTCGAATAAGAAATGCATTCTCTTTTAGAAAACAAAAGACACACGCACAAATAAAATTTTGTAAAAATCACCGTATTTCGCACAATACTCTTTTTTGAGAAAGTGCTTCTACACTTCCTGTCAGCAAAAGTACAGCTGCAAGGTAAATTGGAATCATTAGGCTTATTGGCCAGACGTGGCTAAGCAACAAGAAGTGCATAATTTGGCATAGGCCTTGCACGATGTAAATAGCAATGCATAGTACCATGGGCAGCGCTCATGGTCGAAAACAGAGGAAAGCATATTTCATAGTGGTAACAGCAGTTGAGGTGAGTACAAATGCACTGAGTAACAAAATGACTTCAACAGGATGAACGAACGAGATAGCATAAGCACAATGTAACCTTTGGCACAGTGATGCTATCACAGCTGACGGATCACTGAAGGAGCTTAATTTCTAGGATCGAATCACCTTAGGGCCTACGCTTGTTCGGGGTTCGTCACGGGTACGTCGTAAAAAACACTCTGACAACGCACGGGTAATGAATGGTGATGTGGGGCACACACACAAAAAAAGGTGTACTGGTAGACTTTTATATCAATGGTAATTGTGACGGAGCAATATAAAACACATAGCACAAACCCTTCCCACTAGTCAGCGACATCAACGTAGACAGTATTGACCTTAGGACCTAGTTTTTGTCGTTGATTCTTTATGCCACTTTATGTAACTCAATTTACATTATATCAGGCATGCATGGCTTGGGTAACGTACGGTATAGTCGAAACATATGCGACACTATATCCGACTTGCTTCAACCACTTGTCAGGATTCACTTCATGGGGATGCACGGATTCTTTCGTATCGCCCATCTTGTCACCGCCGACGCCAACGGCCAATATTCGCTATTGATAAAACACCTAAGGATTTCAATTTACTGGAAAATAAAGTATCACATTCTCCACCATTATCAATAGTGGCGCTGGCTCACACGTTCAGAAAAACACGCACAAAAATACCCCGTGGAGTAGATGGCGGAAAAACCGCAGTCGCGGCTCAGTTCGTTAAGCATCATATGTATAGTTTTTGTGCAATAGTTTTGAGTCACTTATGATTCATGATAATGTTGTGCTTTAAAATTTAGCAACCACTGGTCCTTGAGCCTTTTTTTTCTTTTGCAATCCAACGATGAAAACAAAATTTCGTGGGTTACTCTGCACAGAATTCTTCAGCGTTCAGACGAGTTACCAACAAATCAATGATCTGGTCATGCAAAACCATAACAGCTCGCAATTGGAACCATAAAACCATAAATACGTAACTTATATACAAGCCAGTTATTCCAAGTAACAAAGCATAAAATAATAGGAGCAGTTACCACATGTCCTTGCGCATGAAGCTAGACGCTTGACCAACCAAAAACGATGCATAATGCGGCCTCTTGAGCTTTCATTCAGAAACTTTTTCGCCGTTATTGCCTATTTAAACTGGCATTAACGTATAACAGGCATGAGCGAAATGATGGAAAAAGTATTTTTATCGTTTAGAGATCGTACGAGACACCGAAGAATTCCAGTCGCAATATAGCTCACTACGCTAAACCTCAACAATATAGCCCGATAATTTATACGGTGTATATTATTTTGTATATTCGAAGAAAATAAAGTAAATTGAACTCAAGATCGTCATCTCACGATGCAGTGTCCTAAAAAGCAAGATAAATAGCGGCAGTTTCAGAATACGTCAATAAAGAAGTGTTCTTTCATTCTGGGCGTTAAGCCACTATGCATATACGTCGTTATAAGCTATGTAAAAACAATGTGAAAAAATGCATAGCATATCCATGGAGTGATTGACGATGAGAGGGGCGAAGCGTCCATCCATTCGTCCGTCCGTCTGTCTGTCTGTCTGTCTGTCTGTCTGTCTGTCTGTCTGTCTGTCTGTCTGTCTGTCTGTCTGTCTGTCTGTCTGTCTGTCTGTCTGTCTGTCTGTCTGTCTGTCCTTCCATCCGTGCGTCCGTATGTTCATTGGTCAACTATATGAAATTGTCCACTACACGAAAACCACTAACACCATCTAGTGATATTATTTCAGAGGACATATAAACAACGCGATCTAGTGAACAATTTTCGAAGGTAACTAAAAGTGGCTACATACTACTACTACTACTACTGCTACTACTACTACTACTACTACTACTACTACTACTACTACTACTACTACTACTACTACAGAGGGGCGAACGACCTCACTTAAGGAGCTTCGCCCCTAAGAAAGAAGCACACTGTTTATTTAGCATCGCTATTAAATTTTAAACATTCCTTTCTGGTATTTTTTAAGACAGGAATAGAGGGTAATGAAAGAGAAAAAAAAGCTGATGAAGTTCTAGGCATCTGAGAAATTTCTTATCGGAGCAGGCATGCCCCTCTAATGTACGACATTATACGCCAAGTAAAAACACGCACACTCATACCGGGCGAGCTCGATGAGGAAGGTTTTATCCCTACAATCGCACTCGTCGTCGTCGCACATTTATATCCACTGTTGGGACTCCGGGTCCTGCCGGTCTCGTTTTCGGTAGCTGGCCTCGTCGCAGGATCCATCGTCCAACAATTCAGCGAGAAGAAGCGCCCGAACGAGCAACAGAGATTTATTTACATGTGAAGAAGTGGTCAACTGACCCAAAGAGAGAAGAGTGCGTGTGATACAAAACGTCTTCGGCATTTTATAGCGCCACGTTGTTGACACTGGGCGCCTTGTCCGCATCGTCAGCCAATACGGTGTCGCCGGCACCTCGGCCACGAGGGAGGGGAAAACACCTCTCACAACACAAGGAGTGGCACAACCCAACACGAGGTCCATATATGGTCCCGGCGGCGCATTTGTAATCTGCAGTAGGCTCAACGCATAGCAACCGCAGCGGCGCGCTATTGGTCACACTCTCGCATAGACGCCGCCGCGACGTGCACCTAGCAACGGCCGCCGCACGTACCTCATGACGAAATACTCTCGTTCTCGGAGTGCGCCCTGAAGGAATCCCTAATGGCCGTTCCTTTTAGTACAACTTGTACAAGATGCTCCAAAATCAGTTTGTACAAACACTTGTTTATTTTCACACTCATGCTGAACATTACCTAGTTATCAGAAGCGTATTTCTGCACCATAAATCACGAAATGACTGCAAATTTGTATGTACAAACGCCACACGAGTCTTCCGCGAGTGTACGCAGATGCCGTATTTACATACTGCCATCATTTTCTGCACTTTGCTGTTGATGTCGATGATGATGCCAATGCTTTTATTTTCAGACTTTCAAACTTTTACCTGCTAACGTTCACAATAATCTTTGAAATTATAAAACGTTTCATTTTATTACTTACTACTGTTCATAATTTTGTGTAGCATTTCAAAAATGTATACGTAACATAAAAAAAAAAATTGTTTTTTACACTTGCACAAGCTTTGGAGACAAAATCCGAGTCAAGATAAATTAACACGAAAACAACATGGGCGCCTTGAAACGGTGCGTTCGCAGTGCGTGGTTGCTCGTTTTACAGACCTCCGTGTTTCGTAATGTCTATGGCGCCTACTGCCATTGACAACTTGTGTTTTCTCGCTCGGCCACGACTAACGGCGAAAAGGCTCTAGCATTGATACAGACGTCCTGCGAAATAACGGCTGAATCAGGTTACTGTAGTCAGGTCGTCTGCAGCTCAGTGGAGTATGTCTTCAACCACTTTCACTGTCACTGCCCAGCGTATATTTTATGCGTGTATTTTGGTTCTGACTTAACATTTTTCTTTTAGCTGCTTTGATGCTGCCATGTTTTTTTTTCTTTTTTCCTGCTGCTTTTGCCATTTTTGCATTGTGGTTATGTAACTCTCTTTTTCTTATTGACTAACGTTGTTAGCTCAACAAATTTTATTTTATGCATTCATTTTGTCAACTTCGTGTGTTGCCTCTATTAAGCTCTTTCTAGTTGGGAAGGATTTAGTTCGCTTCTTACCTCTGTGCACCATTGCTGCTACAGAAACCATTCCATTTCGTTCGTTCTCTCTATGTCGTTATAATTTCCGCTTTCTAGTACATCTTACTATTTTTTAAGGGCTATCCTGGATTCACGCTAGTCGATCTCGGCAAATAGTTCTTGCCCTAATTTTACCTAAGTAGGCCAGTTTCTTAGTGGTTATAACAAATAACCTTTATCTTAGTTGGCATGGCTTCAGATAAGGTTATTCAGGTGACACTGAGTTATTTAGGTTCATGACTAATATTCACTTTATTCTAGACACAAACAATCGAAACAATTGCCCCTCTTTGATTTCGCTGTGCGTTCGATACTCAAACTAATTACCATTTGATTTCTGTATTGTCTGTCCTTTGTATTCCTTCATTACCACCATCTTGGCTACAAAAGCTTTCACTCTTGGTGGTCAGCTACATCTCGTCTGATGTTTTCGACATCACCTGCAGTGTTGATTGATTGATTGATTTGTGGGGTTTAACGTCCCAAAACCACCATTTGATTATGAGAGACGCCGTAGTGGAGGGCTCCGGAAATTTTGACCACCTGGGGTTCTTTAACGTGCACCCAAATCTGAGTACACGGGCCTACAACATTTCCGCCTCCATCGGAAATGCAGCCGCCGCAGCCGGGAATCGAACCCGCGACCTGCGGGTCAGCAGCCGAGTACCTTAGCCACTAGACCACCGTGGCGGGGCCACCTGCAGTGTTGCCCAAGGCAGTGTGCTAAGTCAGTTACTCTTTCTAATATACATTGAAGGGGCCCTGCAACGCTTTTGAAATGGGTGTCACTGTTGGTCATGATGCCTCACAAATCACATGCCAAAATATTTCTTAAAATATGCCGATTATAAGCGGAGTTCGAGGAATTTGCTGAATACTTCAAGTGGTTTCTCTTTTCGTACAAGCGAGTGCACTGAAGGCAACTTGGGTAGAGACACAAGGGGCAAAAAGATGCACCCTTTTGTCAGCGCACGTCATGACCTTGAGCACTTTTCTTTTTTCTCAGTACGCATGGCTACTTTCAGGGTGAGCACAAACGCTGGCACATGGCAGCAGTTGCAGTGGCCGCAGTATTTGCATAGCCTATAATGCTCAAATCAGTCAATGGCTGTGGACTCAGGTATGACACAGTAATTCAGGTATAAGGCATCACCTGTAGAGAGACGAGGGAGCAATTACTGGCTGGCTTTGAGAATTATTTGTGAATTTTAGACTGCATGCTGCGCTCTAATGTTTGGCTTATGTGCTTTTGGGAGCTGCGACTACCGATCAGCAGTGTTTTCAGACAATGCTAAAAAAAGTGTTGCAGGGTCCTTTTAAGGACTTACCCGCCGACCTTTCATCCTTGATTTAGTTACATGACAAGTCTATCATCTATTGCAGTAGTAATTTATGGGCTAGTTTTTGTTTCTCTTTTTTGATGATAATTTCATTTCTCAAATGACCTTAACCTGATGTTCAGGTAGAGTGTAACTCGGCAGAACTCACTCATTGTACGATTAACAATACCATTATTTCAGCTGCCCCTTTATATAAATAAATATCTTTGTGTTTACCTTTCATCAGATTTATCCTATACTATGGCGTGTAGCAGCTATCTCAGCAAAAGCTTCTCAATCTGCAGGTTACCTCCACAGAAACTTGTGCAATGCATCTTCTAATGTATATGCATTATTATATCTTATCTTTACCCACATTTAGAGTATGCTTCATCTACATGGTCACCATAACGAGATTATCTAGTTCATATGTTGGAAGCCATTACAAATAGGGCAGGCAGATTCACCTACAATAAAACATGACATTAACATGACACCATAGAGTTTCCTAAAATTACACTAGAGGGAACTCTGGCGATTGTGTCTATGGGAACTACCATGCATGGCGGATCAGCGAGCAAGGAATGATGCGTAGTACACGGATTCGTCTAATCTTCATACTTCTGGATTCGTGTGGCTTGGAGCTGTCTTCTCACAAAACAAAAATCAGCAAATATTCAGTGATGGCACTTCACCACCTTATTCTTCTAGGCTTATCATTTCAAATCAGGTCATGAAGTTCAAAAAAGTTTGTTCTTTTCTTTGAAACAAAACCGAAACCAGCAATAAATGAAGCCCAAGTGGGGTTCGCCACCCGCAAGTACGAAGAGTAGGCAAATCTGTGTACTACCCATCATTCCCAGGGTCGCTGAATGATCACAGTGCCAGAGTCCCCTCTAGTTATTTTTATTGAACTATGCATGACATGGCCCAGCCACATCACTGCTCTTATATGTCTCTTTCACTGATAGAGTATTGTGCTGAATTTCAGTGCTGCTTTATCCTCCTGTGTACACGTCTTGGCACATTCACAGCACACTTAGTTTCATGTGCACTCATGGTTACACGCAGGCATTTAAGCCGTCATTACAACCTAGGCGATTGCATATTCAAATCACAATCTTTTGAATTGCATTGCATCTAACTGTAATTGTAAAACTTTTAGTAGACTTTCAGTGATAACCTGATTTCATTACATGCTAGTATTGTGTAACATTGTTGCCCCTTGCCATTTGTAGTCTTTGTTTTACTGTTATTTCCTTGTATTTTTTATCTCTCTTTCAGTTACTGATGTCCTCCTATCGGCGTGTAAAGTATTTTGAATAAATAAATAAACTGGCTCTTGGTCTTCTCACATTGAGGGCTACCCTCACCAGCCTATGATAATTACATTCTACCTTGCCCCTAACTTCTCTCATGTGCATTGCCTGGGTCCCAGGATTATATAAAATCTACGACTTTGTTTCTCTGTGAGGGCTTTCCATATTCTCTTCCTATTTATATAATTTCAGAAAAAGGTGTTCATTATGCAGAGTTCATTTCATTCTTCTAGCATGTATATTACTTCAGGGTGTGTGAATATTCATGTTTAGAATTAAAATTGAGTGCTTCGATTCAACTTTCAAATACAGGAAAATATCTAAAATGTCTAAACACAGGCTAATTGCGCAACTCTGTTGGGGTGGTGTCCCTAAAACTAATGCGAAAGTCATTACAGTAGGCTTTAAAACTTTCACTGATACCCTGGTTTGAAAGCCAGCACATGTTTCCCTTCAATGAGATTATGCCATTCCTGCATGTCGTGGCTCCAGCAAAAAAAGGCAGGGAACATACTGGAAGACTGTTGTATTGCAAGCAAAAAAAAAAAGTCAGATCTTCTAGTCAAGAAACTGAAAATTACTTCACTGAGCTTGTGAACAAAAGAAAGGTTTGAAATACTGGAAAGAGTTTTGATCTGCACTTTATACAGGTATTACAAAAATTGCTTTCTGATGCGTTCGTATCTGCTGAGGTGGCTAGCGATCGCAGGTTTTTGGCTGCTGGAAACACCATGAGATCAGGACGAGAGCCTGAAGACTTGTAATGAGGCATGACTTTTGTTTCTTCATGACAATGTGTTCGACTGCAGTTTCTTACCGTGCTGTGTGCTCGAGGGCATGAGCAAATTTGATTTGCTTTTAATTGTCAATAAAACCTTTAGTATTCGATTTGATATTTTTGGCCACTATATGGCACTACTTTATCCAAGATGAAGTCCTAGTATCAACCCTAATGTTAATATTGTAGCTCATCACCTCACCTTTCTGTTTCCTATCTTCACACTGAAGTCTTTCATGACTATGGTGTACTGAGTATAGTTCTCTTGCATTGCATATTCAATATACTTGCCTATTACTGCTTCTTCATAGTAAAGGCCAAACAGAGGAGCAAATGCCTGCACCACTTTAAGTTTATATCTTATTTAGCTGGATGACTAGGGTTGCTGGCCCTTCACAGACAATATGCGATTCTTGAATGTTCCCGGCAATGTTTTTGTGAACCAGAAACCCCATGCCGCACAGTTTTATTGGAAAGCCCTCTATAGCAGTGTGCCCATTAGTGCTGTATGTGCCTTTCCAGTTCTATTATCTCTAAGGTCAATTATATTCCACTCGAAGTTTTCCAAATGTTGAAATAACTCTGCTAATCTAACTGCACTTGAGAAGGTCTTTGTGTTCAACATTGTGCAGGACAGATAACCACAGGTCAGTTAGAGCTATAGTATAGGTACCAAGGGATGAATGCCATAGGCAAGGATGGCAGCGGGTTGATAAAGTCACAAAATTTGAAAGTTCACTCACAAAGTGCAACCAGATCCCACAGAATAGGATTAGTTGCTTATTATTGGCAGAAGCCTTTGACCTAGAGTGCACATAAAATAATAACTCAAAAATGATGAATGGTGATGATTTGCTGGTATCTAATGCTAATATGGAGGGATACAACAGGACGTATGAATTGTGTTAAAAGAAATGCCAGGCCTGCGCAGAAGACGGAGCACAGTCAAAGCAAAAGCTAGAAGAGCGGCCTTTCAGAGCCTTTCAAAACGTTCATTGGGTCACTAATGCAAGCAAAGATGCATGATACCCACTAGGGTACTAATAATAAAATTTCTTTGGTAGTAGGCCGACATTCACTATGCTATTTTTCATCATTTTTCTGAGAAGCGTGTATCCGCTAAACACTTGCAAGGTATTTTGAGCCAATTGTTCATGCAGTGGCTGAGGACGATGAGGAATAATGGCTGAAGTGGGTATGTGCCACTGTTAATAAGGGAACAAGAACAAACTTTTGTAATTGATTGAAGCATTGGATTACCCACTCGTTACACTATTCGCATTGTGCGGCGACTGGTTGGTCTTTTGGTGTTTTGAAACGCTTTGTAAGTCATATTAACGCGATTGCTTTTTTGACATTAAGCCTGCCTAAGGCAAGTTTGCCAACAAGTCCCAAGCACCGGTGTGGCTCAGTGGTGGAATACTGGACTGGCACCCAGCAGACCCGGGTTCGAGCCCCACTGTGTCATTGGTGCTAGGCTGATTTCGAGCGATGGCGGACAACTGCACGTGACCCGAGTTGTGATGACATAACAGCTTTCGCTGTAAAAAGTATTGAACTTTCCTGATAGCTCGCCAACTACCAGAAGGAGCGGGCTGTAGCTACTAATTCCACATAGTGGCAGGTTTCAACCAAAACTGTCATTAGCCCTGTTTCACTCTGACCTTTGGTTTGCACGCTACAGCCACTAAAGCGAGCACATAAACTAACTTTTCTTTGAATTAGCGCCCAAATGGCAAAGAGCTGGAAGAACAATGTGTGTGTGTGTGTGAAGTACAGCTAAAATTTGGGAAGACTTTCACATAAAGATTTGGTTGCTTCATCAAGCATATGGGGGAGCATTATAGAAGTTGTACTCGGTGCTACGAGTGGTTCAAGCATTCTGACAATGACATAATGTAGATCGATAACGATGCCAAGCCTGGACGACCTTGTACAATAATGACCACGTTGAAAGTTCCTGCAGTGATTTGAGGATATCTCTATTGACTGTTGGAGGAATTCCTGACGAAGTGGGTGTTAGAACAGGTTAATGTCTAGAAATTTTATTTTATTTTCTTTATTCCAAACATAAACTACATTAACAGATGCCATTTTCAAACCATACAGAAGGTCCTGGACAATACAAGAAGATATTTGCAGGCCATTAGTGCGTTCCAGGAAGCTTTCCAAAAATAGAAGAAACCATCGAAACACTGTATTGCCAGTAGAGGGGAATAGTTTCAGGGAAGCAATGCTTAAAATGTTGTACCACAATCAGTGAAGGTGTTAGTGAAAAACATTATTTTTTTTAACACATTTCGTATATGCATGCAACTTGTGGGAGTTGTTTCAAGTTTCATGAGTGCTCGTACACATGTGGGGATAAACAAAATGGCAGCTACCTTGGGTCAGAAAAGCGAGTTGAAATTTCCCAATTTTCTGATGCACTTGGTTCAGAAAAATGTGACTGTGGCAAGGAGTTATAAGTGTGTAGCAAAATATGTGGTACTTGAAATAATACATATGTTAATCTTGATAATTATGCTCCTTAGATGATTGGAACCAAGCCACCCAGGGGAATCGGCCAAGACTCGGGCAGATGGTTTGATCTTGAGTACCTGGATTCATACCAGAAATTATGGCATCTGGTAGAATGAACAGTTATTCTTAATTACTAAGTTGTCCACTTTTATTAGTCATCAAGAAACAGAAAAACACATGCAACAAATCTGTGTTTTGCAACGTAAGAAATACGGTCTACGTAATGATTTCAAGGAGAAGCGAGGTACAATACACACTGAAGAGGCATTATATGCACTTTGTTGATGCTCTAGCTGATGACAAAATTATGGCTGAGCCATTTGTAATGGTTGGGCAGCTTTAATCACCCACTGGTTAATTAACTTGCCATGTATGGCATCTTGTTGTTTTATTCTTCCAGCACACTATATAACCTGTGTTGATGTGGTTCCTTACCTTATAAGACACCTGATTTGGATATTTTTGAAAAGTAGCTTCAAGCACAAGCGTGGCCCTGTGGTAAAACACTTGACTGCCACGTGGATTGCCCAGATTAAAATCCCACGCAATCTTAAACATTTATTTCCTTATTGTGCATGCCAGCGGTAGACAGCTATGCAAAAAATATGAGCTGTTATCATGATCTCATAACTTTTCCTTTAAAATCATGAGCAATTTATGAAGCATGAAATTCAAGTGATTGACGTAGGGATGTTTCCACAGAAATGTGTATATTCCTGTCAAAGAGTGCCAGTATGGGATTCCCAAATGATAGCAGCACAATAGCATGCCAAGTTACCGCATTATTTCATGGTTCCTTTTTTAAAGGAGGTAATATGAATCTTGTAAACACTTTTGATGGTTTCGTGCTTTGTTTTCTTCATTTGTTGTCATTAGTACCATTATTAATGCGATATTGGAAGTGCTAGTTGCATTCCCTCCTCACAAATTTGTAACTCGTAAGGTAGAAGCTTTTGAGGGTTTTGATTGTTTGTTATGAGTACTGTCAACTAACAAAAATATGCACAGTTGTGATTGTTGCTACCCTGTTATATAAATCCATGACTTGAAACAATGCACAAAGCAAGGTAGTGCTAAGAAGTTGGAGCTCATTAGCATAAAGTGCCCTCCTTCGTGGAGCATATTAGGCCGACCCAAACGAGAGGGATGATACTGCAGGTGACAAGAAGAGACATTGATGTCAGTACAAGATCTGATGCACTCTACATCTAAATGAAGCGCATACACATGCAGCGAGCGCTTTGATAAATCTTGTGCTACAATATTTCAAGTGTTCTGAAATGGGAATTGTGGTTCACTATGCATATACTATGATTTGTGAGGATGGTGATTTGGGCTAGTTGGTATGGTAGCATGACAATTGATGGTAGCGCAAACAAAGGACATCAACAAAAGAAGCCACATTCAAGACATCACAGTGTTATGCGTTGTCTTAAATATGCCTTCTTTCACTGATGTCTTTTGTCTACAATGATGAGAAAACACTAACAATGATCAGGCTAATGTAGTGAAAGATATAGCAATGTATATCACAAGGCTGTTGTTTCCTTCGACTAACTGTTAAAGCCAACACTGTATCAATTGTAAGAGTACAATAAAATGAGATTGTTTTTCGTTGACTGGAGCTCTTTCGAAAGTTAAAAAAATAATCAAGAACTGCACATGAGAAACAGAGGTGGTTAAACACGAAGAAAAAAATACAGAAAAGAACTCAGGAAGGAAAATTAAGGATATTTCACACATTGTGGGAATCTATTTCATGCAAAGTAGTCCATAATAATGATGCCTATGATGCAATATTTGGCATTGATCCAAGTGTCATTGCATGAATGAATGTGTTTTGATAAATCTAGCAGTTTCGTGCTCATCAAAGACTTACCAAAAACGTTAACTACACAGGAGTTCAGAGGGTAACTTATGGTCTGACACGTCGACACTAATCTTACAGCACAGCTGCCAGTTTCATCACAACAAAGTGCATGCTATGGTACGACAATGTGAAGATTGTTCATTAGCATATTCCTACGTGGTCGAGCAACACTTGAATGTAGCTTGCCGAGTCATATGAAATGTTTATTATGACTTACAAAAGTGGAGGCCACCCTGGAACCACAATTGGCATTAACCCAACATGACAGCTGTATTTTAAGTACACATATGTCAAGTTTACTACCTTTTAATCAGACTACAGTGCCGGCCCTACAGCGATAGTTAACATTACATTGATATGATGCCTGCATAGAATCTTTTTTCAATAAGCTGTTTCAAGACATGCCGTGGCTCTGTGGTAACATACTTGACTGCTGTGCAGAATTACCGATTGTTATTATTTGTATTATTTTGGTCAATGCTGCCAGTGCCAGATTTTATTTAAATTGCTCACATTTAAATTGCCAATATTTATAAACTGCCATCACGTGCGACGCATACCACAGTGTACGACATATGCTGCCTGTGACTAGAAAAAAGGGTTTCATGACGTACATAACAGGACACTCATTGTATTCATGTCATAACCAGACAGTCATGTTCGTCATATTGTCCTTCTCTGCTGTGCCTTTTTCAGTTCATACCAAGTTAAGGAGGTGAGCTCGATAGCACCCAGATGCAGGCCTCTAGATAGATATACGTGCTCAAAGTGTCTTTGTTCTTTAAAAAATGCTTTGCTTTCAAAAGGCTTTCTAACATAAAAAAGAAGCTGCTCAAGCATGCCACTGACTTACCCAAGGTGGGCAAAAAGCAATCAAACATCTGAGAGACTGGAAGATGCATTGAGTGAGTTACTAAAAGCACAGGTTTTGTATATGAAGAAAGATCTGTTTGTGGTACATTGTTTTGCTTATAGTCAATGACATTTACTGTTTGAAGTGAATAAATATGCACCATATGTAAAGAAATAGCCAGTTACAAGTTAAAGTACAAGTGAAAGTATTTATTCTAATTACATCTGCTATTTTCATCAGTGTTCGCTTCCTTTCTGCTCTATTTCTCCCAACCGGCTCATAAAATCTTCAACATTGTTAGGCATATCACTGGTACAAGATTATTGGTTCCACTGGGCACCCCGTGCTGAACCACCATTATCTAGGTCTTTCTACTCCAAAAGTGTGTCTGTGTGTGCCTTCTTTGTGTCTTCATTTTTAGTGCGCTATTAACATTCCACCTGTGTGTACTCCTAGTCACCAAAATTAATGCATAAGTTATGAAGCATCAGAGGCAATAGAAAACAGCCACAATACAGTGTGGAGCTTAAGGCAAACACGCTGACATATTGTTTCCTTTAAGCTGCCAAAACTGTTTTCTATTAGGACGCTTATTGCTGAAAACCACTTGCTAAAACCAAAGGGTGTATTTCGCAAAACCGCACGATCTTTAAAAGTCTGAGTAAGAAGGAACATAGAAGGATGCCCTGCATATCCTGAAGCAAATGGCTAAGCTGTGCTTACATAGTTTCGGAAGTTTTATTAAAAGTGATGTTATTTTGAATATTATAGGATAAAGATTTTCGCTTAATCTTCTAATACAGATGTTGAAGAATTGCCTTCATGGCTACAAATCGCTTAAAATTTAAAGCTTTCGGTGGAAGGAGTTTCAGTTCATGCATGCCCTTTATGCATACATGCAGTAATACACTTTTAGTACAAAACTTTCTGGGGCACAAATTGTTTTTGAAAAAGAATACTTGCGCACCTACCATCCTTAATTCACTGGACCGTCGTTCTGTCGGTTGGACTCATGGCGAGGAGAATGTCGGCCATCCTGAGAAGGATCCTTTGAAAGGAGCTCTTCAAGCGGCTTGCCGCCTCTCCCGCGCTTGTTTTATTGGCTTCACACCAGCGCACACATAAGAAAAGTTAATTCCTAGAGAAGAAAAGAACGCTGGCCTGGATTATGACGCCGGGCGTTTATTACAAAAAAAAAAAAAAAGTGCAGGGCAAGAGAGCGCAAGCGCGTTACCCAGACGTAGCTTGATCTCACCAGATAAATGCGAGTTTCTGCAGATCGCGCGGGCACTCGCATGCGGTAGCTTGTTGTTGACGAGCACGTACGCGAAACACAAGTGCTCACGACAGACAGAAGTTTGCCTGCGGAAGGCGCCCACAACACAGTATTGCTTTTTAATTTTCCTACAATACTTCCACTTTGTGATGTGCGGTACCTCGTCGTTCCTCGATGGAGTCCAAACGCGCTTAGACATCTCGACGGGGCAGGCGGATCATAAGCCCTAATGTTCGGTGGTAGAGTACCTTAGTAGCATCACAGTCAAACTAAACTTGCAACTCTTTTCGAACTGCTCCTACCAGAAACAAAGGTGCACGGAGCGTCGTGTTTCCCATATTGGCTTCCTTGAAGTGGCGACAACGCGCAGGCGCCGAACATGCCGCACGTAAAAATGTGCAGTCGGCACGCACTGGCGCCGGCTGTGGCCGGCGCGTTTGTTGTTGTTGTTAGTGGCGCATGAGGAAAAGGAAGGGGCGCAACAGGGCGGCGGCGCAACCTGGCAACGAGAATACGGCGCGGAGACCGTTGCTAGGCGCACGTCGCGGCGGCGTCCCTGCGAGAGTGTGACCAATAGGGCGCCGCTGCGGTTGCCATGCGTTGAGCCTACTGCAGATTACAAATGCGCGTCCCGGCGCCCCAAAATGTTACCAAATATGGTCACGAACGCACAGCAGACCCCGTAGCTCTCCCGGCGAGGAGGAACTCGAATGGGGAGGTGGGGGTGGACGACACCGTCAGGTCAAGAACCGGTTCTCCCCCAAACTCTCCCTGCTTGGCTCTCCAGGGCCGGTCGTAACAATCTCTCGCGCGGGGGGGTGAAGATCTCGATGGGCTGAGGTTTGCAGCCACTGTCCGGAGAGATCAGCGCCGGCAGTCGGTTTGGTGACGACCGTCTTTGATGAAGTAGAGGGCAACACCTGCTTCATTGAGGGCTCAACAGACGTCACATACGCACATGAAAACACAACTACTCAGCCGGTGAGCGCCGGACAATTCCGCCAAACTCCACCAGGCAATTTTCCCCTTTAACTGATATTAAAGGAAATACACAATTTATTCAAAATGTTACTCACACTTTAAGGTGACACAAAACAACAACACTGGAAGCACACCGAACCCGAAACCCTGGATAGCCGTGTCTTCAACGTTTTCAAACAAGTACACCTAAAAGAGTAAAAAAAAACAATCACTAGCTCTTGTTTAGGTCAGGAAAAAAAATGCCAGAGTTCTCGAGACATCCTCTCGCGTCAGGGGCATCGACTTAAGCCATCAGCGTTGCCATGGAGTACACCCTTTTTGTAGCGTATTTCAAACGTATATTGTTGCAAAACGAGGCTCCAACGCAGCAGGCGGCCGTTCTTAGAGGACATGGTCTGTAGCCAGGTGAGAGGACAGTGGTCCACTTCCACAATGAACTTGCTTCCGGCAATATAACAAGCCAGTTTCTGGACTGCACAAACCAAGCACGCACATTCCTTTTCGCTAGCGCTGTAAACCTGCTCGCGAAGGGTGAGTTTCCGGCTAACATATAGGACGGGATGCTCTTGATCCCCCTCATCCCTTTGACTAAGAACTGCCCCCATGCCTCTATCACTAGCGTCGCATTGTACTATGAAAGGCCTCGAGTAGTCCGGTGAACTAAGCAAAGGTTGGCTCGACAAGGCCGCTTTCAAAACGCGGAAAGCCTTTTCTTTCTCCTCATCCCAGT
Organism: Rhipicephalus microplus; assembly: GCF_043290135.1. Classification (NCBI taxonomy): domain Eukaryota; kingdom Metazoa; phylum Arthropoda; class Arachnida; order Ixodida; family Ixodidae; genus Rhipicephalus; species Rhipicephalus microplus. The sequence goes on from NC_134703.1 coordinate 133,533,463, forward strand.
CGACCATTTGGGGCTCGGTCTTGCGCAACGCGTCAGTAAGAGTGCTGGCAATGTCGGAATATCTAGGGATGTACTTACGATAGTAACCAGCTATTCCAAGAAAAGCCCGAATATCGGTTTTCGTTCGTTGCTGGGGAAGGTCTCGGATAGCTGCCACTTTCATTTCAGAGGGACGGCGATGCCCTCGACTGATAACATGCCCGAGATAGAGTACCTCTGCTTGTGCTAGCTGACACTTGGGCGCCTTTACCGTTAAACCTGCTTCGCGTAGGCGTGTCAGTACTGCTCTCAAATGCGTCAAGTGTTCTGGCCAGGACGAGGAAAACACGGCGACGTCGTCCAAGTAAGGCAATGCGAAGTCCTGTTGACCACGCAAAACCTTATCCATTAAGTTGGAAAAACGGTAAGGCGCGTTCTTTAGGCCGAAACTCAACACTTTAGGGCGGAAAGTCCCCAATGGTGAAATAAATGCAGCATACCGGCTCGCCCTCTCGGTGAGCGGCACCTGCCAGTAACCTCTCACTAGGTCTAGCGTTGAGATAAATTGCGCGCTGCTTACCCTCTCGACGCGTTCCTCAATGTGGGGAATTGGGTATGTCTGATCCTTGGTGATGAGGTTTAACTTACGATAGTCTACGCAAGGACGCGGATCTTTGCCGGGTACCTCCACGAGAATTAACGGGGAAGTGTAATCACTTTCACACGGCTCAATCACACCCAATTCCAGCATCCTGTTAACCTCTGCTTTTATTAGCTCAAGCCGGCGAGGTGACACCCGATACGTCTTAGATCTTACCGGTTCCGACGAGGTAAGCTCTATGTCATGAGTGAGGACGGATGTCCGGCCTGGCTCGCTTACAAATCTGTCCTGAAACTCGGTCAAAAGACCACGCAATTCCTGCTTCTGCTTCGTTGTTAGTTGTGACTTTGATACTAAATCCTCAACTCTTTTCTCGATCGGGACTTCGTCCGATTCGGGAGCTAATTCAGGGATTTCTGCCGGAACCTCTTCCGGAACATTTAAAGTCATGTTCACGATGGCTTCCCTCTCTTTGTAGGGTTTGAGTAAGTTGCTATGATACACCTGGTGTGCCTTACGACTTCCTGGTAATTTTACCACATAGTTGGTGTCAGACAATTTTCCAGTAATCTCGGCCGGGCCGACCCATTGCACTTCAAGCTTATTCTTTTGGGAGGGCCTCAACAACATGACCCTGTCTCCTACAGCAAAGTGTCGCGCTTTAGCTGTCCGATCGTAGTAAAGCTTAGCCTTCTGCTGTGCTTTGGTCATCACACTCTCGGTCAGTTCTTGGGCTTTTGTTAGACGATCCAATAAGGTGAGGACATATTCCACGACTACAGGATCATCACCCTGACCTTCCCACGACTCTCTCAGCATACGAAGAGGAGACCGCAGTCTGCGGCCGTAAACAAGTTCCGCTGGCGTAAACCCTGTTGTCTCATGTGGTGCAGTTCTTAGTGCAAACATCGTTGCAGGTAAGCACATTTCCCAGTCAGTTTTCCGTTCAAAACATAAGGCTCTTAACACTCGCTTCATCACGGAGTGAAGCTTTTCTATCGAGTTCGACTGCGGATGGTAGACTGAACTATGCAATAATTTCACGCCACACCGCTCTAGAAAGGTTGTCGTTAAGGCACTCGTGAAAATGGTGCCCTGGTCTGATTGTATCTCGGCAGGAAAGCCTACCCGGGCAAACACGGACAGAAGTGCGTTCACTACTTCGACGGAACTTAGCTCTTTTAGCGGGACCGCCTCTGGAAATTTAGTAGCTGGGCAGATTAAGGTCAGGATGTGACGGTAGCCTGAAGTTGTCTTGGGCAAAGGACCTGTTGTGTCAATTACCAACTGACGAAAGGGCTCCGTGATTACGGGTACCAGCTTCATTGGAAATTTCGCCTTATCTCCCGGCTTACCCACTCGCTGACACACATCGCAAGATTTTACAAACCTCTCTACATCTTTAAAGCATCCAGGCCAGTAGTATTCCTGTAAAAGACGATTTTTCGTCTTCTTTACGCCTAAGTGGCCTGACCATGATTCTCCATGCACCAAACTAAGCAAATCCTGACGATACGCCTGAAGTACGACTACCTGGTCAAACTCTACTCCTCGCCTATCTAGATATTTTCGATAGAGTATGCCGCTCCTCTCTTGGAATCTCACATTTCGTTTGGCGATTCCCTCTTTCGAACTGTCCTGGAATTGCTTAAGCGTTGGGTCACCCTTTTGCTCGGTTATTAATGAAGCGGGACTCACCTGCAGCAGCCGACTGAAATTATCCGAAGTTGGCATGACACACAACTCTTTTGTAGTTCCTAGTACCTGGAATGTGTCACCCTCTGTGCTATCCTCTGTACTACCAGGAATCGGCTTTGGAGCAATGGCATTCTCTATTTGCTCGGTCAACGAGGCGTAATTGACCCCCTCCAATTCGGGAGGAGGTTCAACGTCGCCTTTAGGAATGGTTGCCTCCGCGACTACGGCTTCTGCAGCCTGTTCTCGCACAAGTCGATTTGTTTCCGTGGTGTCCAACTCGCAACCAGGCCCGTTGTCGATTTGAGGCTCGTTTGCCTCAGTGAATGTTGCTCTCGCAGCCAGCGCACGTGCCTTTGATCTAGTCAGTGCCTGCACTATGCCTTCTCCCAACGTTAGACCTTTCTCCTTCAGCATTTGATCTGACTTATTTGGAAATAAGTAAGGATACTGAGGGGGTAGATATGGCGATACCGCGGCTTCTGTTTCCAATGTTCCAAATGCGCCTTTAAGGACAACTTTAGCTACGGGAAGGCACTGACTGTTTGCTTCTACGGCTTGTCTAATCCAGGCACAGTCTCCTGAATACTGTCCGGACTGAACAAAAGACGGATGAACTACGTCCATAGTGGCTGCGGAGTCTCTAAGAACCCGACACTGCTTGCCGTTCACGGTAAGGTCGTACATATAGGGCTCTCTTCATGTTCTCGTCGGCTTCATTTATAGATAAAAAGGCCACCTTTTCTTTCGGGCAGTCTTTCGCGAAGTGCCCTGTTTCGTGGCAATTGAAACAAGCAGCTGGTTTTCTCGCCTCAAATTTCCTTTTGCTTGCCTCTGCCGACGCCCCATGGTTAGATGAATTGTTTTCCTCACCCTTTTGTGCGAGACTTGTCGGTTGTTTTCTAAACGGCGCCTTATTCGGCCGTAGAAATTTTTCCCTTTTAGGCTCGCTGTTTGCCCCGAGGGCGTGGCGCGTAACGAATTCTTCAGCGAGCTCTGCGGCTTTTGTTACGGTGTTCACGTCTGGTCTATCCTGAACCCAGAACCTCACCTTTTCTGGTAACCTTTGATAGAATTGTTCCAGACCGATACACTCGAGCACCTTGTCATGATTCCCATACGCCTTTGCCTCTTTGAGCCACTCCCCCATGTTGGCCATTAACTTGTAAGCAAACTCCGGGTATGAATCATTGTTCTCTTTCACGGCGTTGCGAAATTTTTGTCTGAAACCTTCCGCTGACAACCTGTATTTCTTGAGAAGGCTCGACTTTACCTCACTGTACTCGTCAGCCTCCTCTTTCGTGAGGCGCGCGATTACTTCTGAAGCCTCCCCCGGAAGTAGGGACAACAAGCGTTGAGGCCACGTATCCTGGCTGAAACCTTGCCTTTCACAAGTTCTCTCAAAGTTGACGAGAAACAGCCCAATGTCCTCCCCTAGCTTGTACGATCTCATTAGGTCCGTCATTTTGAACCTGACCCGCTCTGCGGTACCGGATGCCTCGCTTGCTCCTGTTCTACTATTATGGCTAATCTCTAGCTCGAGGCGCTTCATTTGAAGCTCGTGCTTTCGCATCTTATCTGCCTCGGCTTCTGCTGCTTTCCTTTCGGCCTCGGCCGCGGCCGCCTTTCTTTCGGCCTCTGCCGCTTGCCTCTCCTGAATCTCCTCGACACATTCTGACAGCTCGTCATCCTCCGCCCCCAATGCGAGAATCGCCTCTATCAGCTCTGGCTTTCTTTGAGAGTCCGACACCTCCAGATTCAACTCCCTTGCAAGAAGCAACAACATGGACTTTCGCAGGGATTTCAGATTCATGGCTGCCTCCAGTACCGCTGTCTCTGTTCCACAAAGATTCCTGTCTTGCAACTAATTAACCTTGACGGCAACGACAGCTCTAGATACCTGCCTTGCCTCAAGTTTTCCGTTAACCTAGTCTACAAATAAAGCTTCAAAAGCTCTTACACGGAATCCTGCCCTGTCACTGTTAACCTTGACGCCACTGACAGAAAGAGCTTAACCAAGCTATCACACAATTTCTGCCTGACGCAAGTTACCTGTTAACCCAATGACCAAGACAGCCCCTCTCTACCAGCTTTTACTTAACACATAGAGTAAATGCCTGGTAAAATTTAACAGAGAAAGCCGGCACTCACCCAGTTCGCAGTCATGTCTCCGGCGTCGTGCCTCTCAGAAGTGCCGTTCGATTCCCTCTGGAAGTCGATGAGCTCGTGTCCTCCTTCTCCTGTCGTCCCGTTGTTGAACTTCGGGCTCACTCCGTCCAGTGGTCGCTTTCGGGGTTATCGGCATCCCGCCGCTGCCATCCAGTTGTTGGGACTCCGGGTCCTGCCGGTCTCGTTTTCGGTAGCTGGCCCCGTCGCAGGATCCATCGTCCAACAATTCAGCGAGAAGAAGCGCCCGAACGAACAACAGAGATTTATTTACATGTGGAGAAGTGGTCAACTGACCCAAAGAGAGAAGAGTGCGTGTGATACAAAACGTCTTCGGCATTTTATAGCGCCACGTTGTTGACACTGGGCGCCTTGTCCGCATCGTCAGCCAATACGGTGTCGCCGGCACCTCGGCCACGAGGGAGGGGAAAACACCTCTCACAACACAAGGAGTGGCACAACCCAACACGAGGTCCATATATGGTCCCGGCGCCCCAAAATGTTACCAAATATGGTCACGAACGCACAGCAGACCCCGTAGCTCTCCCGGCGAGGAGGAACCCGAATGGGGAGGTGGGGGTGGACGACACCGTCAGGTCAAGAACCGGTTCTCCCCCAAACTCTCCCTGCTTGGCTCTCCAGGGCCGGTCGTAACACCACGTACTTCCCCGCACTTTCTTTCGGCCTCAAAGACGATACCCGCAAGCGAGATGTGAACAAGCATATAAACCCTGGGCTGACAGCGAGGAGGCTTCTTAATCGATCCTGTCAACACTGTTATAACTCACGCAGCCTCAGCGCGTACCAACATATCGGCGCGCCTTTATGTTTGGTAGTTATTATTTTTCTCGTTCTTCGCGTCCAACAAAGGGGAAGCCCCACATCGACCGTCTCGTTCTAGGCCCGTGGATCAAGCGGTGCAGACCCGCGTTTCTTATCAGCGCTGGCTTGGAAGAACTGGATGGCTCGGCGCCTAGCGGACGGAAATTCGCGCGAAGGACATGATCCATGCTTTCTTTCTTTTTTTCTCTCTTTCTTTCTTTCCCTCTTTCTTTCTTTCTTTCCTTCTTTGTTTCTTCTTTTATCCCTTTCTTTTTTTCCTCCCTTTCTTTTCCTTTTTTTTCTTTCTTTCTTTCTTTCGTTCTTTTCCATTCACCTTCAACTTCTCTCTCTATCCCTCTCTTTGTTTGTTTCTTTCGATACATCTCGCTAATTCGCTCCTGCGCTCTGTTGTGGGCAAGCTACTCTTTTGGGAACGAAGAAATATCCCCCGCCATCCCAATCGACTTCCTGTCACTTCATTCTCGTTTTCGTTATCGTGACCGGCACCTGACGCGCGGAAATGGTAGGAAGCACAGGAGAAAGAAAAGAGATAATTGTAGCCTTCCTTGAACGTCATGTCCATACTCTGTGATGACCTGCTGCTTAGCCACGTCTAAGTGCCATGATGGACGTTATATTGGGGGCAGTAGGCGGATTCTACTACACCCATATCTCGCCCTTGTGAGCCCGTTGGCTTAAGATTTGTATGCCTCTAACGTGAGACTGAACGCAGTTGCTGGTGAGGCTCTTTCCATTTCTTACAATAATATTCGTGTTACGTGTCGCTAAAGCAAACCTTTGCCCCGTTATAAGAAATAATCTGCCTGAAGACACTCATGCAGCCATTGTGTTTCAATGTGCTGTATATATATATATATATATATATATATATATATATATATATATATATATATATATATATATATATATATGTATATATATATATATATATATATATATATATATATATATATATATATATATATGTGTATGTGTGTGTGTGTGTGTGGTGTAATGACTACTCTGGCGGGGTATTCGTATTACAAAGGGTGGCTGGCGTAGTGAGAGGCGCAGCCGGACTGTCTTCTTGTTGCATATATTGACACAAGTCAAACGACAAAGGTATGGCAAGTGACAAGCCCCACCTTATGAGCATTACATAGATGCTACTGTGCTGGTCCAGGGCTTTTCGTTCTGTTATTTATTTTATGTCTTACAAAGAGTACTGAAATAGCGCAAGCAATGGATTAATTAAAGTTGTTCCCCTGTAGCACTGCCGGTTAGACCTGTAACTGCCGACGACACCCACGTAGAGAGAATATCACCACGAGATCCTGGCTGCCTATGTTTCCTCCACGAATGAATTCAGCGTTTAATTAAAATGAGGCCACTGTCGGCTAAAGCGCATAGGATTAAGTTCCGACAATCGTTCGCCTTTTGGCCGCACGAGCGTGCCCACGATTTCCTTGACCCAAAGCGTTGTGCCGTGGCCAATTCATACACCAATGAATGCCGCTCAAAATGATGTTCCGACGTAGAGGTACCTTTAATCCCTGTATGAACTCGATTGTGACGGCATTCAGTTTTACAACTTTCCCAGATTGTTGCAATGCATCGTCGTACTATGAAGTGCTCTTCGATTTCATAATGCTTAGTTAACGTCAGATTATTAGTTACCTTTTAAACGCCAGTGTATTCACCACTCCTCCCCAGCTCATGGGGGGGGGGGCGGGGGGTGCACAAAACAACTACGCTCACAAAAACAGGCCGATCCACCTCGTAACGTTTTGATCAGATCCCACATATGCAGCATAGTAAATCAGTGGACAGCTGCTTCGCATCAGACTCATACCCACAGGGCGTGGGGATTCGCCTCCCTTATTTTTAGTTTCCTTCCTTCACCCACTGAAGCTCTCATGACCTCACCGGGTGTTGCATGACCTCCGAAACTGACTCACGTTTGACGAAACACTGATGTCACCTGGTGACGTCGTTATGACGCCCTTATTGGCCACGGACTTTCGTAACCGTTCTTGTTCACGCCCGTGCTAAACATCAAACTTTTTACACGTGAGACTTCTGAAGCTTTCACGTCAGTGAAGTATCACAATTTAATTCCACTTCTAGGTTCGCTGATCACATGATTTGGTAGTGTCGCCAACTCTACTTTCTGCTTTTATGCAAAGCACAATGGACTCCTCATAATTAAACTGTCATTTACCCATATTAAGGGCATTTGAAGTTTTGAGCAAGCCTCTAAGCGAAACATGCGACTACGAAAACGATTTCAAATACAGATAAAAAATACAGTACAGACAATGGATCAACGAGAAAAAGTGTCGGGAATCACCAATTAGTGCGTGCGAGCAGGCACCAACAGGCACCTGCGCGTACGTACGAGAGGCCCAATTCCCTCGCACGGTGCTTTTGAGCACATGGTTGCGGGACCTCGCAACAAGCAGGGGGTCGTACTGTTGAGTACGCCCAGAGAACTGTCGCTTCAAGTGCTGAGTGGCGTCTCGAATTGAAAGGAAAGTCCACGCAAGATAGTCTGGGCACGCATGAATTGGTGGGATAGGGGTGCACCTACCAAAATCTCATTGAGGCTCTCATTTGAAGCTGAAGTTGCTGAGTTTCGTAATGTAAACTTCAGCTCCCACCGAGAAACATTTATCGAGGTAATTCAACAGCCCTTCGAATTAAGCCGCGAGTTGTCCACAACACATCCTTCTTGCTGGCGGCAGCGTGTGAAAGCACTCCACACATTCGGATGCCACGCCTCAAGCTACCGTACATTTTGAGCGCCTGCTTAGCGTCCCCGATCGGGACAGCTACTCCCGCCTGATAGGATGCATACATTCGCAACGGAGAGGCATGGGTGAGTGTGATACATCAATGCTTTAAATGAAAATACTGATGAGATGCTGGGTGTGTTCGACTGCCGTTGATACAATTTTGCACGGGTGTCTCAGGAGCATCATTCGTTCCCTTTCCCGACTAAGGTATAATAATAATAATAATAATAATAATAATAATAATAATAATAATAATAATAATAATAATAATAATAATAATAATAATAATAATAATAATAATAATAATAATAATAATAATAATATATTATTATTATTATTATTATTATTATTATTATTATTATTATTATTATTATTATTATTATTATTATTATTATTATTATTATTATTATTATTATTATTATTATTATTATTATTATTATTATTATTATTATTATTATTATTATTATTGGTGACTTTCCACCCGGATTCGTTACTGGCAGTTTTTTTTTTTCTCGTGGTGTAAAGTAGATGCAGACCGGGGGAATCAATCCATGTTTGTCAACCAACGAGTACCGTTCTCTACACGTAAGCCTTAGAAAACTACATGTGCCGACTTGGAAAATTTCTGAATAATCTCACTGGAACTCTCGTGTTGAGCGTGCAGCAAAGAGCAGATGACAATAATTATAAGTGCTGGTGGTTAATGATTCAACATCGCGATATGGTTTTGACAGGCGCTGTAGTGAGAGGGCTCAGGAAACTTAGACCACCTGGGGTTCCTTAACGTGCAACATTACAATATGTGGCTGCCAAGGCTGGCATAGGATCGTGGGACTGTCCGGTCAACAAACGACCATTACGGTGAGCGCAAACGAAGACCCAGCCCAAGATGATGTCGTGCGAACATGGGGAAAACACAACGAATTCAACTACATACAAAAATTCTAGGTGCAGTCGAACTGTGCATGCCACAGAAGCTTGGATGTGATGCACAGTTGCCGTGCGGAGACATCGGAAAGCGGCAGCGTAAGCTTCTTTAACTTGCGGCGCAGTTCACCACCAAGCACGAACACGGCATCACCAATATCAACAAGCGCTTGTGAAGGTACACCATCAGTAAGCACGACTATTTCATTAGCGGTTAAAAATGAATGCCTTGGATGGGTGGCGATCGAGGAAGCATAGGAGAAATAGAGCGGTGCCGTGGTGAGGGCGACCGATCCCTGCGGAAGCCGCGGAGACGCGGCGGCAACTCATCCGACGTGGTGGGGAACGAAGACAACTCTGGTGGCTCGGGACGATATGATATGTAACTCACCTCACCAGCGCTTGGGTTGTAATTACGAAGACGGCAGTAGCATGCTACATGGCCGGAGAGATGGCAGTAGTAGCAGATTGGTCTTTTGTCCGGTGTGCGCCACGGGTTAGTTGACGGCTGTGCGGGGTGGCGAAAAGGAGGTGGGTGCAGACGGATAGGCGGACTCGCTGCTTATAGGAGACGGGACTGTCGAGCAGGATTCGTGACGGCTGATAGCGATGGCGACGATCGTCTTGCGGCCTCAGCGTAAGTCAGAGGTGCGGAGATAGGGCAAGGATGGTATGTGGGAGGCAGAGCGTCAGAAACTTGCTCTTCGATTACCTTGCGGAGTGTTGGGGCCAGCGTGTGTCCACTGGTCGGAACGTAGGGCGCAAGAGACAATTGGCTTGCCACTTCTTGGACGAACTTCAGCGTCTTGGTCGTCGGTCGTGGTGAAAATCACCAGATCTCGCTGTCATGGCGTTTTGGTACAGGTAACAGATGGGATTAGGGCTGCAGGTGGCTGGGTCATGTCGTCAGGCATTGGGGAGGCAGGAGGTTGAGGCAGAGTCCGGGATTGGAGTTCCAGGTTGAAAAAACCAGAACCTCCACCAAATGAAAGAATACTTTTAGACACCCCAGTAAGCCAACCGTTTAAGGTGCCGGACAGCCACGAGGCAGCAGCCAGTCGTTTCGGCAGAAGCAGCACGAGCCTCAGCCACAACAACCATCGTCTTCAAAGTTGCTCCAGCAATGCGCGTATTTGTCACTGCAACTCCAGATACCACAGAATTGACGAGCGCAAGCACACAATACTTCTAACCCAGATATGCGGCGCACAGAAGTTTCACTGTATATACTACATATGTCCATGTTTACAATCAGATGTAATTCTTGCTCACATTCAATCACCAAAAAGCGAACGACCACCGAAACAGTATGGCTTCTGCAGGGAACGTTACAGACGCTACTGGTGATCTGTGTAATTCGGGGTGCTCTACTTGGAGACTGCCCTCGAGAAAACGTGACCAGCGGCTAGGAACCTTTAACGGAGCAGAAAAAATGTACACTTCTGAAGGCACGGTCAATGAACCTTCCTTCGCACTTGGAAAGGAAACGACACGCTGGTCTATCAGGCACTCGGAGAATTGTGGCAACGATTGTCATCAGCCGCACACACTCTCCTTGGTTTCGTTTCTATACCGCTATAATTGTCCCTTCAGCACATTTTCTTCTATCATCATTATTTCCCCTGCCTCTCAGCCCTCAGCATTATTTCACGCACGATCCTGGACTTATGATCACCATTCATTCAGGATTTTTTTCCGAGCAGCCCCATCCATCAACCATATGACTCCCATCAACCACATGACATGAACCACATGACGTAGCTAGTTTTCGCAAGATCACCCGCTTCTGTCAGGTCTCTGATCAAGTGCACCATAAATTGCTGAACATGCTTGGAAACGATGAAAACATTTCCCCTCCTTTTCATTCATCCGTTCTTGTCTTTCTGTGCAGGTTATCCTGAAGTAGCCTCAATGGCTATCCCTCGCTCCTGAATTTCCTTCAATAACCTGCGTAAGTATTGTTCAAGCGCAGGCTACTATACTCCGCCTCTACGCGCTAACTAGGCACGCTTTGAACAGTATGCAGCATTCCAAGGGCACTGAGCCGCTCCCACGGGCATGTTACCAGCTCACAAAAGATGTTACAGTTGAGCAATCGAAATCAGCTAGCTTAAACAAAGACGTATAACTTACCTAGCGTTCACAACCTTTAATATAGAAAATATTGAAAATTGCATTCCGGCAATAGCAATTTTAATCGCTTCCGGAAAATCAAAATGACTTAAACTAAATGGCCTAAAATTACTGTAATCTAACTATTGATCAACACAGGACGTTGTCGTAAGTATACAGCTGATTTCACTTACGCACAATTTCTCTTTAACACCAGGCGAAACAAATGGCTGCTTAAAATATTAAAGGCGAAGCTCCTAGGAGCAAGGTTCTGTCCATTCCATGTATGTATGTACGTGACCGCGTATAGTTCCGCCTTTGCCAACTGCCCACTACTTCGTCCTTGCAAACATCCCACTACGCCCCATCAATGACCCACCACTTTACGGACCTCAAAGCAAATGCTGTTGAGAAGTAGCCAACATGAAATGCAAGATAATCGTGTACATGTATCCAGGTGCACGTTAAAGAACCATAGATTGCCTCACTGTGTCCATCTCTTGTTTGTACGTTACCACCTATAGTTCCACTTTTGCAATCTGCCAACTGCTTCGTCCTTGCAAGCATCCCACTACGCCCCGAATCACCGATCCACCATTATAACCATAAAAGCCGATAACCAACGACCACAAATCCGTTATAATCAAGGAAAAACGGAAGCGACGTTTAGCTACCACTTACAAACAGTAAAGTTTCTTTTATAAATATATACAGCGTTTGTCACGTATTTGATGTAGTAGGCGATATTCGCGGATGGGTCGCGTTTTATTGATGAAATTCTCCAGCGCTTCGCTCTACTCACCATAATTCTCTCTGTGGATGCCCTGTTGTTTTTCCCCAATTTCAATATATATATAATAAATGTATGGCTTTTGAAGCCTATCTGAAGCACAGCGACAGGGGTTAACAAGAGGATGCGAAGGTGACGAAGTCAAAAACGTCGAACGGATGGAAAATAAGAGAGCGCGACGGGATTAAAATTAGAAGCAGGAAATAGGGAAGCGCACTGTGGTAGTCTCCTGCCCCCTCCTCACTGTCTTGTCCATTCAACGGACCGAAGTCAGAAGCAAAAGCGTGCAGTGTGGTGAGTGATAGAAGATAGACAGCAAAATGGCTACTACATGGTGTGCAGTATATTTACTGGCTACTTTCGTAGGCATTTGTACAGCGCATACATAACTTGCAACATTGATCTATCAGTCATCTATTTCGACGGTATTGTTTCATTGGGTCGTGTAATTCATAGTCACTTATTGCGAACAATGTCGGTCTGGATGGGATAAGTCTAAACCGTATTTTGAGTGTTCCGACTACTGAGTTGGCTACTGGCGCACGTTTAGAGACGCTGCTCAGTTTTCAGTGGGCACCGACCCAGAACCCTACGGGGTGCCTAGCACGCGCCCGGCATGCGCCGACATGTTGAGAGGCGCCACACAGGCCGGAAGTTGGTCATTACTGCCCGTCGTTTTCCGGTATGAATCGGAGGCTTGCCCCCCCCCCCCCCTAAGTTTCTCAAGGACCGCAAATTGTCCAAAATGGTCTGAAATGGTGTGCAGCTGTTTTCCCCTCTGTATTGTACTTATTGTTTAGTTTATTTTTCGCTTGGCCTTCACAGGGCATCTCGACTGATAAGTAGCTTAGAAAAGTGCTCCCAACGTATGCGAGGTGGCACAGATTACACGATGAAGCACGGTATGCATCAGACAGCCTTCGAATGCATTATCAGAAAGAGAATTTGCATATCTAAATGACACATTAGGATTAGGGATTAGGTGAATAGTATTCTGGAAGCGCTGCGTTAGAGTGCCCGAGCGTGCAGCGGGGGCGAACGAGCGCAGCAAGTCACGTCTTACGTCAGACCTGAGCGCTATCTGGCAGTTATCTTGGCAAACAAAGCGCGCGCGCCCTGTGCGACCGTCTCGGAGGTGATAAGGAGTAGAACGCAAGGCGATGGGTAGGTGCCACCATATAGTGTTGTCTCAGCAAAGCGTTGGAAACACTTGAGATTTCGTGCAAGCGTTGCCTGGTCAGCGCAACGTGATAAACGCTACGGTCCTTATAATTAATTATTTATGCTTTTTCTAGTAAGAGACACACATACAGAATATTGACGTGTTGTTATAGTGCCTCAGATATGCGCAATAGTTGCTTTTAAAGACGATAGTCTTTCTTAGGAACCTTCTGTCTGTTCTGTTCTGTTCTGTTTTAACTGTTTTGCTGTGGAGAGGTTGAGGTGCATATTGCCTCGGCTACTCCATATCACGAAGTTCTGCAGCGAAAAAAAAAAGAATAATGCAGAACGGTACCAGAAAATCAACAATACAAAAAAACATAATAGCGCACTGAAACCAGCTCAAATATCATGCCAATACACAGTTTTTTTAGAGCAGTTCACACAGTCATAAACTGTTTACACGCACACCTTCCTTTTATACTGTCGGTATATGAACCAACACATTTTATATATATTCATCTCTGGCTGTCTATCATAGGCGCTTGTTCAGTCCAGTCTCCACTAAAAAGTATGTCAGAAAAATTATTGCCTTTTTCTGGAGATGCATCTCAGGTCATGGTCCAAGTAGTTTCTTTATTGTGAGGGGCCGGTTGTATAAACTTGCTAATTTGTTCTTTAGTTTTCTTCTTTCATTAGCGTATTTAACGCACTCTAAAATAATTTGGCGAACATTTTCTTCTGCATGACCACAATGGCATTCCGGTGAGTTGGATCGATCTATCTTGTGCAGGAAGCTGTTTGTGTATGCTACTTCCAGTCGAAGTCGGTGGATTAATGTCTTTAAGGTGTCTTTGCAGGTCTGTCGCTATGGAAGCTTTTCTGTGTGGATCAACTTCATAAAGTACTATTTCCTTTGATTTACGGCTATCAAACCAATTCTCCATCAAACAACGGTTAGCTCCTTGCGTTATAAAATGTCGATTATGCGCCCCAGACATAGAGATTGCGCAATCCCGTCCTTCCTTCAATGCTTTATTCGCGAGTCTGTCAGCCTCTTCATTTCCCTTTATTCCAATGTGGCTGGGTATCCGTTGGAATACGATGTTGTGACCCTGCGATGAGGCATATTCCACAGTTTCTGTAATACATTGTGTTCTTCCACCATTTTTGTAAAGTGATCTCGCATTTCTGATTAGCTGAAGAGCAGGTTTGCTATCCGTGCACATCACCCACTTTCGTGGCTCAGGATTCTCGCAGATAAGCTTAACTGCTTCAAAGATAGCCACCAATTCTGCTGTCGTCGATGAAGATTTGTGCGATAAGTTGTACATTCTATTTTTCTGAATTTCGGGTATAAAGACAACACATGCTGACGCTTCTTCAGTGCACGATCCATCTGTATATATCTTCGTTTTTTCATTATGCATTAAATCAAACTGATGATGTACCATCTGTGCCGCTACTAGAGGTGCGATGTCTGCTTTCTTCTCTATGCCGTCCATTTCACAGATAATGTTGAGAAGTGGCAGCGTCCAGGGTGGTTTTGAAGGTTTCCATCGTTTAAATTCTGGTGCTTCTGCTTGAAATGATGATATAGTATCCTGTAGTCTGATTGCCATCCTTTGTGTTAGTGCACCTTCGACGGAAAAGTTTTGATCTGTCCGTCGGTCTGTACATTTGTCTGTTTATCCGCGCTAACGATTCTTCAAACGGCACCAAACAGCCAACCCAATCCACAGCGCCCACAAATATCGCTCAAGCTTTAGCGTTCATAGTTGTGCGACTGTCAATTAATAAGGGAAATATTGCGCATATCTGAGGCGCCATAACAACACGTCGATATTTTGTATGTCTGCATTTATACTAGAAGAGGCACACACAAGTAACTCTAAGGACTGTAGCGTTTATCGCGCTGCGCTGACAGTGCAACGCGATGCTCAAGAAGGTGTTTTCAACGACACGGTGGTGGCACCTGCCCGTCGCTTTGCCTTCTACACCCAATCACCTCCGAGACTGGCGCGCATCTTTCTCTGTGGTCGCGCACGCCTTCGTTTTCGAAGCTTTTTGCCGTCTTCCCATTTTTCGCCATTGTATCTGTTTTGGTGAAAATAAATAAATAAATAAATAAATAAATGAATAAAATAACTGCCAGATGATGCTCGTGTCTAACGTGCCTAGATGCGCTTGTTCGCCTCCGCTACACGCTCGAGGCACTCTAACGCAGCGCCTTCAGAATACCATTCACCAATTTTCTTGCGTAGAACATCAAATAAACGTTTTGTTCACTCTCTCCAGACGCAAAACTATCGTCTTTCGACGACATTTACACTGGAACATGTAGATTCGCGCCAAGTTTTTTAATTGACAATCACACAAGAACGCTGAATCCACAGCAATATTGGTGGGCGTTGCGGATGGGGTCGGCCATTTGGAGTATCGTTTGGCCACTTTGGGACCGTTTAGGCTACCGTTAAGGGCAAACAAACAGACAAATGTACAGACAGAATGATAGACAGACAAACAGACCAATAGTTTTGCGTCGTAAGTCCTCAAGAAAGTCTATCGTCTTCAAAAACACCATGCAATCACTTGCTCTTTCCGCTTAAATACCGGACTAGTGCTTTCAGGTCAAACTAACACAGAGACCAGCATTGTTCGTTTAGCGACCTCTAGTATGTGACGCCTTTTGCTTAGTAATATGACTACACATTTGCGCCTACTGTATCTGCGACATCGCATAAAGTTAGGATGTATGCTGAACTCTTGATTGGGATGATACCATTTTCAACTTCACTCTACCTTGGCTCAAGTAACAGCTCGAGAACCACACTGGTTTTGGTGGCCGCCTCCCCAGGTTACTGAAAAGGGGGTATGGCTCGGGGCCTGCCCACACTTTCACTTACTAGCAGACCGCGGGCAGGGGAGTGTGCGCTATGATGAACCTTACCCAACCTGAAGGAAAACCGTGCGCATGCCTATGATGCTCGGCATTCTTGACAACCCTTCACTTTAAAAAAAATTATGCATCTCCACAAAGTAAATGATGACGAGTAGGTGAAGCTGCTACGAGTAGGTAATATCAACGTCAAAGGGGCCGACAAATGAACAGATGGCTGGAGGGACGGACGTACAGATGAGCGGATGGACGGATAGATGGCAGCTCAGGTGGTATCCTCACAGTCGTGTAGCAGGTGTTGTGATACCATTGTGGACGCCAGAACATCACTGAACGCCAGGCAGGGCTAGCTCCTTAAGGGTTTCACCCATGCAAAAGAAAGAAACCTCGATTAGTGTACCATGATTGCATATAAATTTCTTTCAAGTGACTGAATAAGCACTAGATTTTTCAAAAACATACGACAAGGCAGATCTTTCTCTCCAGCCTCTGGTGTAGCTACCACAACTGAGAAACACAAGACACAAGAAAACCGAGGCGACATGCAGCACGTGGCGTGGTCCCAGGAAAGAAAGCGCGCCATTCCCACCCCACTTCACTGCAACGACAGCCGCGTTGTCAACGCGAGGTTCGGTCATCACGGCGGAGACGGTAGCGGCAGCAGATGAGATAGGAGCCCTGGCTCCTTCCGAAAACAAAGCGCTCCCGTTGTTGTCCAAGTCTCCGCCTTCTCTACGGTATCCTGTATTGGGATATAGTAAATGCTTACGCTTGCAGGCCACGCCTAAAAGCGTGACAGGCGTCACCATGGATCCCCTTCACGGAAACAAGCGGTGAGCGACGGCACTTCCGCTGCCCATTTTTGAGTATACGCAAGTGGTGAACACATGCTCACGCCCGCACACTGTAGCCCGACCATATATACTGTATGCAAGTCGCTTTAATAGGGTTAAAAAGATTGACAAGCCTGAATGGCGCTCATGTAATTACGCTTATTAAGGATGGTGAGAAGTAGCGGCAGGTAGATCAGTCTTTCTAGCAATACGCCAGCTCCAAAGGAAACGTGCGTTCATGCCAAGATGGTGATTCTGGTGCTTAAAGGGCCGTGAAACATTTTAAGCACATGGTTACAAAACACTGCCGATCGGTAGTCGATGCTCCCGAGAACACGCGTGCCAATATTAGCACAGCACGTTGCCCAGAATCCACTCTAAATTCCCAAAGTGAGCTTAAATTGTTTTTACATCTTTGCACAAATTATGAAATTAGCTCATAATTCACTCATCACAGCCACGGTATCAGTAATTGGCTGATTTAGGCTTGGAGCGGTCAGCCGTTACTGAACTTGCCACGGGAGGCCGCGACTTGTCCTCATGTGAGCGCAAGATCACACTGAATTGCTGTGCTTTCGAATAACAAAGAAAAAAAAACGAGTTCAAAGTCGCAAGGAGCGCGTGAAGTTTTTCTTTCCCTGTGTCATTCCTCACTGTTTAGCTTCCAGAGTTTTCGTCGGGACGAGAAAAGAGAGATTGTAATTGCAGCGGGTGACAAATCTTCGTAATTCCACATGTATTCGACGAATTCTAAAAATCTTTGTGTGGGTGAATTTGTCAAGCAATAAACTGCTTTGATAAATTCATTCCATTGGTACATAAATACGTGTTGCAGGAAACCATTAGGCTCTACAGGCCAACGTCATTAGACAAGTTTGAAAGACGCAAATGTTTTTATCGGTCTTTCCTGTCTCTCTTTCACACCATCATTCTCTCTTTCATGTATAAACAAAGCCGAAAGCTGGACCAAAGACTCCCGATCTTCTGTTTACCTCCGATATTCTTTCATACACGTTTTTACCGACGAGAACAACAAAGCCCTGCTTGGTGTAACTGTAAAAGAATATTTATCCACGCATATAAGCGCACAATTTGCCACTAAGGTAGTGAAATCATTCTGATGTTCCATTAACGTTTGCGTGCTTCACAAAGTAACGATTCCATAACTATCCGTCATGCCTAATTCCCCACCAGACCCATCCTCGCTCAACATTTTGCGTGAAAGAACTCGTAGAAAGCATTCCAAGGTGATATCGTCAAGTAGCAGGGTGTTTCTCGAGCGAATTATTTTACCCTTTGCTCCTATTGCAGAGCCAATCAACAGGCTTCGAAACGCGCAGGAAGACCTCACGCATTTTTCCTGCGCGTGACCAACCTCCTTCCGCGCTCAGTGATGTCAACTTGGCGATTGGCGACGTGACGCAGCACAAAGCTCGTCAATTGGTCTAAAGCAAGCCTCAAAAAACAGTAATGAAGTCAACGTCGCTGGTTGCCAAGTTGACGTCACTGCGCGTGGAAGGAGATTCATCAGGTAGGTGTACAAAAAATGCGCGAGCTTGTTCTGAGGGTGTAAAAAAATAGTCAGAGCTGTCTGAATGGCCCTTTGATGAACGTCACCGTAAGTGAAAGTTCGGATGTGATAAATATTTTTAGGTGGTATTAAACGTCCGTTATCTATCTATTTTCTAGCTTCGTGCTTCTTGGTTAAAAATTCAAATTAGTAGACGTCGTCAATGTTCGCTACAGCAGGAGGCAGCTCGCTTCAGTGAAAAATGGTTATTTGCTCTGGCTTTCAAATCGGCTCGCCTTTTCTGTGTCATTACTTTGTTTCTTTGTAGCGAAATTCACTAGCTCAATCACTACTTGCAATAACAATGACTGTATTTTGCACATCTCCTGCACTGTGACGATCTACGACAATGTAAAGCCGTTGTGTTCGTTTTAAATGTGAAGCCTTCCTTAGCAAACTTCGGCAACTTTGCGCGTATCTATCTATCTATCTATCTATCTATCTATCTATCTATCTATCTATCTATCTATCTATCTATCTATCTATCTATCTATCTATCTATCTATCTATCTATCTATCTACGATTTTTAGCTCTGCTGGCCGTTTTGACAATGGTATCAATTCCGAAATTGGTATAGACTAACATGACAGTGTGACAGGCAAAAGTGACTAGTCATAACATGAAAACCTTGACATGTATGTAATGAACGTCACTAACTACATGACATGGTCTAGCTGGTCTTTCAGTGGTTTCTTTCACACGACATATTGAAAATTTGGTATGGTATGATATGCATGACGAACATAACTGACAGACCCTAACGTGGAAATCATGACATGCATGTCATGTAAGAAGAGGACTACATGTCATGCGCTCATGGTGCGCTCGTGGTCGTTTCGCTAGCTTCATAATACCAAATTTGGTATTACGTAACGTGAATGAATGACGAATGTATATGATTGGTGCAAACATGATAATGATGAGAGGCGTGTCATGTAAGAGCATGCCTACGTGCCACGTTCATAATGCGCTCGCGGCCGTTTCACCTGCTTCACATACACCAAATTTTGTATTACGTGACGTGAGTGGACGACGAAGGTATACGATTGGTGCAGACATCATTATCATGACATGCGCACATTGTACGAACATGACACCATACCACGCTCATGATGCGCTCGTGGCCGTTTCGCTAGCTTCACATATACCAAATTTGGTATTCCGTGACGGGAATGAACGACGCATAAACATGATTATCATGACATGCGTGTCATGTAAATTAAGAGTACATGCTACGCTCATAGCGCGCTAATGGCCATTTCGCTAGATCCACATATACCAAATTTGGTAGCACGGGACGTGAATGGACGACGAAGGTAATTGACACTCCAAACATATTACCTTGATAAATGTGTTATGTAAAACATGAATACATGCTACGCTCATAGTGTACTGGCGGCCGTTTTGTCAGCTCCGCATATCCTGACGTGAATGGTCGAAGAAGGCCCATTTCACGTTCTAACCTGATAATCATGGCATGCGTGCCATGTAAAACTTGACTACATGCTACGCTCATAGCGTGTTTGCGGCCATTATGCTAGCTCCACATATGCCAAATTCGATGTCGCGTGACGTGAATAGGCCGCGAAGGTAAATGACTCGTCCAAACATAATAATCGTGACATGGATGTCATGTACGACATAATTGGCGTCCACGTCATTGCGATGTGGGGATCTTAAAGTGACATATCAACCTTTCTTATTCGTGCTTCGTACATTATCGATTCCCACTGTACGTGGGATCTGCCATTTTTTTAAGGGTGTACTTCTGAATCGCCTATCGACGGCTTTTTAAGACACACTCACTGATCGCCTTGTTTATTTTGGGACTAAGTACGGAAAATTCTTAGCCTCGGAATAATTAGTTAACACGAAAATTCCAGAATAATGTATCGGGTTAAGCAACGCGAAGACAAACAAAGGAAACAAGAACCGCGAAGACACGGAAAATGCAAGACAATTTAGTGAGAAATCCAAACGAAACAACTATGAATCCTTATCAACCACTACTCGCGACACGTTTACCCCACTGGTAAAACAGATGGTTAATCGCCGTGACCCCTGAACAACCTATTCAAGCGCCAACAGTCATCTCTGGAAGATGCATCACAACACAATACTTTCCATGCAGTATAAACTTATGTCACCTATTCCTATTACAAAAGCAATCATTGTTAATATTTATTAACCCTTTTTCATGAGCAAAGAGCAGGGGCGAACGGCGAAGGGCGAATAAAAGGAGGAACTGCAAAAAACTGTTTCCATAGCCTCCTCTTCTGTTTTGTTTTTTAACGTAGCTGTTCCGACAAATCGCCTCCAAATCTTAAGACATCGCGAGGAAAAAAAGGAAGCCGTAAATCCCATTATTCCTGCAAAACAGAGCAGTCTTCCTTGAAGCGTTTCTCTGTGTTCCATTCCCCGCCACCGCACGGCGTGTAGTACTCGTCATTAGGATTTTGAAGGATTTCAGGAAAACGCGGGGTTTGAAACCCGAGAAGAGAGCGGCTCAGGTGCCACGGAGGCTTCGCTCGGTGAGTTACGGCGCACAGACGCACACGTGCACTCCTCTTTCCTCATCTCACCCTCAACACACCGAGACTGACCGAGGAAAAGAGAAGGAAAGCACGACTGCAGTTTCCTGTCGTGAGCGTTGGATTAACTAGGTTTTCCTAGAAACGAGGCAAACGAAACATGCACAGAAAAAGCAAGTACGCGCACGGAAGTCTGAAAAGGATTACACCGCGCTTAGGGGGAAGCCATTTTGAAGGGACGTCGTCTGCTGCGTCTGCAACGCCTCTTCCGACGAGTGAGGAAAGAAGAGAAGGAGGTGAAGAGGCTGAACCCCTTTTACGGCGCGGACCCATCTGGAGACGAACGCCTAATGACACCGAGGATGCCGAGGAGGCCCAACTTCAGTAAGGGATGAGGAAGAGGAACGACAGCGGCTTGTAAAATGCGAGAAACCACAGCCTTCCTACCTTGCGCTCGTCCACAGGCTGTCGTATCGCACTCGAATTCTAACCGTATTCGTAGAGCTTGGTTATAATCGTTTGAAGAGGAATGCAGTATAGCAGCCTTAAAGGAAGCTCATTGGAGACTCTTAAAGGAGCTTATTAGAAAGAAGAAATGTTTATAGTGTAAAATAAATTTCAAAGCTTTGCCATGAAGCATATTGCTTGTGGGAGCTTCTGACAGCGAGTCATGGGTGTGCTTTTCTAACGAGACCAGTTGCAGAAAACAATTGTAGGCTGCCGATCTTTATTCTTGTACTCAGGGGGTAATAATTATTTCGCTGCCCTAATTTTTCGCGCACACTTTTATTGAAGTGAAAAAATGGCAAGGGTTCCTTAGCTCATTGGAAACAGAATTACTGATGGCCAAAAGGAACTTCCACACTCACATTTATTTATTTATTTATTTATTTATTTATTTATTTATTTATTTAAATAAACATGGCCAAAGTGCTTATAAGATCAGGTAACAAGTGGGGAGGAGGCCGAGGCATCCTATGCGTACTATTACTCCGCCTGATACCAGCAGATGTGCGTTTACCGATCATGTACTGGGTAACCCCCCCCCCCCCCCCTTTGTACTTTTTTATGGCGCTGAAGGCACTATGATAAATAAATAAATAAATAAATAAATAAATAAAGACTGTCTAGCATGCCTTCTGAACGCATACAATGTCGTCAAATCAATCATTAATTTCCACGTACCGAACGAAAATAACGTTGAACTACTCATAAACAACTTCAGATGAAACAGCTGCAAACTTGTGCAAGATTATTTGCATGCCAGGAAGATGAGCCTGTATATGTGAGTGTTATCCTTAGAATATATTTGGCTATGACTATTTCCCGCGAAGCACAGACTGTGCTTGCGATAAAAGTGTCGCTTCATTGAGCGAACTGCAAAAAACTATGTAACAGCAAGTATAAATAACAAAAGCTGTTCTTGCAGTTTTTACTTTTAATGTTTCACTACATTTCCTGGAAAGATTGCTCCACTCGATGGCGAAGCTGCTTCTTTAATCAGCGAGTCGCTTTAACCATCCCTCCCCCCCGAATATCGCATCGTAAATGAGAGAGGCAGTTTACGCTAAACGCTCAAGTTTCTACAGAAACTAAGGTAACAACCTTGAAGCTTGAGTTCGGCATAACCGGGTCAAACCACAACTTCCTGTGAAGGAGTGAACACACGTACCGCAAGCGGCGCTGCAAACCGAGCAGCTCGCTGTGGTGATGCTCTGAGGGCGAATTTGACAAACGTACTCCCTCGTGGTCTGCTTTCAAGCCCCGTTCGATTCGCCTGCGGTCATTCCTTTGGTCTCGTCTTTCGAGAGTGCTAGAAGAAGGACAGCGGGGGGCTGAGGCAATGGCCAAGCATGGAGGTCTCTCGTACTCGTCCACATACAAAACGTTTCTCCGTTAGTCTTCTTCAATAAGTGAGGCCACTCATACGGCCCACATTCAGCTCTTCAGTCATTCCCACAATGTACCACACTGGAAGACTCGTGTGTGTGTCTTCCGACACAAAGGATCCCAAGCAGTTTTCATAATTATAACAAGCCACTGCGCGAAGTTTTAACATTGTGCGCGCGCACCACAGCGTCTTTCTTTGCCAGAAAAGGGCTGCGCTCGGATCTCGAACGTAGGCTCCTTTGTGGCGCTTGCAGGTTCACGCCTACAGTGGGTAAGATGCAGTAGCTGACGAGCCTCACTTTCTTTTAGGCGTGTTTGCTCAAACATTCTTTCCAGAGACTCTACAGTTCTTGTCGTGAGAGTTCTGCAAGGGGTGCATCAAGGCGTTGATGGAAATGCAAGCCCCCTGCTGTTGAATATAATCTGGCGGGACTGTCCTCTGGTTTCGTTTCTGGCTAAGGTTTTGCGATAGTTGTCTGCTTCCTTTATGAATTATGGAGACATCATGATGGTCGAGTACAACGGTGCTTTTCGACCACCGACACAACCGCGCCCTCTCTGCGTCTTCTCTGCTTTTAAATGTAATGGGCACATAGTTTTCTTGTCAGTAGCTACTCCTAACGCAGTTAACGTGGGCACAAAAAGACACACGCGAGGAGAAGTGATCTAGTAACTAAACAATGTTTGTTACTTACAGGGCTGAGCAAAGATACTTTGAAATTGTATCGCGATATGATACTAAATACTTATACAAAAAGTATTCAAGATACAGATACAAGACACTGCCACAAAGTAGTATCCGATACAATACTTGCCAGTTGTTGCAAAAAATATATCGATACATTCGTAAATCTGTTGTTATAGACCGCCAAAGTCTAATAGCGAACGCCTGTGCACAAAAACAAGGCTGGAACATTTCTCCAATGTGCCCAATTTTATTTTAAGAAATTGTTTGTTAGTATATCAGAAGTTCTCCCTAAGTAAAATAGTTTACGTCCGAAGAACTTTTAGTGTTTGATCTAGCTGCTTAATATAACACAGTAGTAGACACCATAGTGATAGCAGTTCTGGATTGTAAAAATTGTAATTAATCAGACTTGCTGCTGAGCTTGCCGACCAGCTAGCGGATTGCCATCTAATCAGAGGAGCTTTAATAAGAAGCCTTCTCACAATGGCGCGAACACCGGTGTACAGTTTCCTTCTTACAAGACCACACAGCAATACCGAATCACCGGTGTACAGCAGCAACAACATCGGTAGCGACATTCTTGAAGAACATCCTGTGCTTTAGGCTAGCCTACAGAAAGCGGTTAAAGCTGCTAGTACTTTCATTCTTCTTTTTTTTTTTGCCGCTTAAGCCATTCGTTATCTTTATACTGACTAATGTGCAACCAGCTTTCTTGAGTGAGAGGACATGAGCGCCTAAGAAACGCCACAGACCTGTTGTGTTGTCACGTTGTGGTGACTGGGAAGAAAAACGTCAGTCACTAGACAAAAATCACTAATTTGCTAACTTGTGTGCAGAAAACTAAGTTATTCAATGTTCAAGCAAAGCGCGCTGTAGTCTGATAGCGACAGTAAGTGTCGTCGGCCTTCGGTAATCTGGTCGTCGGCAGAATTACGCGTCTTGTATTTATTCAGCAGTGATCGCAACTTCAAGCTTTATCACTG
The DNA here is from genome assembly GCF_043290135.1 of Rhipicephalus microplus. Classification (NCBI taxonomy): domain Eukaryota; kingdom Metazoa; phylum Arthropoda; class Arachnida; order Ixodida; family Ixodidae; genus Rhipicephalus; species Rhipicephalus microplus. The sequence goes on from NC_134703.1 coordinate 133,557,906, forward strand.
GCGCATGCGTAGGCTGGTGAATGAACAAGAGTATGCGTACTGCGCGTAATCGGAACCGTAATGAGGGGTAAGTTTTACGTCGTAAAACCACGATATGATTATGGGAAAAGGGTAGGGCTCCGGATTTTTACCATGTAATGTTCTTTAACGTGCAATCCAGTCTAACAATAGTATGCATGAACCTGTGCCATTTCGCCTCCATTGACATGCGGCCACCACAGCAGGATTTGCGCGTAATCCCTTAGCAGCGAAATCACAGAAAATCTCGAAGTTTACACAACATTGCGGGTGGTTTGCGGAGAGTGGTGATAAGCTTTTTGGGAGTTAGACCCGATCACACCGCATTAAAAAAATAATAATAAGAGCGCGTGTCAGCATAATGGCCGAAATCGTCGCGGGAAAACGCTGCTATTCACGCTACGGCCACCTATAGCAACAATTACCTGGCAATTAGTAATAGTCAAATAAAAACAGGGAGGACAAAAAAGGAAAATCATTTCAAAATAGAAAAGGCCCTCTGTTTGAAGCATATAGGTTGAATAGGTTGAGATGCGTGATACAGGTCCTAATTGCTACGGCAATTAGGCATCAAGTACCGTCAACCTACCTAATAGGATAAGACAAAAAAAAAACTACGCTTATGGAAAATTATCTGAAATGGCTCATTGGGACGTTAATAAGAAAACGTAACATTTGACAAAACAATGTTTCTCGAATCCTCTTTCTCACTTTTTTAAGATAACTCCTAAATATTCTCATTAAAGTGGGGATGTTTTTTACCAAGCAGCATGCATATAGTTTTGTGCTGTATTTTCAATGTATGCCCACATTATTACATATTTGCTTCTCAAATCGCCTTGGCAGATGAGTAAACTCATCTATGAGTAAACTATCAGATGAGTAAACTAAAGATAGCATCTCAGATACATGTATCTTCGATACTGACAAGCCCTGCTTACTTGTGCTGGGCCAACATGTACAAATAATCACATTGCATAGTTTTCACGTATCATGCGGTGACTGAGTTGAGGACATTTTTTTCATACATATTCTTTGATGGATATGGGCTCCTAAACCAAAAGAAACACAGCTTATTCACGGAGTGTGTGATGATGAGTGGGACGAAGCCCTGGAGAGCTTCATCGCTAAACCATAAACCATCCGCGAATACCGCCCACTACATCATCAAAGATGTGGCAAACACTGTATATCACTGTATGTCCCAGTGCAGCCATCTATGCTTATTTAACGCGCACCTGGATACAAGTACTCGACAATATTCCACTGCATATTGGCTACTTTTCAACAATATTTGATTTATGGTCGGTGAAGTGGTGCATCGGTGACGGGGCGTAGCGGCATGTTTGCAAGGACGAAGTAGTGGGCAGTTGGCAAAGGTGGAACTATGGGCGGTCACGTGCATACATACAAGGAATGGACAGAACCACGCTTTTAGGAGCTTCGCCCCTGACAGAAAGCGACTACTTTTATGTTCGGGGAAACTAGCTGTTAAAAAAACTCGATTTCGGTAGATGCCATGTGTGAAATGGCACGAAATTATCTCTAATGCTTGCTTCACTAGTTAGTTTCTAAGCTGAGTATTTCTCAGGTGGCATAGATGATTCGTGAACATCATTGCACAAGAGGACAAAAAAATGACATGGATGATACAGCACACACTTCCGTGTACAAAGTGTTGAATGTTCCTGCCTTTTCTGCTGTTCTGCTATACTATTTCTTATACGCTTTGACGCCTTCCTTAAAAATAACAAGACGAACTGTATTAGGGAGTTGATTTACTTGAATAATTCATCTTGATAACAGGGATTTCCAGCCGTACTGGTGGCCAATTTATTAAGCGCTCTTTTTATTTTAGTGCCAGTAAACTTTTTTTTGTTTCAGCCTTGACAATCTCTGCATACTCGTAGCTTGCAAGCAACTTCAATGAAAATAAACTCATAAGACAGGAACATGACTGAGAAATTCAGTGTGCAGTTTCCTAAACAGTACCTCGACGCAACAAGATATTGTCATGCCCCACCCGCCCGCTGCAGCGTCCGCCGATGGGCAGCCATATTAACATGGAGGCGGGCGACTGGCCAGCCGGCGTTATCGACCGCAGAACAAGTCGGCCACGAGTGGACGGCAATCACTAGCTGCGCAATTACAAGAATAAGAAAGCGCCAAAGAAAAGACAATAACACCAGGACGACGAAAGACATGGTACAGGGCGCGTCCTCGATCGCATTAGAGGATCGTTGGGCAATTAGCCGGCATTAGTGAAGGCCGGTGCAATGCGCTTTCAGGGTTACTGTTCTTGGTCAACGAACAAGCGCTAATGTACAATACACCGGATGTACGAAGTACTCACCTAAGACGCACAGCTTTATCAGTGTAGTTTGTGCGAACGTAGTAAAAGATAAAGTAAGAAAACAAGTTTAATTGGGTAAGTGGTGTATGTGTATGTGTGATATAGAGATAGAAATCAAGTATATTTAGTCAATTGGGGGAAATGTGGGGAACAAGTTTACTTAATTTCTATGTTTGCGCATGAGTGTGTCGGAGATAGAAAAAACCTGCGATTGAATGAGAAAAGCCATGTTACAATATACTGGTGTATCACTGGAATGTCACCCGTGTATTGTGCACCTGCGTGTTGTGAGTGTATTTATCACGGAATACACTCTGCGAAAGGCGCGTACGGCAACGTATTACATGAGGCCATTCTCGATGTGCTTACAGCGTTTGTCCTCGGTGGCAGAGTTTTTCGTGAATTCAGAGCTCTTTTTTTTCGCTGCAAGGTCAATTTTTGTGTTAACAGACAGCGGCTGAACTGCGCGACGCTATATTACTACGGGCGTTCCTTAACCTCGTGTTCTCAGTCTAACGCTATTCAGCCTCGCACTTGGTGGTCTTGTTGATTGCTTGCCAACTGCCATCTTAACATATGCAGGCGACATCTCTGGCTGGACTTTGACAGTCACGCGTCATCAGACTTCACAGTGCAGCAACTTTGACAGCGAGCCACTTGTGTAAACTAGGCCTCGGTATATCATCAGAAAAATGTCGACTAGTGGTAATAACTCGCAAATCAATGACAGCTTATGCCAGCTCAATCAACGGAGAGCCAGTTTGTTACGCCAGAAATTAGAGATTTATAGACAATAGCTTTAGCGCGAGAACAGAAAGACGACAAAGACACAAGAAGTTCTATTCTCGCGCTATAAGTATCGCCATGTCATAAAAAGTGGCCCAGCCACAGGTTTCAGCTACATGAAGAGCCGGACAGCAATTTGCCAGTCGTTCACTTTTTGGCAGGAAAGAGGCAAAGAATGTTAGTAGAGGCAATGGTGGAGCTCTACAGAGAGCATTGTCTTAAATTTCCGAGTTATAGCCTTCCTGTGCTGAGAAATACTTTCAGAACACATGTTAGGGTTCTGTAGGAAGTACAAGCGAAAGCGCTTAGATTTGCCTTGGTTTGCCCATATGTGCGTCAACAGAGGCAACAACTGCAATCGCTCATCACCCTTCAATACAAACTCACATTACGGTGGAAGTCCTCAAAACTCACGTCAGAAGTTTTGAACATGCTCCTTATCATCACCTCGCCACTTCAGGCAGGCTCCAAGCATAGTTTTCTAAATCTATTGTCAAGGGCACCGACCAATTTTCCTCAGGCTTCAGCGCTGCACTTAAGCTATTGGTGCCCCCTTGGTGCCTCATAAGGCTCACAGTGCATCTGAGTGTGCCAGAAAAAAAATGGCAGCATATTCACAGGTTTAATGATAAAGAGTGGGCCGAAGCATCCGTCCTTCCATTCGCTCTTGCTTCTGTCCGTCCATGCGTCCATCCGCTCATTCGTGCATGCGTCTGTTCGTGCGTCCGCACGTCCATCCGTGCATCCGCCCCTGCGTTAGTCCATGCATCCGCCCCTGCGTCCATCCAAGCGTCCATCCATACGTGCAGCCATCCGTGCGTCCGTCCATGCATCTGCCTGTGTGTCCGTTCTTCCATCTAGTCAACACTACAAGTACCACCATCCCGCATCTTTTCATCATATATTCCTCATATAGAAGCACCGCCATCCAGCGGACATTCCGAGGACTAAACGAGAGGTCGCACACGCACACTTTCTTACGGCTTGCGCTTCGCGTCTACTTCCCACCTTTAACCAACTCGAGTTCATGGTATATACTATTTCACTGTATTCATGGCACTGCGGCCCAACGCTCGCTAAACTTTTCTAAAACGAAGGAGGTTACGCCCAGCGAGTGTAACGTCTTGTCAGATAGTGCTCAATGTACATGCCAATGGCTGCTGATTGTGAGCGAGAGACGGAATTGGGCTTTTAGTTAATGCGCACGCTGCAAATTTTTTATTGTTCAACAACGCACAGGAGAAATCTCTCACCGGCACCACCTTGCAGGTGAAAGCGTAAGACTGGTTACGCACTACGACTACGACGAGAGACAAACGGGTGCCGCTTTAAGGAGCTTCGCCCCTGAAAAATCTGACCTGTCGTCATCTGTGCTGAAACAACTGCCCATGCTTCTCTTGTACGAGAGGTATGCAAACAAGGTACATATATATACTGGTTGTTCAACAAACCTCTAGCGTTCATCCGGTGTAGTGGTTGTTCCAGCAAGAGTTTTTACCAGCAGCTTAACGACTGCCCATTCCACGACGTCGACAAGTGAGGAACAAGCCGCTCGGCGTGCAGCACTGTTTTCGCTGCTCGGGAACCACCTCAACAATGGTCGAAATTCAGCGACTCAAAGGCATCCCTACAATCTGTTCTCTCAGCCCTACGTCGTGGGTCATGCAAGCAGCTCGTGTTTGAAATTTTGAAATTGAATGTCTACATAGAGCACAGGAGAGAGGGCACCACATGATGTTTCAGTGTCTTCCAAGTCACTGCGGCGTGACTCGAAATGAACATGCCGATGATGCCTCTGGGGCAGCTGTTGAAGGAACACAGCAATATTGCATACCACTTTCAAGGTCTCAAGCTGCCAGCGCTCTTCGGACGCTTGCACGGGAGGTCACGGCATCTATATAGTGCCCACCAAGCAGCCTGACCAACCAGACCATTTATGAGCACCACCTGTGTCCTTCTAAGAAGATACATGTGCTAACGGGATTCCGCTGGAACGATGCCACATTTCTTTATCGTTTTTGGTTAGGTTTCTCATTCACCAAATCTTACTCTTTTCATATTAGGGTGGCCGACAACGCTCTCTGCAATGTCTGTCGTTTCACGGAGACGCTACGCCACATCCTGTGTGCCTGGCCTGTAAATCATCTCCACATACAGTCACTGGCGTCTCTTTTAGATGCGGAGCATCTTATACTCGCGCCTTGTAGTGCGCCGTCCGCACCGCTTCTCGAACATTCGACAGCTGACGCGCGCGCATGCGCCGTCGCGCCGTCGCCCACTCTTCCACCATCTGTGCTTCCCTTCCTCCTCTACACACCGCGCGCGCTTCACTCCTCCACCATCTGTGCACCCTTCCTCCTCTACACACCGCGTTCGACATCTACAATTCTCCTGATTCTCCAGTGGACGCGCATGTGGCGTCGCGCTTCGAGAACATTCAACAGCTGACAGTGCATGCGCCGTCGTGCTGTATATATACTCAAGGTCGGCGCTCGCTCGCTCAGTTGCCGCTCGTCGGTTGGTTTGTACGGCGCGTCGACGTCCAAGGTCGCGGTGAAATGAATTCCAACGAATCCACAAACACAATGATCGACGTCCCTTCGACCAGCGCCGCCCTTTCGCATACGTGTGTACGTGTTCACTCATTTAACACCCCCTCCTACAACCACGTTAACCAATTTAGCCATCGACCCAAGTAAGTCGCAATTTAACACCCCATTTCACAACCACGTTAACCAATTTAGCCATCGACCCAAGTAAGTCGCACTTTAACACCCCGTTAACCAATTATATGGTCCGCATCCTCCTCAGTGTTCCCCCGAGGGAAGCTGCGGGCAACTTTTTTTTTTGATTGAGAGGATATCGCGGCTGAAGGCGACGCAGGAACTCCTGAAGTTCCTAAAAAAAGCTAATTTCGACAAGTGGCTGTGAAAGCGACATCTCGTAGCACGCGAGCGTGATGGACATGTTTGTATGTGTGCTGTGATATGTGTTATGCTAGGCCCTGTTTCCAATATTTTCTTTATTTTTTTAAATCACCCCCTTCCCGTTATTCCGTGTAGGGTAGCGAACCGGCTTTCCTGGCCTGGTTAACCTTCTGCCTTCTCTACCATTCCTTTTTTATGCTTACAAGTTATACCAATGTGGCCATCAGTGTTACTGACCAACAGACTACTCGTATGAGCTATCGTAGAAATACTTAAATACCTTCACCCATGGGGCCATGCGACGCACTATAGCTAACCCAGCGCATGCGTAAGTTAACGTTGTGGGATGCGGCACTCACGGGTGGCCAACTGTTTACATCTGAAAAAGGTCCATGAAGCGGAAATTGTTGGCAGTTCCTAAAAACAAAACCTAAGCCACCGTCACGGTGGCTTAGGTTTTGTTTGAACTTGGTTGAACTTGGCTTAGGTTTTGTTGAATTATTTTATGACGTCACGTTTGAACTTGTCAATTGGAAGCTACTTCACCCAGACTAAGAAAAATAACTTCGCATAAAGCAGTTGTAGTAGAAACTTTATTGCACTATATATAGAGGGAATTAGGAAGAAGGTGGGTGGTTCCCCTGGTCCAGGACCCCGCTGGCCTTTGCGGCTCGCTGGGCCTGTTCGAGCAGAGCAGCTTGGTTCGCTCAATCCTTTCTCGCAAGCCTCGCGTAAAGCAGAAGTTTGGTTTACCTACATTGAAAATCAATTAGACCTACATGAAAAAAAAAAGCTTATACCTCAGTTATAGGATTCGATACAGCCCAAAAGTAAAATATGTTTTTTTTTTACAGGAGTATGATGTTTACTGTACATTGATAAGAGAGTTTGCGCAATGTCTATTGGCGCTCGATAATTATAGTGCAGTTTCACGTGGATGAGTCCCCGTGGAAGCTTAGTTATACACCTTCATCCTGACAACTAACGCTCATCATTAATGATCAAACAAACCCTCGGGGTCATAGACACTTGTGGTTGGTGTAGTAGGTAACATTGAAAGTGGAACCAGAGACAGCTATGTGAGAGCCAGCAGAGTGTGACTGATCGGACACCTAACTTGTCTACTCACGGCATGTTGGAGTTATTGAACAGCACTGTCCTACCTGGGGAAAGTCGTGAGTGGCCAACGCGGAGTTACAGCCGGGCGAAGGCAGCGGGCATCGGGGGACTATTTTATGGTCAAAGCACCTTAGAACCTTACAATATCCGTCCAGCCGCCGTAGTCTAAAACAGATGTAGCACCAGCGACTTAGAACAAACTGAAACATCTGTCAAAAACTAGGAAGGTATGAAAAGGCTGTTAACTAGAAAAAAAGGCCACAATATTGTGAAAAATTCAGATTTAACCACACATCAAACAAAGCGTATGGCTGAACAAAATGTTAACAAGAATAAAACAAAACGCCTCTTAACCAGAACAATGTAGAAGGCCGCAATTTATTACCCGATTCCAAGGAGTTTATCATGCCATGCTTGCTTTCTTGTCAACATTGCTGGAGGTGTTTCAGAGACGGATGTCACATAAGCTATTAGCTTCCATGGCTTTATAACCTCTTTACCCGTTGGTTGATTGGTTGTGATATCCTCGGGACGGCTTAAAGCTCTCCCATAGTAGAGTACCCTGTGCTCTAAATCGTTACTCTCTTTTTCTAACCACCCCAGAGACGGCATATTTGTCTATGGTGCCGTGTTTGGTGTTTTTTAAGATTCTAATTTCTCATCGGGACGGCTCACTGCTCTCCCTTAGTTGAGTACGAAGTACTCAAATCGTTGAACACCTTTTGGTAACTATTTTATGCTTAAGGAAGCCCGAAATTTAAATTATTCTGGGACAGTTCAAAGCTAACCCATAGTTTATAAAGCACATCTTACTCAAAATCTTTGAACACTTGTTTTTAATACTTTTGGCATTGTGTGCATGCTTGGTGAGTTTTAATACCAAGCAATTCTTTGCGTACTGCAGGCAATTCGATCGTCTATCTATCTATCTATCTATCTATCTATCTATCTATCTATCTATCTATCTATCTATCTATCTATCTATCTATCTATCTATCTATCTATCTATCTATCTATCTATCTATCTATCTATCTATCTATCTATCTATCTATCTATCTATCTATCTATGGCTATGTCTTCTCGTGATCGCCCATTGGTGGGTTAATCGAAATTAGTATTGGAGGGTAAGATAGCTTCACGAATATGACTCACTGGTTAGGTCATGAATAATGCCACTGTTAAGTCACGTACGGGGTAAACCCTTTCCGCGATACGTGTGCACATACCCGCCTGTGGGTATGTGCAATAGGTTATTGGTCGTTTATATGTACCTAGAAACGATCGGAACTGACACGAGTAACTTTAACGCGTGAGCGTTAAGAAAAAATTGGCCTCTTATTTGCATGTTAATCCGCAAATGTCGTCAAAAGACTATTCTTGCGTCTGGAGAGATTAAACGAAATGTTTATTTGATGTTCTGCACAAACAAATCAGTGAATGATATTGTAGAGGCACTGCGTTAGATTACCTCGAGCATGCAGCGGAGGCGAACGAGCGCACCAAGTCACGTCACTCGTGAGACATGAGCGCTATCTGGCAGTTATGTTGGAAAACAAAACGGGCGGCTCTGAAAAAGGCGTGCGCGCCCGTCTCATAGGTGATAAGGTGTAGAACGCAAGGCGACGGGTAGGTGCCTCTACCGTGTCGTCTTAGCAAAGCGTTGGAAATCCTTCCCTTTTCGTGCAAGCGTTACATGGTCCGCGCCGCGTTAGAAACGCTACAGTCCTTAGAATAACCTATGTATGCCTTTTCTAGTAATATACGCACATGCAGAATATATACGTGTTCTAATGAAGCCTCAGACATGCGCAGTAATTCGTTTTTAATTGGCAATCGCACAAGTATGAAATCTGAATCTTGAGCGAAATTGGTGGGCGCTTTGAATTGGGTCGGGCGTTTGGTATAACCGCTGGTGCCGTTTAAAGTGCCGGGTACCGTTAAGAGTGGACAAGTAGACAAATGGACAGACAGACAGACAGACAGACAGACATACATACAGACAGACAGACAGACAGACAGACAGACAGACAGACAGACAGACAACAGACAAACAGACAGACAGACAGACAGACAGACAGACAGACAGACAGACCACAATTTTTGCGTCAAAGGTCCCCAAGAAAGACTACCATCTTAAAATCACAGCATATTCACAGAGTGAATGATGATGACTGGGGCGAAGCGTGCGCCAGTCCATTTGTGCTACCGTACATTCATTCGTTTTTCCTTCCGTCCACCCGTGCGTCCGTCCGAGCGTCCATCCGTGCGTGCGTCCGTGCGTCCGTTCTTCCGCCCATCCGTGTGGCTGTCCATGCATTCGTTCGTCCATCCGTACATCTAGTGAACACTCCATGTACCAACGTCTCGCATCTTTTGATCATATATTCATCGTATACAAGTACCGCCATTGATTGTACATTAGAAGGACAAAACGAGAGGTGGCTACCTACTACTACGACAGCGAGTACTACTACTATAGACTTCGCGGAGGCTCGAACCACTGCTTAAGGAGCTTCGCCATAATAAGCTGACATTGGCAGCATTTACCCAACGAATTCAAAGAATAAATGTGAGGGTGCCAGCCGGAATCAGACACCAGCATTCTGCGTGGAATTCGGGTATTCCATCACAGAGCCATGCAAGGTCTCCGAACCACATTTCGAATAGACGCTAATGTTCTTGAAACGTATAGTAGTTGCAGCTCTGGATAGCTAATTTTTTAAGCATCACTTACCTGCTCCGATGATACAGCCGTCACGCCGGGTGAACATCAATTGTAGTTAAAGGGACCCTGAAACGATTTTGACATTTTTTACAAACAAATTGGGCAGGTAGGCCAAGTCTTGAAGGTAGTTTAGGGACCAATTTGAGCTTTCTGCGTAAACTCTGTAATTTATTACAACGCTTCAAAGCTGCGAATCGCTCCAGATTGCTGTGACTCGGCCAAACACGTTTTCAACCACCCATACACTAAGCGACACGCTCTGCCCCACTGATGTCATCGTTTCCGGGTGATCTTATTGGCTGTGGAACACGCAGCAAAGACTCCCGGTATGGGATCGGCGGCGGGAATTGAGCGTATATCTCACGCCTCATCGTGACGCAGGCCCCGCGAAGGCGGGGCTTTGCCCCTAGCGCTCGGAAGAAGAGTTGAGGGCAGTTGAGGGGGAAAGGCGGAACTGAGGAATGGGTACCCATTTCGTACTCGTATCTCCGTTAATAACAGGTGTGTCGATTGAATTATGGTGCCGATGATTTGCTCCAGCTGTGGTATAATCAAAAACGGAATGTTAAAAAAACCATTTCGGGGACCCTTTGAGTGCCATCCGCCAAAATTGATTTACGTAGCAGTGTCCTGGGCCGCCATCCTCGCGACCACCAGCGCATCATACCACCTCACCGCTTCTGGTGTTGCCAATATTCATGTTTCTCTTGGGATAGTTACGCATTCATACACAGCTTCTATACACAGGTTCTATAAACCATTTGCGCCTGTTTAACGTATGCCTGCGCGTGCATTTTCACATATTTTTAGTGTCTCTTCATAATGGCACATTCAGTAAAAAATTACAATAGTCACCTTCCATGCACACGCTTCGCATAACATTTATTCTCAAGAATAAGAGTGGTATGGGCGTACGCAGGTACGCCCACGCCCCTCTTGAGAACGGACGCTGCTAGGTGACTACAATCACTTGCTCGCCGTATAACTCTCCTGCAATGAAATACGCTGGACCTCTCTAACGTGCGCATGCATTAGATCGACCCAAACATGCAACTTCGTTTGCCATCCGGGCTCCCACGACGTGCTGAAACTTTGCTGTGTCGCATCAGGTTGGGCGTGGCATTTACGAATGCGTATTCTTGTCTCCTTGGAATGGCGAGCAGTTCGGCATGCAACATTTGAGGCTGCGAGGAGGCGCTTGAGCACATTTCATGCCACTGCCCAGCGTACCAGCCTGAACGTCGTATTATGGAAGTCAAGCTCTATCAGCTAGATTCACAACCGCTTACAGAAAAGAAGATCGTGGGACCTTGGCCGACGATTTCTCATACGCACAAAGCCACGAAAGCCCTCTTGTGCTTCTTAAAGACCACCGGACTTCACGAGCGCTTGTGAAAGAACAGTGTGGGACCATGCTGTGTAGTTTCGAGCTAACTACTCATCCATTTTTTTCTTACTCCTTTTATTTTCAATCTCATTCCTTTCTATTATTCTCCTTTACAGCATCCCAAGTGTAAGGTAGCCAACCAAGCCAAGCTTGGTAGACCTCCCTGCTTTAGCTGTATATTTCTCTCTCCTTCTCTCCCTCAAGATACGTGGGATCTTCCAAACACTTTAGTGTTCCCTTTTCTCTTTGTTTCTTTTCCGAATCTTTGGTAACATAGCAGTGATATAAGTTAATTTGTGCCTATGGTCTCTTATTTGTATATCTTACTAAAATCATTTTGTTACCCGGTACGGTTTTACTCACCTGAAGTGCTGTTACTAATATGTAAAGAACTTTGTTTGATACACACTTCTTGAGGCCTTGTGGAGAAAAAAAATACGTTCAACCACTACAGCACAAAATTTCAGTACTAACTATTCGGCGAACCACCGCTACTTAAATATGATATAACCATAAGCTTGATTTGAGAATCTTTGCTTAATGAGCGCCTCCCCATTCTTATTCATCTAGGCATTTCAATCTCGTCCTTCGGCTGCACGGTTACTACCTGTGCTAAGTAGGCGTACTCTTGTACAATTTAGAGTGCACTGCTACCTATCTCGAAACGCTCTTCTCTTCCGAGGTTGTTGCACAACAGTTTCGTTTTCTGGATTATTATTTCAAGACCTACCTTTCTGCTCTTCTTGTCTTACTCAGTAACCAATAATTGCAATTTGTCCCCAAAGTTACTCAGCAATTGCAATGTCATCAGCCAGACGCAGGTAACTGAAATACTCTTCATTAAGTCTTATTCCTAATTCTTCCCATTTTAGGCCTTTTTAAAGGGCCAGTCAAGAGGCTCCGAAACGGGCAGGAAAAGCCCGCGCATTTTTCCTGCACGTTACGAACCTCCTTATACGCGCAGTAACGTCAACTGGGCAATCGGCGATTCGACGCAGCACGCAGCTCGTCGATTGGTCTAAACCAGGTCTCAGCAAAGAGTAATGAAGTCAACGTCACTGATCGTCGAGTTGACGTCACTGTGCGTATAAGGAGATTGGTAACGCGCAGGAAAAATGCGTGAGCTTTTCATGCGCGTACCGGAGCCTGTTGACTGGCACCTTAAAACCTCCTGTAAGCACGTAGTAAATAGCATTGGGGAGATCGTACTCACTTGTTTTACACCCTTTTTTACTGGGATTCTCTCCCTTCTTTCTCACACCACTATGATGGCAGTTGATCCTTCGTCGACGCCCTGATTCCGCAGTGTCTGCATGACTGCTGATACATATGTTGAATCAAATACCTTCTCGTAATCTATGAAAGCTATGTATAGTCGTTGGGTGCATTCTGAGCATTTCTTTATCCCCTGATTGATAGTAAGAATGTGGTCGATTGTTAAGTAGCCTGTACAAAATCCTGCTTGATCTTTTGGCTGATTGAATTATATAGCTGTCTTAATTCTGTTAGCAACTACATTTGTAAATAGCTTGTATACGACAGAAAGCAAGCTGATCGGCCTGTAATTCTTCAAGTATTTGTCATCTCCTTTCTTACGGATGAAGGTGATGTTAGCATTTTTCCAAGATTCCAGTACCCTTCCCGTCAGGAGACACTTTGTAAATAGGGTGGCGACTTTTTCTAACACAATCTGTCCTCCGTCTTTCTCCACATGTAATGTTGCCTGATTCTTACTAGCAGCTTTGGCTCTTTGCGTTCCCGCCAAGACTTTTCAGCCTTCTTCTTTTATTGGTGTTGGGATGTCAGTGGGCGACTGCTAGTTCTTACATTATGGTCATGGTTGTCCCGGCTAGAGATGCGAAATTTCCTGAAATTCAGAGCAATTGGAAAAAAGCTGTTTTTTTCTACATTCTTTCTTAACAATAAGAAAATGGAAAAGAACAATTTTTTAGTATGTGGCAATAGTTTATTGCCACAAGCTAATTGTTTATTGAGAAGGGTCAAAAGCAATAATTTTAATTGTGTAAATAACAAAAAAGAAAATGCTTCTTTCTTTTGACAAAGGAATACCGCATTTAACAGATCTTAGGTAGGAAGAAGCATCAACGCGAACTCAATTAGCTCTCTGTAAAACGGAGCGGCTTCCTCAAAATATTACTGAAGCTAGAATAAAAAACCCAGAAATTTCTATTTATTAGTGGCTTCGGCTATGAAAACACTGATGAAGATGGTAAAAAGATGAAGTTCAAACTATCATTCAGAGTCAGTTTGACTGGCTTCATCTGTAGCTTTCTTGATTATATTAAGATGTTGCGTTGGGAAAAACGTAGCTGCTGCTCCAGTGTTGAAAGACAGGCAGTTGCCATTTCCCACAAACGGTCTTCCCAACCACGAAGTACACAGACACGTCCGAAATTGGCCCAACCATTGCAGAATCTGCTTGCACCCGACTTTATAAACGCACTTCCGCCACAGGTCGCAGAAGTTCCACAGGTTACAGAAGTTTACGAAGCAAGGTCTAAACTAATCAATAACGTGTACCAAACACCACAAACCGCCCCCTACGCGACCACACCAGAACGAGAAAACTACGCTATAGTATACATACTCAAGCTAAGCTGACCCTAGAGCTGACAATGTTATGTTGGTGGCGAGTGGGTCAGCCATCCCTTGACGTTTTGGTATCAAGTGTGGCGTTTTGGTTTCAAGTGAGACGCTGGATGTTGTCTAAGCTTTATTTCTGTACGTTTTACCCTACGAAATTTTGGCCAGTTTTTGCAGCTGTGCCGAAATAACAGAAGAAATCCAGTTTTCCTCGCAATTTTGTCGTGTATTTTCGCAATTCGCATCTTTAGTCCCGGCTATTGTACAGATCTCTGTAAAATTACTCCGTTTCTTTAACTATTTTATCCTTATATGCACTTTGCCTTCCTTCTATCTTAGTGCTGACATATGGTTCTGCCTATCTCAAGTTTCTTCACCACTTTGACGCTTCTTCCGTCCTTTAAATTACGTTAAATTACCTCCATGTTATACCTTCTTACATCGGATACCTTATGCTTAATAATCAACTTAGAAGGCTTTGCCAGTTTTATATGGTCTGTCGTGTTTAAGGTTTTCATGGTTTGATGTTTTTTACTGAGGTTCTTCATCTCCTGGTACAGTGTCCTGCCTAACTACCCATAGCTACAACTTCCAATGCGCACACCTTAATGATACTCGTCAGAATACCATTCACTGCATGAACGCAAAGGTCGGTTTCTTCGATAAGAGACGAGTATCTGTTCTTTTCGTTCTGTTCATGCACTATCTCTTAAGGGGAACGTGTATAACAGCTGGATTTTACTGCTACTTACCCACAGAGTAGAAACCTGGAGGATCACGAAAAGTGTTCAGCATAAGTTGAGGATGACCCTGCGAGCAGTAAACAAGAAAATGATAGGTGTAACTCTAAGGCACAAAAAAATAACAGAGCATATTAGGGTATAAACGGGTGTTAAGGATATCATAGTCGAAATCAAGAAAAAAAACTGACTTGTAAAGTGCGGAAGCCAGCTTAATGCCTTCCGAAAGCGTCCCCACTTTCGCGTGTCAACGCCTCTCTCTTTGATTCCCTTCCCGCGGCGAGGAAAAGGCAGTAGAAGTCTGGTTGGGGTGAGAGCGAGCGTGGTCTGCTTTTAGGGGCGAAGCTCCTTATGGCGTGGCTTGTGCGTCCCTCGTAGTACGTAACCACCAGTGGCACATACCCGAAATAGCGGTCCTTACGATTTTGACCTCCAATGTGGTTCCGGTGAGACATTTCTTCTGTGCGTTGTTGAACATTAAAAGATAGTGCTCAATGCACATGCTAATGGCTGCTAAGGGGGAATGAGAGACAGGAGCATTCGGCCTTTAGGTAACGCGCACGCTGCGATCCCCATTAGCAGCTAATGGCATGTACATTGAGCACGATCAGACAAGAAAGGGTTGCTACGTAATACTCGCTGGGTGTAACCTCCTTGGTTTTAGAAAGGTTTAGCGAGCGTTGGGCCGCAGTGCCATGAATACAGTGAACTAGTATATACCATGAACTCGAGGTGGTTAAAGGTGGGAAGTAGACACGAAGCGCAAGCCGTAAGAAAGTGTGCATGTGCCACCTCCCGTTTAGTCCTTGAAATGTCCGCTGGATGGCGGTGCTTCTATATGGAGAATATATGATGAAAAGATGCGATATGGTGGTACTTGGAGTGCTGAATAGATGGACGAACGGACACACAGACAGATGCATGGATGGACGCATGAACGGACGCAGGCGCGGATGCATGGACGAACACAGGGACGGACGCACGAACATACGCACACACGGACGGGTGAATGGACCCATGGACGGTTACACAGACGTACGCAGGAACGAATGGACGGGCGAATGCTTCGCCCCACTTCCCATCATTCACTCCGTGGATATGCTGCCATTTTTTTTTTCTGCCATCTTTCTGCTAGCCCGACTTTGCAGGAAGGTACCTCTCTTTTGTGCAGCTTACCCCTCACCCGGTCTTCTCCTATTGAACTCTGCAATAATGGTTGTACAACGCACTTTTCTTCAGTCTCTTCATTATTTCGTTTAGAACAGTATACAGGAGGACGTTTCCATTCGTCTGGAAAAAAGGTTGTCTTCTTCCAAATTTCAAATTTTTTTACTTATAGAGACGGATACCATACAAAACAAAAATTAAATGTATGCCTTCCCACTCTTTTTTTTTCTCGCTATAGATCGCGCACGATTTCATTCATAAAAAACGAAGAGTAACTACGTGATGTCACAAACACCAAGTTCATGACTCATTCGAAACCACAAGAGACAAATGCGAATACCACGAACCCGTAACACCTCTAGCTATTCCCATTGATGCCTCTGTACAAACTTGACAGAATGGGTAATATCAGTGCCTGCCGCATATACGCTGTTCTGTTGCAAGGTTTTCCCTGTTCGTCGCAGCCGCTACGAAAAAGCAAAAAAGAAATCAGAGGCACCGTTCAAGGATCGATAACTGCGACCGCCTCCAGATGGCACTGACGCGTTGCATCAGTTGCATGGGCACCTGGACTCCGTCTGCAATCTCGCGTCATTAGGCTCGATAATTGGGTTTCCTCACATTGTGGGCAGCCACAGCGGAATGGTTTCTGTTTTTTTTTTCTCGCTTTTACTTATATCTACCGCCACACAAAAGGAGTCTTAAAGAGAAATAGGCAATGGAATAATTAACAGTATAGGAAACAGCTGGGCACGAAAAAATAAACTAACTCATTCAAAGCACGTACACAGGCACACATGAAACACAAACATCAGCTGCTGACCTTGAGGTCGCGGGTTGGATCCCCCCGACGGTCGCATTCTGATGGTGGTGAGATTTCAGCAATTATGGTAGAGGCCCACGCGCTGTGCAAGCTCAGCGCACGTTAAAGAACATCGGACGGCAGAAATTACCGGAGTCCTACACGACGGCATCCCGCCTAATCATATAATGGTTGTGGGACGCAAACTCTCGAATATTATTATAAAAGACACACACTGTGCGTTGCAATAGTGAATAGTTTGAATGGGTATGGCGAAAAGGTTTA
This sequence comes from Rhipicephalus microplus, assembly GCF_043290135.1. Taxonomy (NCBI): domain Eukaryota; kingdom Metazoa; phylum Arthropoda; class Arachnida; order Ixodida; family Ixodidae; genus Rhipicephalus; species Rhipicephalus microplus. The sequence goes on from NC_134703.1 coordinate 133,574,820, forward strand.
AAAAAAACCTCCTTGTTTGAGACCAAGGAGGTTTAAAGAAAGCCTCCTTGGTCTCGAAAAGAGACCGATCATCCAGTCGCCACATTTTTTTAGACCAAAAGTGCAGGTGCTATTACAGCAACGTCCACATCCCTCGACAGCAAACAGCAAACAAGGCAGTGAAAGCCCTGCTGTATTTCTTGAGAAAGACGGGTTTGTGTGACAGCCTCAGACGTGCGGCGGAGTTCTACACGCTGCAGGGAAATTACTGTCAGTCTCTCCTTTTTCTTTTCCTTCTCTTCCCTCCTCATCTTTCTTGTCCCCTTCCCTAATCCCCCACTATAGTGTAGCCAACCGGATGTCTTTCTGGTTTACCTCCCTGCCTTCTCCCTTTTGTTGCTTCCTTCCTTCCTCCTTCCTTGGTTCCTTGGTCTCAACCTTGCCGCAAGAAAATTAACTTTTGTGCGGGTGACATTGAATTTCATGGAGGAGGAAAAACACAGAAGGAAGGATGATGTCGCACACCCAGCCTTGTCAAGGCAGCCCGTTTTGAAGCCATCAAAGTCGGCCCAACACGTGACTTTTTGCCATGAGATCATGCAGTAAACGAAACTTTCTGATGCCTCTGAGTGCGGTGCCCGGTAGCTTTTAATCGAAATGCGCTGCTTCGGTGCAGACTGGCCGGCTCAGGCAGGGGTTTCAAAGACGGAATAGCTACGAGAGTTCTAAAGGCTACCGCAAGCTCTGAAGTTTTGATCACGAGTTGGGCCGATAAGGTGGGCTTCACTCATGTGACGTAATGCTCCTTCCTTTCTTTTTATTCCTCCCTGTTGAATTCAAACTGTCCTACAATTGTGAAATGCCCACTGTATTCTTCCCATTGCCAGTTGGTGAAGGGCGCACTACGCGTCCATAAAACAACAGGTGAAGCGACAAAAGTGGCCACTTGTTCACTTGTTCATTTGTTCACGTCAGATGAAGTATGTCTGAGTGCTTTGTAATGAATGAGATTTTAAAATAACAGTTCACTGTAGAGTTCGGCGTTCTGCGACACAAGAAATGGCAGCATATCCACGGAGTGAATGATACATAGTGGGGCGAAGCATCCGTCCGTCCATCCGTTCTTGCTTCCGTCCATCCATGCGTGCGTCTGTGTGGCCGCCCATGCGTCCATCCGCCCGTCCGTGCATGCGTCTGTTCGTGCATCCGCACGTTCATCTGTGCGTCCGTTCCTGGTTTCGTCCATGCATCCGCTCCTGCGTCCGTCCATGCGTCCATCCGTCCGTGCAGCCATCTGTGCGTCCGTCCATGCATCTGTCTATGTGTCCGTTCGTCCATCTATTCAACACGCCAAGTACCACCATCTCGCATCTTTTCATCATAAATTCCCCATATAGAAGCACCGCCATCCAGCGGACATTCCAAGGACTAAACGAGCGGTGGCACACGCACACTTTTTTACGGCTTGCGCTTCGGGTCCACTTCCCACCTTTAACCACCTCGAGTTCATGGTATGTACTAGTTCACTGTATTCATGGCACTGCGGCCGAACGCTCGCTAAACCAGCGATAATGACGTAGCAAACTTTATCAGTCATATAGTGCTCAATGTACACGCAAATGGCTGCTAATGGGAAATGAGAAGCGGAGAATTCGGCTTTTACTTTCTTACGGCTTGCGCTTCGTATCTACTTCTCATTGTTAACCACCTCGAGTTCATTCATGGTATATACAAGTTCATTGTATTCATGGCACTGCGGCTCAACGCTCGCTAAACCTTTCTAAAGCTAAGGAGGTTACACCCAGCTAGTATAACGTAGCAACCCTTTCTTGTCAGATAGTGCTCAATGTACATGCCAATGGCTGCTAATGGTGATCGCAGCCTGCGCGTTAACTAAAAGCCGAATGCTCCTGTCTCTCATTCCCTATTAGCAGCCATTGACATGTACATTGAGCACTATTTTTCATTGTTCAACAACGCACAGAAGAAGTCTCTCACCGGCACCACCTTGGATGTCGAAATGTTATACTTGTTACATACTACGAGGGACGAACAGGTGCCGCTATAAAAAGCTTTGCCCCTAAAAATCTTTCGGCCTTGAGCGCACGCGGGTTGCATGATTCAGTACCAAATTCTTTTCACCAAACACGAACGCTATCGATCAGGATGTGTTGAAGCACGGCCGGATCTAAAAGCTGTACAGGCTTTTCAGAACACGTCTTTGCAGCCCGACCGTGGTTGAAGCAAGAGGGCGCCTCTTACTAGCACGCTTGAATCCCAGGGAGCCACCAGTCGAGCGGCTGCCATCAGCTGAGTGACCGAACAACTCCCATAAAAGGAAGAGGTGACTGTTGTGTGCCGATACTCTTATTTGTATTTCTGGCCACTCAATGAAGAATGAGTTGCATTGAGCATTCTAGTTCACAGTGTCCGCGTTCAAAAATGTTGCCGGCACTTTATTCTTTGTCAGTTTCGGTTGCTTTCACAGTACATGCTGCCGTATTACATATGCACAACGTGTCGCTTTCACCCGTAAATCTCGTGTCAAATATGTTGCCCTCGAACGGTGCGCTTCTAATCTTTGAGTGACTTTTTCAATGATTCTTCTCGTTGGTGGGCTTACATATTGTGCAGCTAAATTTTTCAGTGCAGTGGAGGCTGCACTGCTCTCACCCTGCCCACATTTCTAGTGCACCGAAGCTAGCGTTCGTGCAATGCGAGAATACCTGTTCACTGCACATGCATTTGAAAGAAATTTATGTAGCGCGAGGTGAAAAACGAACACAGGAAAGAACAGACGGAGAAGACAGAGCACTACTAGCAACAACATGTTTATTTTCGACCTCCAAACCGCTTTTAAACCATAATCGTCAGGCTAACAAGCAGATGCGCACGTGTGATTCAGATACATGCGCAGCAATGCAATCTACCTACAAGACAAAACGATAAATAGGACAACAAAAAACCTCATAGATAAAATAACGTATCACTGCGTACGCAGGAACGCCAGTTCCATGGGTGACAAGGCAATTGAAGGCTTGCTAATACATACATCTCCAAAAGCATCAATAAGTTCGGCTTCTATGATCAACCGAGTCATCTCATCCTTATGCCGACCAACAATGATTGTACTCTGAAACAAAGGCCGACAGCCACACGCGTGAACGTGAAGAGCGAGACAACCTTCTGGCGGCAGTTTTCTCGCCTTGTAATTGTGTTCTCTCAATCGCTCATTCACACACCTACTGGTTTGGCCAACATATTTTTTCCCACATGAGAACAGAATAAGATAAATGACGAATGAAATGCACTCCACAAATTTGTGTGTATGCCTTTTTGTGCACACCACCCTTTCCCCACGTGACGAATTCGTCAGCACACACAATTTCCCAAGTTTATCACGTACTGAAAATAGCACCCTAATATTGTCCCGAAGTGCCACTTTCTTTAGGTTATGTGACAGCTGGTGAACATATGGAATTATGGCCGTGCGTCTTGATTTTGCCGGTGAATCGACATGAACATTAGATTGGCTTGACCTTGCACGAATGCTTTTCAACTCTTTTTCCGCAACTGAAACTAAAACATGATCCGGATAGCCCGATCCTTGTAAACGGGTGATCTGATTATGGAAACTCTGTTTCATAAGGTGTGCACATGACTTGTTCAATGCGTTTTTGAGGCAGGTCGTCGCGATGGCTCTCTTGGTTAGTTTGTAATGACCGGAATGAAATGGGAGTAAAGCTTTCTGAGCACGCGGATCATAGCACCAGCATAGCTGGTTGTCAGAACACTGAACACTTAATCTAAAAACCTTATTCGTCCGTCGCTAGAACATTCTACTGTCACTTCAAGGGGCTTAAGACAATCACGAAACACATTCAACACAATAGTACTCTCACTTTGGAAATTTCCCCCCGAGCTGTCAATGAAAATAATAAAATCATCTACATATCGGAACACTTTCTTAGCCCTCGTATCTGCGAGACGTAATGCCACAATTCTATCAAGTTCTGCCAGAAACAGATTGCTCAAGACAGGAGCGATGCAAGAGCCGATACATATACCCTGCTTTTGCAAAAGAATATAATTGTTCCATTTAATGAACGTCGAAGTAAGATAAAATTCCAACAAGATAATGAAATTATCAGCGGATATACCTGACTCAGAAGAAAATTTAACAGCACCAAACTCATCAATGCTACTTTCAACACATTTTAGCATTTGTGGATGGGGGAGGGAATAGTACAGGTCTGTCACGTCAATTGAGAAGGCTCTTAGCCCTTCATTTTCATGAGCTTCCATGAACCTTAAAGTACTATCAGAACTCTTGGCTAAAAACGAATCTCGGACTTCGAGAAGATTCAGTTTGTCCAACAAGAAAGATGCGAGTTCTTTTTGCCAAGTACCTATTTCTGAGACTATTACTCGAAAAGGAGTGTTGACTTTGTGAGTTTTTGCATTAAAAAATACATCGAGGCTATTCTTCTTACTTTTTTTAATATTTTTTAGAGTTCCAACTACGTTCATGTTTTTGCACAATAGGATAGCCTTTGCTTTTACTTTGTTCAACGATACGCCATCTTTTACGTGGAACACCTTAGAAAAAGCATCATTAGCTTTTTCCAAGAAGCATGAACGCGAAAAAACTGCGAAGCCACCTTCCTTATCTCCCTGCAAAACACACAGCGAATTATTGTCCAGGTACGACAAAACACGCTTAACAGGAATGTGAGAACACACAGGTTTACAACGCGAAATGGCATCTACTCCTTCAGAGGTAATCCTTTCCTCCTCACCTTCAGTCGCACTACGTGCCAGCTGACGAACGACAGACAGGAGTTCAGGATTTGTTGGTCGAAAATAAACATGTTGTTGCTAGTAGCGCTCTGTCTTCTCAGTCTATTCTTTCCTGTGTTCGTTTTTCTCCTCGCGCTACATAAATTTCTTTCAAATGTTTCACCAACAAGCCCACATCGCCACTCCTGCACATGCAATCTGCAATGGCTTGGACCACTATGACGTTCTGCTCTCAAAGGCAAACTTTAAGGGGCCCCAATTTTAATTCAATTTAGGCAACAGGAAATACAACCGACGCCTGCCAAGTATTACAGTAAATTGTACTTTTACCCTTGTCTACAGGTCATATTGGTTAGTTGACACAAAGATTATCTCGAATATGGGTCATTGTCTCAGTGTGATGGAGCATGGCAACACTGGCAAATAATATTCAAACATCAGATGCTTGGATGCTTCAGTGCCATAGACCTTTTGCTATAGGTGATGTGGAGGCTGTCGTGTACTGCAGACTCAATGGTGTGACATGAAGTTGTCCTACAAACATTGCGAAAGAGTAAACAAAGTCAGTCGCCTTCGCGCATGCGAACTGCCTCGTGCAGTCAGCGGCCTACTTTGGTAATAAATTCCCTGTGAGATAAACGACCTGTCAGGCGTTGCTTACAAGGCTTTGAGTGATGTCCTTTCTGGATGTTTGCTTATCCATCATGCTGCCTACGGTGATTTCGAAGCTAGTTCCTGCTACACGAGGTTTCTCTTACTGACAATAACACGCCCTTTTTTTCTCCTTTTTCATCCCACCCATCTTGATCTAGTGACCAGACGCGCGCCCTCACTTGGATACCATATCCCGAAATGCCGTTTTAAAATGTAGAAGTTTGCAATGTGATCACGTATCAGTGCTGCTCGCTTGCGTTTCACACTAAACCAGAAACCTACTGTGAAAAAAACAACAAATATTTCTTAATATAAACTTACAAAAATGCTTGTCTATTCATTTAAGACAACTGCAAGGCGAGAGCCATCATTTTTTTCTTTTCAGTCGATGCATTGATCACTTTCTGGACCTAACGTGGCTTTGCACTGCCTCCAAAGGTTAGAGGCCCCTGACCTGCTGTTGCATTGCCTCCGTGATTGCACCACCTTGGACCAAGTTACGGTATCGTTTGATGACGTCATCATGGGACATGACTTCACATAATGCCATAACGACTTCAATATGAGGTCACAGACTTTGTATGTGTGATGTCATCGTCACAAGAAATGTTGTCGTCATCGCGTTATGATTATAATTTAAGTAAGTGATTCCCGACGTCGCGGGACACCAAACGCCGCCATAACAGGACGCCAAGTGTCAGATGTCGTGTTTCATGAGTCACATAAGACTATAGTACTAAATAATTGTGATTCGGTACATTGAGGCTATTCAAATAAACCTGGTCGCTTTGCGGCGTGACTAGGCAGAGAAGACCAGCATATTTGAAGAATTTTTAAATCGCACTTGAATACCTCGCCGCAAATTTCATCCCCCGGTTAGGCACAAATGTTTTGCGAGAACTTTCGAAAGTCGACGAGTCTTCGTTTAGGGGCCCCCTAGAATCTTTCGCAGTACAACAGAGTCTGTATTAGTTCAAAATGTGGCATGACATTTTCGAGGTCGAAAGTCTATCTCCCGTTATTCTACTAACTTAGTTAAGATAATGTATATATTTATATGTATATGTTTTGCTCATAAAGGTCGTTAAGCTACATGCATGGATATAACCAGGCAAAGCCCCACTAGAAAAAGTATGATGCATTTTAATGCACGATCCACATTTGAGACCTTTAGACAGGATAGGGGTTTACTGGTCACACATACTGCCACCATGAATCTGCACGAGAAAACGAAAAATCACAAAATTAGCTGCTACTATCACGACGAACAAGCATGAGGACTTGCTTTTCTCAATTTTGACTATTCTTTTGTTTCATGCATACGACTATGCACCAAGGGTTCTCCATTTCCCGTTATAAATTTAGGAGTAAACTTTTTCAGAAGCTTGGCCGAAAGCGTTATCCAAGATACTTCTGGTCATGAAAGACCGCCGAACATGTTCTGAGATGAGATCTATGATGAAAAAATACGCAAACTCCATTCGACTGGCTTTTCATTCCATAATTATTCAAGGCGCGCGCGCAAGTGCCAATGGCCGCATCAACGACTCGCGAACTACCGATGCGCGCAGAGTAGAGAGAATAGAGAGAGACTTCGAAATGTCGAGACCGCCGGACGACACGTCGTAAGTGTCTTCAGCAACTGTTCCGCAAGTGACAAACGATGCAACCCTCCGTTTTGTCGCCCTGTCGCCTAGCTGGGTAACGACCAAGTGTAAACGGATAAGCGGGATGACGAAGAGAAACAAAATGATGGCACCGAGGAAGGCCTGGTGACGTTCAGCCGAGTACCGGCGCGACAATGTGGCGCCTCATTTTCACCCCGCGCCATCTTTTTCTTCGGTTCGGGGAACCCTATGCTCGCGCTGGCGTCTTACGTCCCGCACTTGCCCGCCTCAGCCATCCTTCTCCGTGAAGCATCGCTTCCGTTGCAATCAGCGACGCGTACTCGGAGAACAATGAGCGAAAAGTGGTGAAGAGAATGGGGGCATAAGGGAATGGACAGTCTGGGAGAGCGATACGGGGAGGCGAAGAGATGCGAGGATGTTGGAAAGTGCGTCTGGAGGACTTCTTCTAGAAACAAGACCCGGCGCGATCGTTTGCAGAGGCAAGAGAAGCAAGCGATGCATACTAGAATGATGGCGGTCAAAAAAGAATACAGTAAGAGTCAAGCAGCAAGACACGCTACGATACTGCAGACGTGTCGATCCCCTACACCACTTTTTCGCCTTTGAATAACACGCCCAAAGTCTAATACGAGTGACTTCAACGTCTCTGAAAATCTTCTTGAGAAACACACTGCGAGAGAGAATGACTAAAGGCAAAGATTCGTTCAGAATCCGCAGCGAAGAGATCAACTGTAAAACAACAAGTTGGTACGGGTATGAATAAATATACTGCCACGGGAGCATACCGACAGCAAGTACAGATAGGCATCGGCGTCAGTTGTATGTTTTTACATCTTATTTTTACAATATATACAGGGTGTTTCAAGAAATGTGTCTAATATTCTTTAAAAATGACAGATAGGAGGTATATGCGTGCTATTTGCAGTGTTGCCATTCCCGTGGAAGAAGGCATCTGCAGATGTCTACAAACAATACCTATGTCAGTATCTCTAGAAATTAACAGAATTAACTTTTTACTCAGTGGTGATAGCGGGTCGATTGAAATAGGCGAATTCAAGTTCTTCCTGTGAATAGTCCCTAGCAGGAACCGTAAAGGCCGGTGCACGCAAAATCACGGATATGTAGGGACGGCTTTATGCTCTCCCATAGTAGAGTACCTCGTACTCTAAATCGTTAAAAACTTTTTCTAAACACAGCCACTTTGAAATTTAGGAAAAGTGGCGGCTGGCAATCGCTGCGGAGCGATGAAATAAGCCTAATTCAACTGGAGAAACAGAAACTGACGCACCAAACAGCGCGTCTACCATTCACATCGACAACATCCTTAATGACGACACTGTTTCCCTTGCATTGGGGGAGATGAATAGGCGAGTGTCGATAAGTGGCCCCGAAGCGAAGTGTCTAAATTATTCTGTCCGGCGTTCTGACTACCTGGAGGACAGTGGACTGCGAGAACGCATCTAACTTTATTTTTTCTTTATTTCTCTATTTTTTTCCCACTACTTGTTTATTTCCCATTTCCCCCTCCCCCGTGCACTACTGCTGAGGTGTCCTCCTTGAGAGAGAGCTGAGGGTGCACTTATATCTTCATTTCCTCATCAAAAATTCTTCCACCCCCCCCCCCCCACCCTGTTAATAACGGTGAAGGACAATCTTTCCGCCTCTCACTCGGTTCTCCACTGCTGCCACGATCGCAGGCACCTCACGTGGTTTTGTACTGCATCTAGAATCGGCGAACATTTGAGCAAGCTACCTTGTCATGTGACGATGCCATCGTGTGGTGGTACGTCCCGTCACGTCGCGGTGACTTCATAACGATGTCACGAATTGTACCACCCTGTGGCGTCACAACAACGTCATATGAGGGCATCATCACGTTATGATGACTTCTCGTTTAACTTGTATTGCGGGAGTTGACAGCCCGGGACGCTGCTCAAATTTCACGTTCAATTTTCAAAGAGAGTCGCAGAGATTGTATGCACGCATAATATATTATATATTACAAGAAGTGTGCGAAGGACTGAGTCATCCGAAGATCACATAAGATGCTTATACAACAGCCCAACTTTTATATTTTTTGGTCTGCCTTTAACATTTAATAACTGTTAAAGAGTAAACTAACCGTAATCTATGTGCATCAATGTAATTATTACTAATCATATATGTAGGTCTCAATTTTTGTACATTTTTGCGAACAAGATGTGCCCACGAATGAACGATATGTTCCCACCCCTACTGAAACAATGAAAGCCTAAAATAAAGAAGAGACAAGAAAAAAAATGGCAGCATTTCCACGGAGTGAATGACGGAGAGTGGTTCGAAGCATTCGTCCGTCCATTCGTTCTCGCTTCCATCCATCCATGCGTTCGTCTGCGTGACCATCCGTGCGTCCGTGCGTGCGTCTGTTCATGCGCCCGTTCCGGCGTTCGTCCATGCATCCGCCCCTGCGTCCGTTCATGCGTCCATCCGTACATCTGTCTGTGTGTGCGTTCGTCCATCTATTCAACACTCCAAATACCACCATCCCGCATCCTTTCATCATATATTCCCCATACAGAAGCACCGCCATCCAGCGGACATTCCATGGACTAAACGAGAGGTAGTGCACGCACACTTTCTTACGGCTTGCGCTTCGGGTCTACTTCTCACCTTTAACCACCTCGAGTTCATGGTATATACTAACTCACTGTATTCATGGCCCTGCGGCTCAATGCTCGCTAAACCTTTCTAAAACTAAGGAGGTTACGCCCAGCGAGTATAACGTAGCAACCCTTTCTTGTCATATAGTGCTCAATGTACATGCCAATGACTGCTAATGGGGAATGAGAGACAGGAGCGTTCGGCTTTTAGTTAACGCGCATGCCACGAATTTTTCATTGTTCAACAAAGCACAGGAGAAATCTTACAGCGGCACCACCTTGCAGGTCAAAATGTAACACTGGTTACACACTACGACTACGACTACGAGAGACGAACGGGTGCCGCTTTAATGACCTTCGCCCCTAAAAGGAAAAGCTACCGAAAGAGAGAGTGCATGCTTTCACTGATAAGGTAAATAAAACCAGGCCGAAGGAACATGGTAGAACACACGTGTCACGCCTCCTTTCGCGATTTTTCTTTCCTTGGAGCAAGTCAACGAGATGTATTTCGCAAAAAGTAATCTAGGCTGACAAGTCCTGAAACATCAAACATTGCGAAGGCATACACGGTCCGTGTAGTCTCTCTTTCGGCATGTAGGCAATTTGTTTTCCTTCACTAGCTTCAAAACGTGTTCTTGAGAAAGTTAATCTTGTCCTTTCGAGATGTCTCCTTGGGTGCACTGTAAAAACACAATTCAAGAAAGCCGTCCACATTGAACAACCACTTTTTTGAGCAAAGTAAGAAAAAAAATGATGCCGTGTCCTGTCTCAAAAATACAGCAGTGTTTCGTATGACGAAGCATGGCCCTAGAGCTGCAATCTTTCATCAAGGAACATTGTAGCCTCCCTAAAAGAGCGGAATTACTTCTTGTAGCTTTAAAGCACGTTCGTCTTTCTTTCTTCACGTTTTAGGTGAACGCAGGTCTGTAAACACTTTGGTGTACCAATTATTTCTCGGTAGTACAGAATAGGACTTCCAATCATAAAGCCACCCACTACTGGTCCGGGATCTCCTGCCGGAATAGTAACATTTATACTGTTTTTTTTTTCTTCTTTTAAAGTCAAGCGTGTATGACAGGATTTGTCGATCTTGAAAAAAAATCTTGAAAAAATTGACGTCAGTTACTGCCTATGAAGCTTGAAGATTGATATCATGTGTCGATTGGCAGAACACGAAGATAATGCTTTTTTTTTGCACTGTTGCAAGATATGTTCCAACGACGTCGTCAATCGAACGGGCACCGGTTGATCACTATGGTTGGCCTTACGTTACTAAAGGCCGGTGGTTATTAAAAAAGCTGCTGTTAACGCAGTTAGCTTGTAAATACGGTCCCGTCTCTTGGGGTTAGAACTTGTTTCTAATGGCGCAAAAAATTTAATGGCTCCGATACTTGCGATAATCAAAGAAACCTGCTATATCTTTCATTCAGGGCAATTTCTCGTAATTATTTTGCCCAAACATTGGTAGTTACGAGAAACTACAATTATTATGTTCAAGAGCTACCTACTGGTTTTTTAACTAATAATATTATCTTGGGCATTGCGTTCAAAAACTTTATGATCATCACAGACGCCGAAGTGAAGGGCTACGAAAATATTTACTGTCTGGTTTTCTTTAAGATGCACAGGCTTCGCATAGTACAAATGCCTAAACAATTACGCCTGTTTTGTTTTTTCCTAGCACAAATTTGCATCTGGAGGTTATGCAAAAAAGCTACAAATTCCAACGGAAGAACTATTTTTTACTGGCATGAGTACGGTGTGGATTTACTTTTGTTGGATCAATATATTGCCTATATATCGCTTTGTTGACAGATGTGTTTCATCGCGAAATTTTGTAGGAACTGTATGAAATGAATTTGTTTTAGGGCGATTGCCTGCCATTCTAATTTGAACTCAGTTACGCTGCAGAAATGCTTTTTTTACTTATTTTGGTGCTTGAGTTATGAAGAGTATTATCCAACACATGGAAAGCAAAGCTTCTTCAAAAAAGAAATATGAATTCAAGGCATGAATTGGGCAAAAAATTAAGGGAGATCTATTTATATATGACCAAGTAGTTGTTCAGTTTACGTGCACACCAAAGGATGGTTCCAGAAGATACTGATCAAGTATTGGCTGAATTCAAACTGGTTGATTGCGAAGCCTCTTCTATCCAAATGACTAAAATAAATGACATTCTTAGGTAGATTATGATATTTTAGTATTTATAGTGTTCTTACATCAATCTTCTTTTATGGAGACTGCCATGTCAAATATGAAGCACTGCTTTTCACTACAAATACAAAGCCAAATATGAAGAGTTCCAATACATCTTGAATCTTTTCACATATCTTGTTGGTACGTTGTTCCGCCATTCCCCAAACTCGATCCCCACAAAACATCCCCTCGCGTCAAAACTCTGTCAGAACATGGTGAAAAATGGAGGAAAATGCTTACTTTCACAATGCGCCATTTTGCAGGTTTTTCTTTCATGTATGAGTCTGTACGTACGGGAGTGGAAAGCGAGCCGAGAGATGAAACGAGGGAAACGGGTGCAAGAGAATCCCTTTCGATTTAGCTTGACAGCTTCTCACTTTCCTCAGTGCTACGTAAGCGCAGCCTTTATCCCAGATTTCACGTGCCGCGCCGCATTCGTGACCGGGTGGACGAAACAGCGGAATCCTACGCGGCACATAAATCCCATCGCCCATGATCCATGCTCCCAAATCCAGCCTCTTGCCGACAGTGGCCACGCTGCCAGCGCCTGCCACTCCATCTTCAAAGGGGCTGTAATACCGCAGGCTGTTGCAGTAGGGCAAGCTGGCGCGAAAACGTACACAAGACGATGCAGTGGCCGCCTTACTATCGCATTTTGATACGTTTTTCTGAGTACATTTGTGAGTTGGAAAGTTGGGAGAACGTGGCACTACATGAGGAAGCATTACCTTATTTTCTCAACTGCATCAACCTTCCAAGCGTCAAGCTCTACACATTTTACTAAATCCTTCTAAATTTATGTTTATACTTAGTTTTCACCAACTGACAAATGTTCACCACACGCTTGTCTAAAAAGATTTCCTCCAGATTATGCAGCTGTGAACACTATGCTGGATCAATCTGGTAATGTGAGTAAAATGACTAAGGACAAACGTGAAAAATTAAAGGGTGGAAGGAAATGCGAAGCAATCTTATATTAGGGGAACTTCATCTACAAGAAAATAATTTTATGCTAAATTATTTCGCACAAGTTAAACGGTTTAGAAAACCATGTTTTCAAGCCTCTTTTTTTTTTTTGCAAGTCAAGTATTTCTTGCTTCAGGTGAATCTCTACATTTTCACAGCATTCCATTGAATTCTTTTAACCATATCCTTCTAGAAGAAGTGCCTTTTGATTACACTGAACCTCCAAAAAACGAAATGCGTTCGTCTCTAGGAAATAGTACGCGTCTCTGCTACTCACGGAGCCATGGATTCATTTCTTTCTGATGCTTCGAACAACAATAAAGTAGAATAGAAATAGCAAAAGTGATAGACATAATGACGCTCTTTTTTGTAGCGCTATAGGAACCTTTAATGATAACAATTCAACAGCACAGCTGGGCACAACATATATTATGATAGCACAAGCTACATTGTGAAAAATTAGCATGATTATACTATGTAAATTACTCTTCATGTTCTAATATTAATTTTTCACTAAACTACAGCCAGACGCGTTTTCTGATTTTGATTGACAAAAAAAAGCAGCACGAACTTCTTAGATATGGTGACGTGAAAGCTGCAACAAGCTACACGGTCAACTTTACAAGCGCTTGGCGACAATATCTCTGCAAACAATGTTATTTCAGGTTGCTTTCACACAGCCACAAAAGGTCAACGCACCACACTGCCTGTACGAACACAGAGGCTTCAAATCAATGAAAGGTTCGCAAAGAAAAAGAGAAAAAAAAACTAACTTCTTTTTTCTTATCCGATGAGACACCTGCATGATAAAGGCACGGGAGTAAATGTTTCACTTCTCAACGAAAGGAAGAACTGTACAAGCTTTAGAAAACAAAAATAGATGAAAACTGCCGGGTGCTCTCACAAAATCAACGCACAACATTTTTAATTAAAAGAAGGAGCCGCTGGTCTTTTGCCGAGTCCCGGCTTTTCCCGTTGTCATTCTTTTGTTCACTACGAAGGATGGGTTCCACCCTCTTGTCTGTATAAGCTTTTGCTCTTACTCGCGTGGCGTGCTGAACGTTTATTCTTTACTCGTGACTCTCAAGCCGAGGTAAAGGTGAAATAGCAAGCAAATGCCTCAGATCACGTGACGGAGGAGGCAGAGGAGCGAAATGGAATGCTGTGAAGGATGAGAATGTTAAGTACAGGGCACCGGGCACCAATTAATACTTGTCCGCTGACATCTCAAGCAGGAGGAAGGATCTGCCATACCGAGGCTTCGATGGTGCGTCAAGGTTCTGTGCTCACCGGGAGAAAATTGCACGGTGAAGAAGTCAGAATGAAAGACAAAAAAACACAAAAAAACACAATGGCTGCGCACGAGCGAAGCTCGTCTGGCCTAACAAAAGGCGAAATGGAGAATATGCAGCACGATCCAATAAGTCTATCATTGTCGGAAGACATTCAATTTCTCTGGGTCTTCTGCGACTTCGTAGACAACTGTGTACGTGAAGAAGTGCTGGCGTGCCTTATATTCATGAGAACCGAGTGTCAGCTGGTGCTCGCTTCAAAGTGTGAACGACTGATTTTGTATTTCACTTTGCTAGTCAGCCAGACACAAGAATAGTCTATAGAAAGAGCATACACAAATGTCATTGCTAGAACGAAAAAGAATTTATTGAAGAATATCGAACGCGATCGTATTGAGCTTACTGTCTATCTTTTGTCAATGTAATGGGACATCACGCAGTGAACGTTACCTGAATCTCCATGGGAGCTTAGCCATGCTGACACATGTATTATTCTCCCTGGGGCTGTAAAAAAAATTTTATCGTCTTAGTGCATGTTAGAATATTGATAAGCTTTTACCTTTAGTCCTGATGCCTTATCGCAAGCAACTGGGCAGTACACCTTCCGCCACGTATTGTTAGAAAAACAATAAAGGGCACGCAATGACAAGGACTTAGTTCACATCTCTTTACTTCATTTTTGCGCTATGCGTCATTAGTTAATTGGATGAATGAAAAACTTTTATTGCGGTCCTGAAGGATTCCACCCCCGTTTTATAGGGGTAGGATCGCGGGCCGCTCCCACGTTGGGACGGGGAGGCCCAGCCTCACCACCGCATCGTGGGCCTTCTGGACAGCCTTGAGTTGTTGTATGAGAACCGGACTCGTGAGCAATAAATGAAAGGAATTCTCAGAAAATTCTTCATTTTTTCTTTGTAAAAAGGGGCATACTGTTCTTTTAAATGCGGATCTTTTTATACTCGCACCTTCTCGCAAATCCGGCGTCGGCGATGTATAGTCGACACCCCCATTGCGCATGCTCGCGTTTGTGTCTCGTTGCGCATGTTCGCGGATCGCCCCAAGTGTCGCTCGACCTCCACCTCCTCCCCCACCTCACCAGGCTGACGCAGGCAGCGTCTGCTAGTAAAAACCGACTGCTCGCGCTGCACAACCGCTTGCTGACCACCCCGTATATGTAGGCACTTAATCGCGCGTTGGGAATTCAATTAAAGGCGTCTTTACTTGGGTTTCACTTTATTTGACGCCTTGCTTGACTCGAGTAGATGCCATGGAAATACCAGTATTCTCAATTAGTTGTGGAGCTCAACCCAACATCTACGTCCCACCACTCGTTGAAGTCAACGCTTCTCCTTCATTCAATAAATAAAAATAAAAATACGAAGTAATAATTTGGCATTCTCAAACCATACCCAAATCCACTACATCCACGCGATAACTCCTTCCCCCCCCCCCCCCCCGATTGGGCCCACCCGGCAAAATGCGCGGCTTTATAGTCCTCATCGGTGTAAGGAGTCTCGACACTGTAAAGATTGTGTTCTAGATAACGAGGGTGGCTGTTGTAAGCGTTGAAGTAACCACAAATATGGAAGCAGGGGTATCTGTATTTATTGTTTACTATAGCATCAGGTAATACCTCGCTATATTTTTTTAGTCATGCTCGAAACAGAATACCAACACTGTGCTATGTATCACTATCAGTACACAAAGCTTCCGTAGAGGTCTTCTGAAGAAACAATACGAACCATATATACAACCTGTGAAGTTGACTTATTTCTACACTAATAAAACTTTCTGCGGTCTTTTTGTCTAAGAACCCAGAAAGGAAGTAATGCAATGTTGGCTGTGAGTGCTCTAGCAGCTAAATTATTTTCGAAATTTTGATTTCAAGGTGTTCATATATTGATTATATTCATGAACACGGTGATTTAGGTCGCTCTAAATTATTCAGAAAGCTATGCTAAATAAAAGGAATAACCATGTGATCCACTATAGGTAATAAAAGAACAAAATGTAAATGGTAGTGACTTACCCGTTTGTGGTTCTTGCGATCGTTTCCTCAATATAAGAAAACGCCAGTTTTTCCTCGAATGATAAAAACTTCTATGTTACTGTTACGTACGCCCCAAAACGTATCAGGCAAGAAAAAGCGAACGTACGTGTCAAAACTTGAAGCTTGAAAAGAAAGGAGCACTAATTAGAGAGGTTCCTTTCGTTCAAGAAATCCTCTTGAGTAGGAAATCATGCTCGATAATGAATCACAGTCAAAGACGAAACAGTAGGCCTATTGCAAGAAGCTGCTCAATACTTTGAAGCTACATTGTACGTAGTTGTGCCATTTACAGCGCAATGCAGGTGGAGCCCTATGCAATATTCGCAAAATTTAGTAGATGGGTCATAATTACTAAGAAATATAGAAAAGAAAGAGCCCACTTCCGATGGGCTCCACTGGAAGTCGATTGAAACGTTTTTGTCGGGAGAAGAATTTAAGGAGCACTTGTGTCGGTGCTACTGTCAGTACAATATTTTGTACTGTACTGGCAGGACAAGACACGAAGATAGCATAACTTTACAGGGTGAATTCAGATATAAGACATCTCGTAAGGAGAGGCAGTGTTTTCACAAAACTGTCAATGCTGAACAAAAATTTGCATAATAATGTAAAAAAAGCAATCCGAATTGGTTAAAAAGGTTCATTGCTCAAATGAAGCACTTTTTGGCATTTAACGAGTGTAAAATACTGCCGAAAAGGAGATGTACATGGTGGCGATGCGAGGAACACAGGTAGCCATTGGCAGCTTTCTTGAAGCAATGCAGTTCACTTCGAACATTACAAAACCAGCACAAAAAGAAGGAAGAGTGAATGAAAATAAACAATCTCTATCGCTGTATGAACTGTCCAGCATCATTTTACTAAAAGGGACAAATGTAGAGAGAGAGAAATGAACAAGAAAGGCAGGTACTGTTATGCCTGCGAGTCCACAGCGAACGTCCGTGCCTCTGAAAAAGGCAATCTGTGTCAAGGCCACCACGCGAGCCCGCCTGACGCGATCAACAACTGAACGGCGTCATCACGCCACGGAGCCTTTCTGGCACGCACGTGCAGTGAGTCATCTCAGCCGCGAGCCCGTCGAGTAAACAACCGGCGTCTTCCTGCCTGGCGGCTGACGCAATGCGCGGCGACGTCCCTCTTCCTTGGGTGCAGCCACCTGCAGCGCAGCCTCTCCAGATTCGATGAGAAAGAATGACGCGGCCCAGCGGCGACCCCATTGGATGAGTCTGGCCTCAGGACCAGCGGCGCTTCTGGTTGGACATTTGGGTTGGACCCGGTGCATATAAAAGAAGCCCTGCGGCGCGTCGCTAGCAGCAGATTTGTTGGAGAGCAGACATGCGTGTCGCAGTTGAGCTGTGTGTCAGAGAAGAAAGCTATGTGATATAGAGTTGAGCTATGTGTTAGCGGACCCCTTTGACAGAAGACCCATTTGAGAGCAGACCTATGTGTTAGAGAGGAGAGCTCGGCTCTTCGAGTCTCTGTCGGCCCCAGTGCCGAATTTGTAACGCCTTTGTATATATGCTGTACATAAACCTTGTTTAACTCACCGTCGTCTCGTCCGCTCGTCTATCAGCTCTGCGCAGAAGCAGTCGCGAGCTGAGAAACCTACGCTACCAAACGGCTGGTGACCTTCCCGGTGGAGTTCGAAGCAGTGGCGCCTTCGGGACCGTGTTGGCGTCGCCGTCTTTCGTAAACAGTGGTTGCAGCGGTGAGATTTCGAGGCGCCCTTCGTAACGTCGTCGGAGGCGCGCGTCGCAACAGTACATTAACCGAGAAAGAGCTTCATTTAAAGGGCCACTCACCAGGCCCCGTACCGAACTTTAGTTAGACCATGGAAGTTGTTAGGTATCTGATGAGGAACATTTCGCCACAAAAAAATTTTGAATCGGATCATCATGTGCGGATAAAACAGGTTTTTTGAAGCAGCGCCAAACGAGAATGAGAGGAGGCGAGCTCGAAACTCTTGCCGCTCCTCCGCGTAGCCTTCCCAAGCCAAATCTCTTCCCAACCATCTCCAGCATCCGACTATGGAGTGACGTGCGCATGATGTTCCCAAACAAGTCCAACCCCCGAGCATGCGAGGAGCGTTGTTTTGTTGACCAGCGTTATTTCGTGGTCTTCTGCTTGTTTCTGCGGGATGGTTTGGAAACGCTGGCATAGACGCGGTAGAGTAGATGAGTACAATGAGTGCGCGAACGCGTAGGAGCGTTCCACGGTGGTCGTCTGCTCAATGCGCTGACCGCGGGTACCCGGACGCATGCGAAAGGCTGGCACATTAGCCCCGCATCTCGTAGCATTTCACGGAAAAAAATGTAAGAAAAACGCGCACAATTTTTTCATTGCGTCTCATTATTTATTTCAAGCTTTATTCATCTCTTAAAGCAACAAATACATAAACTAGCATGTTGTGTTGAACAATTTTTGCCGTGTCACGTGGTATACTATTGACAACGTCAGAGCAGAGTCGTCTACGTAGAGGACCAACGTCACCGCATTGCCGTGTACGTAGGGCCATTCCTACACCCACATCATGCAGTCATTCTCTACGCGTGCGCCGGCAGAGGGAAGGGGGAGCAGCTTTCATCTTGAAATTTGACCCATTTCCGCTGAGCGTAGCGTTGCAAATTTCGGCAGACGTGATCATGAACGTCTCGTCTACGCATTGCACTTGTCAGCTCAAAATGGTCAAACCTGGTGAGTGGCCCTTTAAGCAAGTGAGAAGTGAGAAGTTTTGGGTGAAGTTTTTTTTTTTTTAACGCAGACAGTGGTTGTCGGAAATTTCGCAAAATAGCCATACATACTGTGTAGATGCCAAACTGGTCGCACTGACGCCCACTTATGAGATCGGAACGCGCAGCGTCGGAGACCATGAACGTTTAGAGGAGAATAGCCACCACATAGATCAAAATAGCATGCTAGCATAGCGGTCTTGTACGCCACTAGAGAAAAGCAAGGCGATTCTCAAAGAACGCAAGAAAATTATCTGCAGGATTCACGAGGCAGAAAGCTGCCGGAAGGCTGAAACGGAGTCGGGTGAATACGGGGTGCGTCTGGTAACACAGGCTGGCAATAAGAGGGTCACTGCAGTGCTATTGCCCAAACCCGTTTTAGATACGGGGGCGCGAGCACAACACATGGTGCTAGAGAACGTGTGGGAAAACCTCGTAGAATACGAAGAGCTGTTCCATTCCGGCCGGTTCCCTTACGAGCTTGCAGGGAAATCGGGAAATGTTGGGGATTCGCTCCCACGCGACGACGAATGAGGGGGTCGTTAAAAGGGCAAGGCACCACCTGCTTCGGTACTTCAACTGACAGCCGTAATCAAACCTCGAAGGTTTTGTGAACGGAGCTGCCTTGGTCCAATGTGAGCCCTTATGGCAGGCTTGCTTCTAGGCATTCGGCATAGCGGCTGGTTATCGGCGGCATTTGACTACAAAAATTATTACAGCGCACATGAAGAAGGAGAGAGAGAGAAAAAAAACAGTCGCAAATATTGCGCGTGCAATGAATCCTAGGTTCGGAAAAAGAAAAATCTCAACACTTCACTGCTCAAAGCTGAGGACAACAGTCACTTAGTACACGCCCCATATATAGTGTTCTCGGAGGGCGGAATAGTACGAACTTCCCTGTTGGTTTTCTTGCTGCCACGTACACCACCTGAAGGAGCCAAAAATAATTACAAAAAGGACACAAAGAACTATGCCTAAAAACGTCAGGTGCGGGAAATCACACCTCGTCGACATTGCCTCAGTGAATTAACCACTTAAAAAAGTAAAGTTTTACCTGAAATTTTGTATACTTTGCTGTGCGCTGGTAGAGAGACAATTCCTTTAAGATTGTCTTTCTTTATATGCATTCTTAAAGTACTTAGTTTGCCTTGAGAGTTTCAGTCTTTGTTTTCATGTGTTCCTCTTTCTCTTTTTTTTTTTTTGCTAATATATTGATACACAACAGCCGGCACCGCCTTGCTGCATGAAAGACAAAGACGACGTCGTTTGCTGGTTGTTGATGAACTGTCGCCATCTTGTTCGCCGAGCACGGTGCATTGTAAATAATTTAATAAAGAAGTGACTCGTAACAACATAATACAATATATATATATATATATATATATATATATATATATATATATATATATATATATGAAAAAAGCATACTTAGGGAATCGTTTTTTGGTGTTTCACACAATATAATGAGATCTAACGGTCAATAATGCCAAAGAAAGTATAGGGGAAGATATTAGACAGAATCGTAATGTAAATATGAAAAGAGAAAAGTGGGTGAAAAGATAAATTGCCGTGCGCAGGAACCGAACCTGCGACCGACCTTGGAATAACGCGTTCGATGCTCTACCACTGAGCTACCACGGCATCTATCCCCCAAGCCACCTTTATTGCGTTTATATGTGAATTTAAACGTGGGAGTGTCAGTCAACGCCACCAGTAGCCATGGCGGCGAGTGTAGCACTCTCTTTTGAGCCTGTTTGGCGTCACGTAGCACGTAAACTTGTTACGAGTGGGCAGCTGACCAATAGTACCTCATAGAGAACCTAAAGCACAAAGTCTTCCAGCACGAGACACTCGTTAATGAATTAATTCATTAACGAGGGCCTTTATGTATAAAGGTAGAACATGGAGAGAATTGAACACGCTCTGAAAAACGGAGGAAGCGTCAAAGCAGTGAAGAGGAAACTTGGGATAGGCAAAAGTCTGGTGTATGCACTAAGGGACAAAGAAGGCAAAATAACTACGAATATGGATAGGACAGTTAAAATAGCGGAGGAGTTTTACATAGATCTGTACAGTAGCCGAGAAAACCACGACCTTAATACTATAAGAACTAGCAGTAACCCAGATGACACCCCACCAGTAATGATAGAAGAAGTCAGAAAAGCTTTGGAGAGCATGCAAAGAGGCAAAGCTGCTGGTGAGGATCAGGTAACAGCAGACCTGTTGAAAGATGGAGGACAGATTATGTTAGAAAAACCAGCCACCCTGTTTACGAGGTGTCTGCTGACGGGAAGGGTACCAGAGTCTTGGAAGAACGCTAACATCATCTTAATACATAAGAAAGGAGATGACAAGGACTTGAAGAATTACAGGCCGATCAGCTTGCTCTCTGTAGTATACAAGCTATTTACAAAGGTAATTGCTAACAGAGTAAAGAAAACATTAGAATTCAATCAACCAAAGGAACAAGCAGGATTTCGAACAGGCTACTCAACAATTGACCAGATTCATACTATCAATCAGGTAATAGAGAAATGCTCAGAGTATAACCAACCACTATACATTGCCTTCATAGATTACGAGAAGGCATTTGATTCAGTAGAAATATCAGCCGTCATGCAGACAGTGCGGAATGAGGGCGTAGATGAAGTATATATAAACATTCTGGAAGAAATCCACAGAAGATCAACTGCTACCATAGTGCTTCCTAAAGAAAGCAACAGAATACCAATCAAGAAGGGTGTAAGACAGGGGACACAATGTCCTCAGTGCTATTTACCGCGTGCTTACAGGAGATTTTCAGAAGCCTAGAATGGGAACAGTTAGGGATAAGAGTTAATGGAGAATACCTTAGTAACCTGCTCTTAGCCGATGACATTGCATTGCTGAGTAACTCGGGGGACGAATTGCAACTCATGATTACGGAGTTAGACAAGGAGAGCAGAAAGGTGGGTCTGAAAATTAATCTGCAGAAAACGAAAGTAATGTACAACAACCTCGGAAAGGAGCAGCGCTTCGAGATAGGTAATAGTGCACTTGAAGCTGTAAAATACTATGCCTACTTAGGGCAGGTAATAACCGCAGAGCCGAACCACGAGATTGAAGTAACTAGAAGAATAATAATGGGCTAGTGCACATTTAGCAAGCACTCTCAAATTATGACAGGTAGTCTGCCACTATCCCTCAAGAGGAAGGTATATAACAGCTGTATCTTGCCGGTAGTTTGCTACGGAGCAGAAACCTGGAGACTTACAAAGAGGGTTCAGCTTAAATTGACGACGACGCAGCGAGCAATGGAAAGAAAAATGGTAGGTGCAACCTTAAGAGACAAGAAGAGAGCAGAGTGGATTAGGGGACAAACGGGGGTTAAGGATATCATAGTTGAAATAAAGAAGAGGAAATGGACATGGGCCGGGCATGTAGCGCGTAGACAGGATAACCGTTGGTCATTAAGGGTAACTAACTGTATTCCCAGAGAAGGGAAGCGGGTTAGGGGGAGACAGAAGGTTAGGTGGGCAGATGAGATTAAGAAGTTTGCGGGTATAAATAGGCAGCTGCAAGCACAGGACCGGGTTTACTGGCGGAACACGGGAGAGGCCTTTGTCCTGCCGTGGACGTAGTCAGGCTGATGATGATATATATATATATAGAGAGAGAGGAGAGAGAGGAGAGAGAGAGATAGAGAGAGAGAGAGAAAGAGAGAGAGAGAGAGAGAGAGGGAGAGAGAGAGAGAGAGAGAGAGAGAGAGAGAGAGAGAGAGAGAGAGAGAGAGAGAGAGAGAGAGAGAGAGAGAGAGAGAGAGAGAGAGAGAGCGGTGAAGCACCGTTAGTGGTATAGAAATTCCTTAGTTCCGTAACATTGACGGAACGACCCTGCCACATCGGGTGACAAGCCGAAGCCGTCAGAGATTTTCATAAATAACGAATAACCTGTTGAGCGAGGGCTGCGCAATGTTGACCTGTGATGATTCTATTATTCAGTAGGTGTAGCTGGTTTTTTATGTTGTACACAGAGAGAGCGTGGTCGCACTAGGAACGTTCTTTGAATTTGATCTCCCACGATTGAGGGCGGGAAAGTAAGCAAAACCCTCGCTTTATAGCAAATCAACTATCGGTCTTTAAGGCATTGTTCTGTTGGTCCTACATATATTTTTCCGCATGTCTACTTCACTTCATAGGCAACTTCAGAATGGCATTCAGTGAGCCTACTCTTGAGACGAGTCTTGCGTGCTCGACTAGTCATGTTGCTATTTAGGACAAACGTTTTTGAAATCTTGCAAGGGGTGGAAAACAAGGCAATATCGTGTCTCGACGCAAATCTTTGTTATATGAAAGACACCTTATGTACATACGGTATACTATATGCAATCGTATGTGATAATTTTGTTTTCCTTTTGTTCTGTCTTGTTGCGTTTTGTTTGTTGTGTAGCGTTTCACGTCTTTTTATATTTCAGTCTGCATGGTTTGTTATACTGACCTCACATTAGCCTTATGTGGCTCATGAAAGGAAACCTGAATACAGCTTTGGTAATTACATTTTTTTATAACCTTTGCACAACAAGCACCGAAAGGAGGACACTTATACTGCACTCATCTTACACTTTGTATAATAGCGGCCGGGGCACATTAGATCAATTGAATTGAAAGTCAGCGTTCTTTCCTGCGCTTACTGTTTCCTCCAATCGCAGTCTCGGCAAGAACGATATAACTTCAATTGCTACGGTTTGAAAAACGATGTGTTCAGCCGCTGATCAGATTATCGATGACAGACGCTCTGTTCGCTCATAAAGTGTATGGCGTGTTCTGCTCAAATTGTGTCCTTTCTTTCCTCAGGCACAAATTCACTCAAACAAGCTTGCTCTTGAACCAGCCTGCGCGTCTTTCTTGAATATCACGAACAGGAGACAATATTCATAAAGTGTTAGGAATGATCGACTTAGAACTCATGATATCTGAAATACAGAAGACAATTGCTTCATAATCATACTCTAGGCATTAACTTATTCATGTGGAAATGCGTCAGTACCAATGAAGATGATAATCACGACGTGCCCTGCAAACACATGTTTGTAGTAATCTTGAACGAAAGCCAAAGTATAACGAAAACAGCAATACTCAATATAGCAGGACGAATTAACGTTGTTTTTCTCGACGTGATGGATGGCGCGAACGACCCAAGAGCAATGTTGTTCAAAAACACTCCATCCGCTATCTTGAGCGCCCCGGGGCTTCCTTGCTTGCTTACGCACTCCGTTCCCGCGATGATTGATTAAACGTAAACCACTCTCATTTTTTCACATGATTATTACCAAATTTTTAGGGAAGGCACGCATGCATCATCCAATATACCGTTACTCAGCCTCAAAAGTGAATCGTCAATGCAGCAGCAAGTTTTATTGTCGTTTGGTGAGGCACCACCTTCTAGCAAGGAAAGACTCCTGCATGTACAAAGTGCTAACGAAAATCACTCAAGCTGTGTCGTGAAAGATCGGGGCACAGACATATATTGTCATTTATTATGTAAGTGGTACTCCCAGCCGTAGCCGCATTCTCCTTGATGCGTGGGTTTGCGATCAGCGTTCCACAACGTGGGGTGCGTCTATTTACGGCATGCATGCCATTTAATGATAATTCAAAGCATAGTAATCAACTCAACAGGCTCGTTTTTTTTTTCACAATATAAGAGCAGCGTCAACAGAAAAAGATGAGGGTAGTAACAAAGGTTGTACACTCGCTACGCTTGTTGATGCCCTTTAGAAGCTCCTTGTTTAAGAATGGTGTTGCATTATGAACGAGCTATAACAAGCGTAGAAATGGATAGCCATTGCTTCTTTCAATAAATAATAGACTCATTACACTATTTTTTTACATTGAAAAAAATGGTGGCCATAATAAATGTGAATTAACGTTGCTGAGCCTAAAAAAAATACTATACCTTTAAGGTGTCTTTAAAAATACTAATTTGCTCTTTTTTTCACACGCAACGAGCACGCCGTACCACACCTCCCACTTACGGCCGTTCAGCCACAAAAATAAATAACAAAAAATCCCAGCATATCCACGGATTGAATGATCTTGAGTGAGCGAAGCGCCTGGGGTTCATCAATAAAACAATGCAGAATCCTCGTGAATTTTGTCACATGATCAAATATGTACGTATGTCCGTCCGTCTGTCTGTCTGTCTGTCTGTCTGTCTGTCTGTCTGTCTGTCTGTATGTCTGTCTGTCTGTCTGTCTGTCTGTCTCCTACTCATAACAGTTCAGTGAGTGCCTCAGTGCCATCTCCATGTCGAGGGTGCTCCGGGTACTGGGTGTGGTTACAATGGCGGACAAGCTTACACACTGAGGTGCTTTGCCCCTAAAAGCCTGCATCCTTTCTCACGGAAGAAACAGTGGTTCACTTGCTCGCCGTTATCAAAACAAACTGCTTCAGCCAAGTGAAACACGACCAAGAAAAGCGAAAGTAAAAGAAAGAAAATCTAAATGTAGCAAGGACTGTCTTCAAATCAACCAAGTCGAAACAGCTGGATTACCTTGTCAACGACAACAAGAAAGGCTTCGGTTCTCATCACCCTCAATTACCCGAAACCGGCTGAAGTATACAAAGAGAACGCAACATGTGATCCACTAACGGAAGCCGATGATCTTTGCAGAGGGCTCCGTGTTTAGTTTTGCGTCTCGACAAGCATCAAGAAAATCAAATTAAAAGCCTTTTCTCGGCAAAAATGAGAAATAAAATCCCTTGAAAGGAAGATAAGAGATACGGAAGTCAACTGCTAAATTGAATATTCAATGAAAATGATTAAAATCGGCATGAAAATGCTAGCTATTCAAAGAGGCTCGTAACTTCAGTTTACTTGAAATGCCCAGCTAAGGACACTCATTCACATAGGAGCTTGGTCGTTCATTTCAGATGCGAATTGCGTTAGGTATTCGTGCAATGGCGCTGTTTGCACACGTGAAAATAGCGCCAGTCGCGACAAGTGGGCTCAATTTATGTTCTGTTCTGTTCTGTTTCAACTGTTTTGCTCTGGGGACGTTGAGGTACATATTGTCTCGGCTACTCCATATCAATGAGTTCTGCAGCGAAAAAAAATAAAACTGAAGGGTAACAAAAAATGAACAGTCTTAAAACAAAAAAACATAATAGCACACTGAAACCAGCAGAAATATCATGCCAATGCACAGTTTGCTTGCATTATAGTAATGGTGGCAAGTCGTAGCAACAATAGAGATTCACTTTGGTAGAGAACCTTCTCATTCCGAGCGCTGGGCCGTGGCAAGCCAACAGAAATGATGCTTATCGTGAACCAGCACGTTCTAATTTCGTCCTCCTCGAGATTGACCTGCTTCTTAGCCGCAACACAAGCACCGACTTTTCTGACATGCTCTGCGAGAACTATGATGAGCGAGAGTAGTTCTCACAAATAAATAAATAAATAAATAAATAAATAAATAAAGTAATAATATTTAAATAATTAAATAAATAAATAATTAATTAATAAAGACGTGACGAGGAATTTTAAGCTACAATACAGGTTTTTATCTTAGAAGTTCTATAGTTGGCCGAGTTGGCGCATGCCTTATAATACATTATAAGGCATGCACCAAATATCCTATATATCTCCTATAGGATATATGCGCGCAGAGATTGGACGAACAGAGCGAAAAACGAAGTTGACGAAAATAGCGCACTTCTTTTGCCGGCAGAAGGCTATCTACCTTGCTCAGCACGTTGAGCTATTGATGAGGTTCACATAAGCGTTAACTTGCAAAGGAGAGAAAGGCTGATTCTCAAAAGCGCCCTCTGTGCGGAGCAGGTATCAGAACTTCTCGTTAGCGACCTAGCTCGCATGTATTATTGACGGTTCATTATTGCAAACCTGTGAGTGCTTTGTTGATACTCGTCTGGATCTGTTTCGCTGCCAGAACATGCGCGCCGATTTTTTTATGGGCGAAGCTCCTTATAGCGGCACTTGTTCGTCCCTACTAGCCGTTGTAGTATGTAACAAGTATAACATTTTGACATCCAAGGTGATGCCGGTGAGAAATTTCATCTGTGCATTGTTGAACGATAAAAAATAGTGCTCAATGTACATGCCAATGGCTGCTAATGGGGAATGAGAGACAGGAGCATTCGGCTTTTAGTTAACGCGCACGCTGCGATCCTCATTAGCAGCCATTGGTGTGTACATTGAGCACTATCTGACAGAAAAAAAATTCCGCCATATCCACGAAGTGAATGATGATGAGTGGGCGAAGCTCCGGAGGTAAACCTGGTAAACCATGAATCCTCCGTACATTTTGCCCACTCGATTTTATTGCAACGCTCCCCCTAGCGTACGTCGCCGCACTATATCGAACGATGACACGCGCCATATGTGGCATCATTCCTATTTTATAACACCTCGCATCTTTCATAATCAACTACACGTACTGCCGTCTAGTTTATAACATCTTGCATCTTTTGGACGGACGGACGGACGGACGGATGGACGGACGGATGGATGGATGGATGGATGGACGGATGGACGGGCGGACGGATGGACGGATGGATGGATGGACGGACGGATGGATGGATGGACGGACGGACGGACGGACGGACGGATGGACGGACGGACGGACGGATGGATGGATGGATGGATGGATGGATGGATGGATGGATGGATGGATGGATGGATGGATGGATGGATGGATGGATGGATGGATGGATGGATGGATGGATGGATGGACGGACGGATGGACGGATGGATATGGCTGTACCCTTTAGATCGGGCGGTGGCTAGCGTAATACTTAGAACTGAACGAGAGGTGGCTACATACAGGGGACGCACAGCCCACGCCTTAAGGAGCTTCGCTCCTAAAAGGTTGCTACGTTATACTCGCTGGGCGTAACCTCCTTGGTTTTAGAAAGGTTTAGCGAGCGTTAGGCCACAGTGCCACGAATACAGTGAATTAGTACATATCATGAACTCAAGGTGTTTAAAGGTGGGAAGTAGACCCGAAGCGTAAGCCGTGAGAAAGTGTGCGTGTGCTGTCTCTCATTCAGTCCTTGGAGTGTCCGCTGGATAGTGGTGCTTCTATATGGGGAATATATGATGAAAAGAGGCGAGATGGAGGTACTTGGAGTGTTGAATAGATGGATGAACGGACACACAGACAGATGTATGAATGGACGCATGTACGGACGCAGGGGTGGATGCATGGACGAACGCAGGGGTGGATGCACGAACAGACGCACGCACGGATCGGCAGATGGACGCACGGGCAGCCACACGGACGCACGCATGGATGGACGGAAAGCAAGAACGGATGGACGGACGGATGCTTCGCCCCACTATCCATCATTACCTCCGTGGATATGCTGCCATTTTTTTTACTTACGGCTAAGGGAGATTCCTAACTGCATCTTCTGTGTAGAAATATTAGATGCGCAGCATCTAATACTCGAGGCTTGTAGTGCGGCGCCGTCCGCAAGCTTCTTCTCCTTCTTCCACCATCTGTGCATCCCTTCCTCCTCTACACACCGCGCGCGCTTCACTCCTCCACCATCTGTGCACCCTTCCTCCTCTACACACCGCGTGCGCTTCTCCTCTTCACGAACATTCGCTAGCTGTATAATGTAGCGCGCATGCGCTGTCACGCTTCGAGAACATAGGCAGCTGACGCACGCGCATGCGCCGTCGCGCTTCGAGAACATCGGCAGCTGACGCGCGCGCATGCGCCGTTGCGCTTCTCCCCCTTCTCGAACATTCGACAGCTGACAGTGCATGCGCCGTCGCGCCGTATATATACTCAAGGTCGGCGCTCGCTCGCTCAGTTGCCGCTCGTCGGTTGGTTTGTACGGCGCGTCGACGTCCAAGGTCACGGTGAAATGAATTCCAACGAATCCACAAACACAATGATCGACGTCCCTTCGACCAGCGCCGCCCTTTCGCATACGTGTGTACGTGTTCACTTATTTAACACCCCCTCCTACAACCACGTTAACCAATTTAGCCATCGACCCAAGTAAGTCGCACTTTAACACCCCGTTAACCAATTATATGCTCCGCATCCTCCTCAGTGTTCCCCCGAGGGAAGCTGTGGGCAATTTTTTTTTGCACATCCCTTCATATTTGTTACGCTATATATCATCGTACTCTACTGAGAAACAATGCCAGGTGTAGTACAAGAGAACTATCAGTCACAGTCACGTTATTTTTGCTCTCTTTCAGCGTATCGATCAGCCATAGGTCATTGAAACAAACTACATGTTTAAGTCGTATAGTCTTATGCAGGGCAAACAAAATATCGTTAAGATCCAAAATATTACGTTACATGGCGCCTATGGCGAAGAAGGCACACGTTCAAAGTGGGCAGCTCCCTAACACAAGAAAAAAAAAGGCAACTTCTCGGAAGCAGACGCGAAGTGAGTCAAAGAACAAGCAGCGGGCGTCCACACGGATAATGGAAAATCGCGCGTTCACGAACTCAGTCCATTCGACGCCTTGTGCTCCGTGCATTTTACGTTCGATATGGCTGAACCGATCTGAGCTTAGTGTAAAGCTTTCTAGCCGTTGTCTGCGCGCACTTTATATTTTTACTTTAGACTTTCTTCATACGACATCTCGCTTTAGAAACGCATTCAGCCAAGCGACTTTCCGATTCGGTCAGCGCCGCTATTCGGCGACCGGTCCGGCGTTATGTTCCCCCCGGAAACATTCTCTACGTGTCCGCAAATGCTACATGCCTAGCCGCTTCGGGTCAAATGCGCGTTTCTGGCGTGAAAAAAAAAGTCGAAGTTCAAACCAAATCGATGGCCACCCGCTTCGCGAACTGCCTCGAGTCATTTTCGACGTCGTTTTCAGTCGCTCGCTTCACCGTTTCAGTCGAGCCGCGGTAGAGTAGCGTAAGATTTACGCTTATGCTTCCTTCTCTTTCGCTCCTCTCGCCACTGATGGAGTCCGGAGGTGTCGACTAAGTTACACTTCGTGTCACACGCGGCAAGATCAGTGGCCGAAAAGATTTTTCGCTGCTTCTCTAACGATATCAGCGTTACTGCACTAAAAGAATCATTGAAACTGCCGTCCCTCGAATCTCGTCGTATCATTTCTCGATTGTGTCTGATGCATGCTTTCTATTATCACCCTCAATCACGGCACGTCCTCCTTCAACCATCACACAGAACTTCATCCCGCATAAACCACAGTCACCCTATCGCACCAATAAATGGACACACTTCTGCAATGATTACTTCCTTCTTTCCCAATGGGATAACACTGTGGAATAAACTACCTGATAATATAGTCACGTGTAATAACCGCCAAATTTTCCGCAGTAAGCTAAAATGTCACATGTCGCAATCTAACTGAATGTGCTGTTTTCCCTGCCAATGTTTAAATACTTTTTTTTTAACTAATGTATAAACTGTCGTCACTTTTCTCTGGAAGCTTACCTTTGTACCATTACTTTTTTATTTGCATTTGGTAATATTGGCGTTTTACTTTGCATATTGTACCTTTTTTTTTTCATTGTTCTTTGAATGTTTACGTTTTGGAACCCTTCGAGTTTTGTTGAGTTGTTCGACATACCTTGTACGCCGCCCCCCCTTATGTAATGCCTCCGGGCCTTTAAGGTGGAATAAATGAAAAAAAAAAAAAAAAGTCGACCGACGGCGAACACGGCTGCGTTCAATATCGCTCCCGACCTCCCCGGTCAAACACGGTTTCGTCGTTTCTCGGGCAGAAAATGATGCGGAACGTATGATTTGTGGTGGGATGATCGATGCGAGTCGAACGAAGGCCAGCTGCCGAATGACGTTTACACGTTTTCGATAAAAAAAAAAAACGTGTTTTCGAGCTCCTTACGTCCGCTCGAAGTATGGTGAATGACTCGGGCAAAGAGACATTTTTAAGGTAAAAATTATCATCTCGCTTATTTGCAAAAAAAAAAAGATATCTCATGACCAAAAATTATTTAAGCCCTGCCGCGGTAATCTGGTGGCTAAGGTACTCGGCTGCTGGCGTGCAGGTCACGGGATCGAATTCCGGCTGCGATGGCTGCATTTCAGATGGAAATGGAAATGCTGTATGTCCATGTGCTCAGATTTGGGTAGGCGCTAAAAAACTCCAGGTGGTTGAAATTTCCGGAGCCCTCCACTACGGCGTCTTCATAATCATATGGTGGTTTTGGGACATTAAACCCCACGTATCAATCAATCAAAATTATTCAAGAAAATAAGACGATCACGTGAACTAGGTGAACTGCAGCTATATAAAGGATAATTTAATGGTCGTTGCACAGGCATTTTGATTCCATTATTGCTAACTTCAAATAGGAGTCTATTATGGCATGCGCCAAAGCGGACGAGTACAAATGATTGATTTAGTTGAAATTAAGAAAGCTTAAAACAGATTAAGATTATCGTCCATTCGCGGTATTATATGTATCTGAAAGTTAGTAAAAGACTTGTTAGTGCAAGCATGAAGTTAGCGACAGCAACTTTTAATGACTATATTAGCGCAAAATTACCTATATTTACCAACTTTACCTTAAAGCTACGGATTTACAGCCAAGAACGAAGCAAGTTAGTTATGGTATTGCTACCTCATCGTACCAGTGGTTCTTTGTGCTGAACGATGGTAACTTCTGTAAAAAGAATATTGAAGCCGTAGGTTCTTTCGCTATTTTGTACGACACGTATACGTACCACGTCATGGTCTTCATGCATGGACACATCACGTTACAGGAATGTGAGAAAACCACATAAGGTATATGTGAAATAACTCCCTCAATAGCAGGACGATGTGTATCGCGCACCACACATGTCAAATGGTCCCTAGTAGATTGACTGTATACATATGTTTGATCTAGAAAAGCAGAGAAGCGATGCGTGGTCAATCTTCTAGAATAGAGTAAATACAGCGAACTCTCTCGTGAATAACGTTCAAAGACCCAAGCAACTAGTTCATTTCTCTGAAAGCTCACTGATCTCTTTATTCACTACTGTACAATGCGGAACAGCACTGGGCAGAGCAGAAACCAAGTCAAACGTGTGAAAGGCAATAACTTTCAAACATAATTTTGTGACATCATTTAAACTGGCGCCCTCAAAGCACAAAGAAAGAAAAAGCAGTTTAGAAAGTCTACCTTTCTGTGCACTGCTTCTGGCAAAGCTTGTTTAAGGGAACACAAACTCTCAGAACCTTCTAATACATTCTACAGCCTCGGATAGAGACACGTCCCGCCGCGGTTTTCTAGTGTGTAAGGTACTCGGCTGCTGACATGCCGGTCGCGGGATCGAATCCCGGCTGCAGCGGCTGCATTTTAGATAGGCGAAAACGCAGTTGGCTCATGTGCTCAGATGTGAGTGCACGTTATAGAACCCCAGGTGGTCGAAATTTCCGGAGCCCCCTCTACGGCGTCTTTCAAAATCATATAGTGGTTTTGGGAAGTTATACCCCACAATACAATCAGGCTAGAGATACAAAGATTTGAACTTTTCTCAGTCATTGCTTTTTCGTCACATTCTTTCTTTTCTGGCTTAGAATGAAAGCTGGAAGCAATTCACAAATATGATGGATCTGTGCAGGTAGACTGACGTGAACGTGGCACATTTTCATCATCCATACGGCCACTTTGTCTCTGTGGTGTTGTCAACAAAAGTGATGTTGGAGGGGGGGGCTATCAACAGTGCCACTGCAGCAGAGCGCAAAACCGCATTAAATAGGTCTGAGAAATGAGCCTGGGTCCGCAGATCAGTCGTTCTATTGAAGTGTTTTTGATCGGAAATTCTTTTAACTGAAAGTTTTGCATAGACTGCACAAGAAAATCTGCCAGGTATATTAAATTTTTATTAAATTGTTGTTCGTAAAAGTGAGAGTTTCTTGTAATACTGAAAATCTCTCACTTTTTTAGCAGGCCCTTTTAATAGCCTACCACTGTCCTGGGGTTGAATACACCACACTATCAATCATCTCCTGCATTTTACAAAGAGCTGTAGGTTGTTTAGATTGATCTTTGCTGTACGAAGCATATAGCCTAATGAGCCATGCTACGTCCCTTGTATTGCCGTTTTGCTTCAGGGATCAGTACAAATAATAAAAATGAAATTATTCATCTAGCACACATGTCCCGCTAGTCCACGGTGGAATTAACCCCCTTTTTAAAAATATCTTGAGATGCTTTGAACATACAGTGTCTAATCATGGGTCGGAAGCTCATAAAGGCAAACTTTCATGTATTATAATTCCGGCGCGCTAATACAGGTTGCGACATTTCAGTGTCGGCAGAAAAGAATCTTTTGTTGATATCTTGCAGTTAACACCATTGATAGGTACTGGCTGCTACGAACGCTACCTCTACTGAAAGCTAACATAACTATGACATGGGAGGCAAATAATCAGTAAAGTACAGTTGCTAACAACTACACCTCTTTTTCTAGGGCATACACGCAAAATTTAATTTATTGAGCTTCATAAAGGCCCGCCTTTGAACACAAACACATAAAGAAAAGGAAATCTCCACATTTTTGAGAATATTCGATTGGCATTTATGAATATTGTCTGCATGACCAAGGAAACTTTACGGTCGCATTATCCCAGAATTGTCGGGCCCAACAAGATACTAAGCAAGATCACTATCATCATTAAGGAAAAATGTTTGGGGTTCAAATTCAAGTATTATCTCCAAATAAAATCATGTCAGAGATTCTTCATTCAACACATCAAAAAGGGCATATGAGTTACGTGATATAAGCTAACCTGCGCAATCCAAACTTCATAAAAAGAATTCAGCAGCCTAAGGTAACTTACGAAGATGGCAGACATCCTGGTATCACAGACGTGACAGCATCCAAAAAACACCAGATGCTAATATTCTGGAGATCCACCAAATTTATAGTTTTCATAGAAAGCTATTGTGGTAGAACCAGTATAAATAAACATGCCGTTCGTGGCCTTGTGTTTGTGTACACAAACATACGCACACATTCACACACAAACGCGGGCGCGTGCGCGCAGGCAAGTGGGTAGTCTGGTAGCGGGTGGTCGAACGTTTTGTCTTGAACCAGCAGCCGAAGAATGGCACTTCAAGCAGGCTTAAAGGCCTAGTATTTCTAAACAGTACGTGGTGGTACTGCGTGTGCTAACTTGCGTTTCCAATCACCGAAAGCGAAAGGGGAGAGCGATTTCGAATTCAAGCTGCCAAGGGGGCCATACATCTCGGTTTGCGTGCAGCGCCATCACTCCCTCTAAATTAGCTCTCACGCTAATTACGACGACACGGAAACAAAATGACATTCGTTTAATTGCGGCGAGAGCACTCGAGCACCGCAGAGTTCCACGGATGAAGACAAACGGGAACGAGATGAATTACGTGAGGAACTTCCCGCGAAGAAAATATAAGTATGCAATCTAAACACCGCAATGTGAAAGAAACCCGCGAATGCAGCCCCATGGTGCTCTTGCACGCCATGCTGCATCGACAAATCTCCCAAGGGAAATAAGCTGGACGGCATGAAATTCGGAGGGTTATTATAGTGATGCCCGTGTTCTTCCCCCACGCCGCAAAAGACGTGCATTGCTGCGCAGGCACACGCCACGTCCGCATTTTTACGGAACCATCAGTGGAACAGCCCCCCACTCCGTGCGTTCCTCAGTCCCCCAATTCGTGTCTGTCGCTCTCTCTCTCCCCACTCTCTGACGATTCCCTGGAAAGATCAATTAGGAGCGACGTCTTACGCCGACGTTAATTAACGTGATTCGGAAAGAGGGCTCTCTTTCAGTGGCTCTCTCATTTCCCTCTTTCAATCGATTCGTTCATTTCGCAAGTCCTTGTGTGCACGCAAGCGAAAGAACCACAGACAAAGCAAGCCAGTCAGTTTTTAGAATGTGAAGTGCTTTATCTCTGAAGAGGTTTCCATACAAGTGGGTTTATGAGAGTCTATCGAGTGCTCTTGGGAAAGGCCAGACAACTAGAAGTCCATGAATAGCCTTGGAAAAGAAGGAACACCGAAAATCGTGGACTCCTTAGCCCAAAGCACCGACTGAAGATTCATACATCAGTGATGTGTCATCGTCGTGTGTCTAATTCTGATCAGACAAGAAGTTATACCTTCAGCCATACTAAAAAACCATATTTTCTTTTTGTCTCAACTCCGCAAAAGTTTTTAACACTCTGTATTGTGTGCAGCTCTGACTTTTACCCGAGAATACAAATGATTGCAGGACGCTCCAGCGCACTGTGAGAATTTAAATCAGCCCTACCGTCGAAGCTCTGTAAGCTTTAGTTATACATGCAGCAAAGCCCAGAGAAAACATGAGTGGGAAAGCAATCACTTCGTTCTAGCGCTTAATTGTGTACCTAGATAGATATGGGGTGTTTAACGTCCCAAAACCACCCCATGATTATGATAGACGCCGTATTGAAGGGCACCGGAAATTTTGACCACCTGTGGTTCTGTAACGTTCACCCAAATCTCAGCACACAGTCCTACACCATTTCCGCCTCCATAGGAAATGCAGCTGCCGCAGCCGGGATTCAATCCCGCGACCTGCGGGTCAGCAGCCGAGTACCTTAGCCACTAGGCCACTATGGCGGGGAATCATAGTAATTTATAGGCGATACCATTCAATAAAACAATCATTGTACGTTTTCCGTATATAAAGATGTGAAAATTCACTGAACATCTATAAAAATTATGAATTACGAAACTGCGTAATAGTTGAATGGACAAAAGTTTACTCTCAACTGTTAATTTCGCGAACCTGAAGAAACACGAATAACTCCCCTAGTTTTACCTGGCAGCTTTTTTCTCTGGCTTCCGAGGAACATATAGCGCTAGACTTACCACATCGTCTTGGCAGCTGATTCATGCAGGTAGAAGTGCGAAAAAGTATAGATATAGATTGCTGAAATTGTTTCTCAAGGAAACTTTATAGTACTTTTCGTTCAGATACGGGATCGATATGCACATGTCCTGCTAACGAAATCCGGCAAATATTCAAGGTGACAAAGACGAAAAACCAGGATGAAGCTCCTCGTAAACCTCCCCGAATGAACCCACGGGCGCTTCCAATTACCCCAAAGCGCCATCGAAATGAATTCCCTGTACATTAGAGCGCATATATTACACTCTTTCCAGATAATCACGTCTCAGCCTAAGCCTTCGCTCACTCTCTGTTCGTGAGGTAACCGTAAAGTAAATCCGCCCCCCCTTTCAGACCAGCTCACTACTAATCTCTCGGTGCAGGCGTTGCGCTAATCTCTTCTAGCGCGTCGTTGTGATTATCCGCGCCACACTGAACGCCTGCGTAGTTGCGTGATTAAAGCTGATGGGCATAGCTAAGCGCGAGCGAACCATGAACTCTATTTTGAAAGGCAGTATCTCATTAGAGACATGATAAGGCTAATGACCCTGTTCAATCACTGCTTAGAGACGAAAGAAGTAACCAATCCAACAA
Organism: Rhipicephalus microplus; assembly: GCF_043290135.1. NCBI lineage: Eukaryota > Metazoa > Arthropoda > Arachnida > Ixodida > Ixodidae > Rhipicephalus > Rhipicephalus microplus. The sequence continues at coordinate 133,611,198 of NC_134703.1, forward strand.
AGTGCTTGAAATAACCATGATAAAGGTTTAGAGAATTGCTGCGTAGTATAACACCGTGAAAGATCACTAGCACAATAACCTGTGTGATAACATTGTTAACAGATATACACGTGTATTAGCGCGTTACTATCCCAATTTATGATGAATGTGTGGCCCTGTACCACTTCGGCTTCTGGTCGAAACGATTACTCACAAAGCAGTGATTCCACATAAAGAAGCAAAAATTGGGAGAAAGAGGAATGTTTCTTTTTTCAAGGTAAACTTTCAACAAAAGTAAGGCAGATCCATGAAGGAAATGGTGATGATAGGGCGAAGCCGTGTGCATCGAATCTGGGACTCATGGCATTCTGTTTTATCCGAGGTAACAGCGTTTGATATTGTTAACCTTTTCTTCTGTGACTTTTTTTCGTTGATGGGTAATTTAATGCCGTTGTTCTTAAGGTGTTGTGGTCATTTAGTTTGTTTGTATTGGTTAACAACTCTTTATTACCCTTCTTTTTAAGACAGGGAAGTTTATTGCAAACTGGTAACAACATTTCATATGAGTTCTGTTTAGAAAAAGGTGGTTAACGATTTAGAGTACTTAGTACTCTACTATGGGAGAGCTGAAAGCTGTCCCGTGGACCTCTTTACCAAGCAGTAAGCTCAATGCCTATTTTGTATGGTTGCCATATGGTTGCCGTCGAATTCGTTTTGTGGTTGTTTTCAAATGTTTTAGATTCCGCTCGTGTTTGCGCTCTGCTTTGCGTCTTCTATGTTTTTGTGACATTCTATTTGGTCCTGGGTAAAAGCCTTTATTATTGTTGTTGTTGATTTTCCACTCTGTCACACAGTTTGATCGTTTGGTGTTCAGGGGCCGGTTTTTATACGGCGTTGTGGCCTTTTAAGTTTTTAAAACCATACGCGGAACATGTATACGTCCTGTAAACGGTATCCCGCACAGATATTTCACACTGATGATTCTATGAGAGACCATGGTCAGGCGAGCCTCGGCAACATCCGCCAAGCATGATGTAACCCTTAGGCGCCTCTAAAATATTATAGTAAAGAAATGTTTGACAGAACTTCCACAACATCACTATATCTTCAAGTAAATAACGTTGAAAGCGAGGCGAAATGCCACAAGCAGACCATTCCAGAACAAAAATTGATGAAGTAATGATGAGCCTAATTTAGCAAGCGCCACAATAGAATGACCTACGGGCTTTAAATTAAAGCTAAAGAAGTATATTTAGCCATTTTGCCACTGGGAATAATGGTGGTACTTAGTAAACCACGTAGCATTGTAACGCTTCAGAATTAACGTGAACTTTCTACAAGCGCCTTCCTTGGACAGCTGAAACTTCATCTTTGTTCTGCGTATTCAATAAATAAACGAGAAGGGTATGCCTAAGAGGTGGCAAACAGATTAGCTCATGGTCAGCCCCGATTCTCAGCGATATGCTCCTTGCCATGTGTGACATAAGGTTGCAAAACCCATATAGAAGAACGAACACCTGTAGCACTTTATTATGTTGATTGGACTCGCTCTGTGGATTTCGTGCCGACCGTTTGCGCCCCCGTGATCTGCGACGACAGCACAGCTCTGGCCGACTGCCTCGCCCTACACCATCTCCTGCAGCCGACAAGAGCTCTCGCTGAATGGTGCCCCGTCCTCGGACTCTTGCGACCGTGTTCCTCTTTCCTGTCTCTTCTTTACTTCCGTCGTTTTTTGTCGTTCGCTGCCCCTGCGCCTCGCTCTCTCCTTCCTTCATCTATTTAGATTGTAATCCTATCCTTTTAAACCCTCCTTACCCCCATCCCTCTTGAGCTACTGCTGAAGTGTCCCACTTTGATGCAGACAGTTACGGGGCTCACTTTTTAATAATCACATAATCTGTTGAAGATGATTTTTATGTTGGAACTTTGGCAACCTAATATTCGAGTGACCGTTTTGAATATTTTACCCTTTCCTTGAGCATCACAAACCCTTGGTTTGAACACATCAAGCACCAATCCATGATACCATTAAGTTCTTATATCTCTCAATTAACTGGACGCCTTGTCACCTATAATGGTCTTACGAGCCCCGACATAAAAAAAAACCTGCTTTTTGTACCATGCAGTCTTTTTAAACTTGTTATGAAAGCTATTGTTGAATGTCCATTGGAAAATGTATTTAAAAGTGTCGCGACCACAGAAGGAAAGACAGCCTTGGTCAACAAATAAGTCACCTTACAAATGCTGAGTACTTCTCGAGGTAATGATCTCTGTTGCACAAAAACTCAAGCATAACCTTGAAACTCCAGATGTCAGCGAGTAGTCAGTATCGCAAACAAAAAAAAAAAAAGAACGTTGTTTCTATTCCCCCTTCATTGGGCCTCACAGAACATCAAACTCAAAATAGTGTTAATGCAGAAGTAGAATTTTGCCACACCAAAAATGTGTTCCATGCGCAAATATGTTATCTGTAGGAATAGCCAATCAGGAGGATGTTAATTTAGCCGTGTCAAGCAGTTTCTCCGGTGACAGTTCGATTTAATCAGTGTCGTTGTCGCATGAAAAGCAGAAGTTGGGATGAACTGTAAAACCTTTAAACCAAAGGTTAAAAAAGCACCATTACAGTGTTTAACTCGTAATCACTTGTGGCCATGTGGACAAACATGGCAGAGATTGCCTACTGAAAGAAAATGGTGGTGAACCCTGCGAACCAATGTGGGAAGATTGCAGGCACAGGTAGATGCTGCGATGCCATAACAAAAAAATAGAGGACGCAGGTGTGGTTGCAAGAACCGGACAAGTGCAAAATAAGCCCACTGGCTGTAGCCCTGTCCCAAAACAAAAAGGCTACCTGGTGAAAGAGCTCCCTTTTTTTTTTTGCATTCATTCTTCTCTGTGGTATCGTCTGGTGCTCTAAATAGGGAACGCAAATGTGGCTGCACTCGAATGCTCGTTAAGAAAGCTGCTAGCAGATGCAATAGTTTATCGATGCAATAGTTTTATTATTATTATTTTCGATTACTTGTACAAGCACTGAAGCACGTTATTATGTGACGTTATTATGTGACTTGACGAGGCAGACTTAACCACTGTTCAGCGAAAGTATAGCGTACAGAGCCAATAGTTGCTTTCAAATTCTCCTGTTGAAGTTTGCATGTCTTCAGTTCCCGTTATGAGTTCCGTCGTTATGCAAGAACTCAAGAATAAAACTTTCACTGATTTTTGAGAGAATAGCGTTTGACATTTGATCAACACCACCGTGTCGGGGCTAACAACTTCACATGCAGTTTAGCGTTCATTTATATTCTAATTTGTTTCAAGTTGTGCCTCATTTTTAAGTAACGTATGTGCCATTCCCTGCAATGCCTCGTATTTACAGGGTAATATATGTAAATAACTAAAATGAATCAATAAAATAAATTATAATACAGCTGAATTGAGGCTGGCATGCATATACGTGGATCGTGTGTTCCAACTAACATCGGTCAGGTAACCCACTGTTGTAACAGGCCCTGGTCTTTTGTTTCGTCCGATTGATTTTCACTTAATCAGATCGTCAGTTCATCTTTCACTTACTGGTAGGACATAACCTCGTGTAAGCTTTGCGACGTTCGACTTCGCTGATAAATTTTTGGCAAATGACTACATATGTACTTCCGTGCATCACTCATTATTAAAACGAATTCACAAGAAATGACTGGCACTTCTTTTTACAATACCTCCTTCGGATATTCCGCAATCTTACATGGTGTCGAAGCTTCGCAGCGCTGGCTTATGTTCTGGAGCCACAATGAGCTGCACAGATGTCTACGCAATGCTCCGAGAACTTGAATGATGGGAAGCATACGTCAAATAAAAAAGCATTGCACTCCAAGCGATGGACACAAAGCAGAGGGAAGGCAAAAGTCCTATGGTGAATATAATCTCATAAGGCAATTAGTATGATATTGTGTCTCACGGCAACTCTGCATTCATATTGCGCAGAGAAAAGGGTGACATATCCTTGATATGTACACGCTTCACCCAGCCCTACCACCATAGGGCCTAATGCTACCTCTCGCGGCCGGAATTATCGGTACTGCGGTGGCCGTTCTGTTTACGGAGAGTAATCATCGTCTTCGTTTGTAGGACCATTGGCCCGATGACCAACAACCTGGACAGGAAAAGAACCGATCAGGGATCATTTAACATGACATCCCAAGGAAATAAGCGAAAAGGATTGGCGAGTGCGGAATCGAACGTAGATATAGAGAAGGTTCCCGTGTGTGCGGGCGCCATCGCGTAAGGAAGGGCGTCGTAACGTGAGCCAAGAGATAGAAGACTCGCTCCAGTGGCGCTGGCAACGAGCTGGAAGTAATAAGGCCAGCCGTCCCCCTAGAGAGGCAGGAGCAGTGCGATGGAGCGCGGCAGAGTGACGGGCAGACGCCGTGACCCCTGGACGATTTATGGCGACCCCGACATGGAGGCCGTTTGTCGCACGCCGCATGTAGGGATTCACTCGCACTTCCCCGCGAGTTGCGTGTCCTGTGGTCACGCCGATACCCTTATACGCTCTCCGCCACCTTCGCTGCCACACCCTTGTTCTGCAAATGTGGCGGCGTGCGGCCTTCGAGCGAATAACGAACGACGACTGCGTTGCCTCTCGCTACCCGGGTGATTGTTGGGGGCTGTTTGTTATCTGTCTCACGCGAGAAGCTAGTTACGCCTACGCTGCCGTTGAAATGTGGGAGGCGCCGACTGACTGTCGCGTAGGATTTGTTTTGCGTTGATAGGATGTGTGTGCTAAACGGTGAATTGCTGCGGAAGCAACATGCTGCATGCCTTACAGCTGGAGTAACGGATTGTTTGGATGATTTTGGCGCAGATAACATGGCAGATGTGGCTACTTAAAGAGAAACTCATAGGAAGTAAGTTTTTTCCCTTCAAATAAAGTACATGCGTATGAACAAAACAAGAGGAGACCTTCGCAAAACCAATGTGGTTGTATCATTCCGAGCATTACTGAGCATGTGGTTACCAAGGCCTCTTTTTCTCTTCGTAAGTGTCGCAGGAAGAACCGATACAACGGCGACGATAATCAGCTCAAACGAATCAGCTGCGTGTGTCTGGTCGTTCTCTCCTAAGTCCTGCTTTTGTTTTGGCAAGGCAATTTGTAGGTAGCCGCAATATTTTATTACTTGGACCCTGAAGCTACTTTAGGTACTTAAGCTACTTACTGATAGTTTAAGATTATGCAAATATTAGCTCTTTTACAATACTGAAGGTACTTGTTCAAAGGATGGGTGCTGCTCGCATTATAGATCACCCTTCTCTTTTTAGGATGTTGACAGCGACCTAAATATTTACACTATAAATTTCACACAATCCGTAGGCTGGGAACAGTATAAGCATCTCTTCATGCATGACGCACGGCCCATCAGCTACTCTACACCCAGAGAAGAAACTTCGGGAATTAAAATAAAAGAGAAAAAGAACAAGGGTGACGTCACGTGTGACTGTCTTTTGCAGGGGTCTCAAAATACACAGCTGCGTTGCCCCCTTGTTTTCTGGTAGGCATCCTGTGTTGACGTACCACCGCGCCATGAAAACTATCAATATTACTCGACCTTTAGTCTACGGTCATTCTGTACATCGGCATCAATGTTTCTCAAGTAAGGTGGTGTAATCCTTGCCAGAAGTGAAACATATTTGAGCTTGGAGAGAGCCGTGTTCTTCCAATTGATGACGCAATATGCCTGATGTTTCGTTCAGACTACTCCTACACCCACCTTTTTCCGCTCCAATCATCATCACCATGCTTGACTAAATTTCCCGACTGGGGCCAGCTAGGTAAGGTGAGTTTAAGACACCTCGCCTATTTTCACCGCATTCAATGAATGGGGCTAGTTGATTTGAACCATTTTACGAAGAAAGAAAAAAAAAGGAATGCAAGTCAGTTTAACCAATTCGGGATTAGCAACATGTTTCTCTGCACACAAGAAAGGCTTGGGAGATCTTCAAAGCCAAACATACTAAAAAGATAGGTACACATTACACGACTAGGTCAGGTTCAGTCGCTTGGTAAGCGGCATGTCTTGTTAATAGCAATTATCGCAATTTGTTCCTTTAGCCTCATGTGCAACCACGTGCTTTCGATTGCATTAGCGAAGCCTCCGTCCCTTTCAGCTTCAATTTCTGTTATAATCACACAGATATACATCTCCAAGCAAGGTGATATTTGCTATTTCGAACATCATCGCTTTTCCTCTCTGAAATAACAGTATGTGGCTTCGACGGTGTTCCACAATGTTTGCTGTATTTGTCGCCCTAAGGATCGTAAGCTCTCGGGCCACCAAGTAAGTATTGTCAAGATGTTGCACGGAAAGAAACGTCTTTCTTTTTCTTTTTGTCTTTCCTGCGCTAAAAACAGGAAGCCACGAAAACGAGTGCCCTTTCATTCACCGATACCAGACTTCCAAGTGTTGAACTGCGGTGAATTCGGAGAAAAGTCATCTCGTTGCTGCTGTTTATTCTTTCTTTATAGAACCTAGTGCAGAAAAAATGCAGTCGCCTTAAAGAGACAACACCTTTAATTAAAACTTTGAAGTTCGCGGCTGTTCATTTCCGTTTAGAGGGGAAGTGAGGTCCCTGTTTTCCCAAAAGGCGCCAGAGATATAACAAAAAAGAAAACACTTATTTTTCGCTACCGGAAACGAGCAGAGAAGTTCATTCGCCCCTAAACTTCCCCGAAGGCAAGTTGTAGAAACTTCTTTGATTCCGCCGCTATCGTCTGCAAGAGACCGGGTACACTCAATTCGTGCGGTCGTGTCGCCAGTCTTGTCATAGACCGTAGTTATTTCAATGTGCATAGGTCTTAAGTGCACTGACATCAAAAGGTAAAATACTCAAAAGCCCCATAATTTGAGCACACATTGAAAAGGTCCGTAACTCATCACAACGTTGAAAAGAAAAACTGAACATAACTTTAAAAAGTTGCTTCGGCAAAAGGAAAATAAAATGACAGTCTTTGATAATCAAGTCTACAAGCAAGGAAGACGTTAAATGGATACTGAACAAAATCTTTCAAATGCTACAAAAACACCGAAACTCGACTAGGATGATACGACTGTTCTATAAACAGAGCTTACTTCACCTATTTTCGAGCTGATGGCCGGATATTTAGAGGAGTGTGAGCGGGCGGCGGCTGCAAGCCAGTGCGCTTCTCGGCAGCCGCGACGTAACACTCACCAGGAAGACGTGGGCGATTGGCGTGCTCTCTCCCGCCCAACTCCAAGGGGGGTGGGGGGGGGGGGGGTGCCTTTGCGAAGGACTCAGGCGATAAGCCGAAGATGTCAAGCTTCGTTCTTGGCAGCCTTCCATGTAACAGCACCGCAGGGGCCACTCCTGTTGTGGCGTGTCGTGTACACCTGCATGCGACGATATAATCCCGTACAGCCGTTCGCAGCGGACGTTGTCTCAGACGGGAAAATCGGAGGTAAGCCTTGAACGTGCCGTTGTACCACTTTATCGGTCCGTTTGACTGCGTGTGATAAGCAGGTGAATGCGACAGGTGGATCACTCGTTCTTGTAAGAAGTTGACAAATTTCTTTGACGTGAACTGGGGCCCGTTGTCGCAAACTACCTATTCAAGATATCCTTTCCATGCAAATACACTGAGCAGGAATTCGTTCGAAGTTTTTGAATACTGTACTTCTGGTCATTTTGAGAAGATGTCCACGAACGTGGACTTTAGCGTAACGTGCACCCAAATCTAAGTACACGGGCCTACTGCACTTTCGCCTCCATCGAAAATGCAGCAGCCGAAGCCGGGATTCAATACGGCGACGTGCACGTCAGCAGCCTAGTACCTTAGCCACTAGACCACCGTGGGGAAGGGGGCAAGACAAGCGCTAAGCACTAGTCTTCGCCTGCTTTGCACGATGCAAATTCACTAAATAAGGACTTCGAAAGACAAATAAACAAAGCATAGGGTAATTACAGTTCAATTAAATTTATTTATTTCTAAATGCAGGTGAAAGCCAATAAATGTTAACATCCACGTTAACTTTCATCCGTCCAGACAGATCTTAGGATGCCCGCAAGCTCCACGAGCGCACATGTTCCCTGAAACTGAAACTATATATAGCGCCGAGCTTGGGGGAGGGGGGGGGGCTAAACTTCAAGGCCAACGGCACGCGTGGTTTCTTGTCTGCGCATCTAGAGGAGAACGTAGATCTACCGCTCTAGATACTTGTTTTCTAGGTATATTATGTAAGCGAGAACAATGCGATACGCATCAGCCAGCCGTAGATCACAAGCGACATCAGGTCAAATTTATCAGGCATAGGCACAAGCGCTAAACAGGCTGCCGTGCCTTTCGCGCTTCCTTTTGAAAGCGCAGCTCTTTGGCAATCATTGATGCGTCAAGCAACGTCGCCGTCGGGGCCGTAACCTATAGACATGAAAAAGCAACCAAGAAACATGACAAAATGAAATGGTAGAAATACACCCTACATGGAATGTGATTTGAACCCGCACCCTCTGTGTGTCATTCAAGTATGCTAGCACGGAGGTTACACTGGGGCTGGAAACTCACTTGCAAGATCATCTATATATACGACATGTTGGGCGAGGAAGTGCCTCAACTTTGTAATAAAGCACGAAAGAAGAGTAATGTAACAACCAGTCATCATCAATGCTAATTGCGCAACGAGTGCGTGGTATGATTCCCACCCATCGCAACTTGCTCACCCGGAATTCTTTTATCGCCATCAGCCACTTGCAGCGCCAACAAGCTGCACATAACTTCCTAACGATGATTAGCGGGTACCCTGCTTATTTGCGAAAAGACAAACATTGGCGTAGCGAGTGATGTCGCACCTCACGTAAGTTAGGACTTACCGCGTAGTCAATATCTTGCAGAAAGCCAAAACTTCCACAGTTAGTCATGTTCCAGCACGAAGCTTTGAATTCGCATTCGGTTTCGCATAGATTTCCACCTTGTTTTGACGGCTGCGACTGCATAACTGAACTCGCTTTGGTCGTTTGCCCTTCTAAGAACAATAAAGATACGGTTGAACGTCAGCGATGTCCTGGTGTGCTTAGTCGCATGCGTTGGCAGTTCGGTCTGCGAAGGAATAGTGAAGTACCCAAAAAATGACGTCGCTTGCGGGCACAAATAGCGTCGACACGTTCAGAATTGCAAAGATAAGCAGAAGTTAGGCAGGATGAATCGGAAGAAACATGATGCTGGCGTCAGCGGAACCGACCAACGACATCTCGATGTCCCATGTTTCACTCAGCGCAAGGCCACGTGCGGGTGGCAGGTCGCGATATAAACGTCAGCTGCCGTGAGCACTGCGTCGTCGGATGCGCATAAAATGTGGCACATTGCCCTTCACGACACGACGGCGCTGACAAGCCACTCAGCTGAGTGCGCTGAAAGTAACAGCCCCCTGCTCTCTCCTTTGCGGCACACAAAGTTCCTTAACGGAAACACTTTTCTGAGAGAGTTGCAATAGAATCCGTCTAGAAGGTATCTGTAACAATTATTCTCTCTTCTCGTTTTATTTAGGGTTCGCTTGTTGTTTGCATCACACTTGCCAATTACAGAAAGCAGTGTCTTTGACAGTGAACTTTAGTTGTTGTGGTATTATAGTGGTGACAGTTATCAACAGTTCAACGGCTGGTCGCGAGATCTAACCCCGGCGTCGGTAGCCGCGTTTTCAATGAAGCGTAATGTTTGAGGCCCATGTGCTTAGATTGAGGGTTACGTTAAGCAGCCCCAGATGATCGAAATGCAATAAGATTTTTAAAGACGATAGTATTTCTTGGGGACCTTCGACGCAAAAATTTTGGTCTGTCTGTCTGTCTGTCTGTCTGTCTGTCTGTCTGTCTGTCTGTCTGTCTGTCTGTCTGTCTGTCTGTATGACTGTGGGTCTGTACATTTGTCTGTTTGTTCACTCCTAACGGCATCGGGTACTTGAAGCGGTCGACCCCATCTGCAGCGCCCACCAATGTTGCTCAAGGTAGAGCGTTCATGCTTGTGCGATTGTCATATTAATAAGCAATTATTGCGCATGTCTGGGGCACCATAACAACACGTATATATTATGCATGTGCGTCTTTTTCTAGAAAAGGCATTTTTACGGCCTTTCTCCTAATCATATCCTGAATTTTGGACGTGAAATCCCACACTATTATTGCATTATTGTCAACAATGGACTTCAACTGCCACAATTTTATCACACTTATATACAGAATGAATAGAATGTTTTCATCATGCAAGGTTTTGCAACCACCAGTGCCTAGCATTTTACGTATCAATAAAGTAATGTGATTGTGAGGCACGCCCCCATAATTATGCAGTCTTATCCGGAGTTTCACGTCCCTAAAACTTTGATCTGATTATTACAGATGCCGTAGTCGAGAGCTCTAGAAATTTTGACCGTGTGGTAGTTTTTAACGGGCTCTCACAATACACAGTACACGTACCTCTATAGATATCACTTTCATCAAAGTGTGACCACCGTGGCAGGTTTCAACTCACTAGTTTTGATTAAGGGAAGCACGCCGAAGGGAAACTTATGTTGAAGGAAGAAGTATTCTCGCTAAACTCCATGAAAAGTTTGCAAAAAAGGGCCCTGACACGTGTGGTACTGGTAAGACAAAGACTACCTTGTTACCTTAGGTTTTACGCTGTACACTACAACCTTTATAGCTTAAGTACCTTCATTCTGATTATAAGCACAAATAACGTGCGGTAGTCTTGGTAAGGCAAATTTATTCAGCCTCACTGATTTTCTGCCAACGTTTCATAGCATAGAGGATTACTTATATGTATGGCAGGCACCACTTAATGTTTCAACTGTTTAGATGAATACAGTCGCCATAGAATTCATCACTACAGTTATCACTAAAGGCCAAGTATTCATCACTAGAGTTATTGCGGTTGCCCTAACTTCTTATCGTGTACAATGCTTGGTCAGAGCAGAATTAAAAATTTCCGCCGTAGCCCATGCTGACAAGTTGACTAGCAATCTCAGATGCTCTAAACAGAATAGTGTTATGGAAGTATGCATCACAAACCTATAGGTACTGTCACGAAAGTGCACGCACGAAAACTTCATGAATAGCTTCGTATTTATGCTTTTCGTACCGTTACCCAGTCTTGCCTAGCCCTTTTAGCTATTCAAAAAGCAGATCGCCAAAACACATACGTAAGCAATTTCTGCCGAATGTTGAAAATATTAGAATAAATATAAAGATCAGGCAACTCCTGCTAATTCTGAAATTACCCTGTAGTGAGACTTTACTGCCGAACTTCTATTATATAACACTCGAAAAAACAAAACCACCATACCAACTAACATTGATCATTTCTGCAATTCCCAGTGCTAGGTAATTAAGGCACGTATCTCTTGCAACTTGCAGTAATGAGTCCTTCCTTCAACTCCGACAGCATCATTACCTAATTCAAAACTGTAAGAGATAAATGATCAACCGGGATCGCTAATGGACTTCCCAGGGCTTTCACTTCACTAATGCTTGAATCGGAATGCAAGCAACACTTGAGCGAACCCACAAAGCTATCGGCAACCGAATCACTGTGAGTGACTTTCGTAGATTACAACGCAACGCATAGTCTACTCCAAATTAGCAACAAGCTCGCGAGTGGAATCAAGCGGCGAACACATTAGTTTATTGCACCACGCTACCGACCGAACCCCGCCAACCATGTCTACGATCTGCTGGCGCCAGCGTCATAGTTCGAAGCATGTTGTGTGGCGCCAGTGCATTTTGCCAAGCAACACTCGTTTTGTGGACCCCTTTGAGCACGTTCGATAAGAATCACCCCTCCTCCTGGCAAGTACGCCAGTACGCTTCCCTGGATTTCAGTCAAACATGCCATAGCTGAAATACTCAAGCTGAGTTCCACAGGGACTGTTCAGAACAAGGGAACAGTGCAAGTACGTATCGCAAGTACCAAATAAAAATGTAACACGTGTATCTTCGTGAAGGGAAAGTTTCTGACAGTTCGGCTGTTTGCCTTAGTCGTTAGGGCGTGGCATTAGTATACCGAGCGTTCGCTGTTAATGCTGCAGTACAGTGCAGGGTCGCGTGGCGGGGTCCTTGCCTGTGCCCTGTCATCAACTATTAGCAAAACGCGGGCGCCACGGCAGCGGCGAGTAGCGTCAGAGTTTGCCATGAAACCAAGCTATATACTTTTTTTTTCCAAATCAGCACGTCGGTCGGCAGATTACCTCACGAAATCGTTCCCCCCATGACTCGATTTAACCGTACAAATACAAAAACCTCTTACGATCAAGCATCTTTCGAAGTTCAGAAGTAACAAAACAAGAAGTTTTCTCTATCACTTTTAGGGCGCTGAAGCGAACATTTCGCCTCTGTACGCTCACGTCGCAGCAGCTCCGCAATCCACTGCGCAGCCCACGAATGGATGTGAAACTAGTGGACGAAAGCTTAAAACCGACGAGGCTTTTTTTTTTTTCGCCACCTTCTCCTTGCACGTTCTCTCTCCATGTCACTCTAACCGCCGATTCAATGCTTCCCGAATGTGCGCGCTGGTCCGTGAAATGAGAATGCGCCCCTTCGAGGCCCTTTCGACACCCCCGATGTGCACGAGATAACCTCCCGAAGGAATGCCTGAAATTCAATTCCTGCTCCCCTCCCCCTCAACAACCTAAACATCTCTCCCATCGCTTGGTATTAAGCATCTGTTGTGTCACATTCTTCCCCACATCAGCTACAATTTGGGTTTTGGATAGGATGATTTCGTTATGATACGACGTGCTGTTACAAATCGTAAAGCAACACGGCCCCCTCCTTCTTCCTTCTCTTCACCCCCACTTCCCTTTCTTATCCCTTAGTGTACTATGTATGAATATATATGGATATATTATATGATTTACACTCCATTTCATTTTCAGCTCCTCAGTTTGCCTTCTCGCCTTCTTTATTTTTCCTCCACCTCGTTCTCTTTTCTCACCCCCTCTCTAGGCTATGCTAGGAGCTGCATAGCAATGAGCATTACGCCAACCTACGACACGAGGCATGGGATGAATACAGGAAGGGCCCCTGAAGTACTCCATGCAATAACTCTGCTATTTAGCTTTCAATACGTTGCCCTAAAACACTAACCACGCCTTTTTGTTTTTAAGCAAAGCTTGTATTGACTGACCAGGTATAGATGGTGGTGTTCCAAAAAACCCTCACTACCCACGGCTTCCATGCACCAAAAAAAAAAACACCCTATGAAACTAAACAATATTTTTTCCAAGGAGCTGAGGCTCGAAGCTGAGCCCCTTGCTCTGAAATTGAGTGCCTTGAACACTAGTTTAACACGTATACTCGGCCACAACTTCTCATGACATTGGAGCGAATGCAATGACATCTCTCTCAGTGATTATTGTCAGGGCTTTATGCCTCAAGCAATATTCCTCGTTAGCTGATTCTTCCGCGTTTTCACTGAGTGTCAGCCTGATTATCCACGAGCACATGCATACCTACTTTATGTGGTGAGCCGTAAAAAAAAAAGTTTTTTTTAGAAAACAATGCTCCCTCTACCCCCGATTTCCTAAATATTTCCCCTCGCTCTTCTCGTCGAGAAGCCCCATTCCGCAGTATCACATCGAGCAACAATTATGTGCCGTGGGCGCGGCGCAGGAAATGCAAGGTGACGGTCGCTGTGCCCCTACCGACGGGTGCCGGAGCATACTCAGAAACTATCCCATTGTTTTCGCGACAGATTAGAAGGTCATTAGGAAAGAAGCGCGCGCAGATGCAGCGTAGACCGGCCGTGCTTCAGCTTTGCTGATTCGTCATTGCTCGTCAGGAGAGCTACCCGCACATCCTGTGAGCCCAGTAGGGAAAAAAATGAAATAGGAGCATGGCCGGAACTGTAACAGGAACCCAAAAAGCTAGTGCCTTCTTAATCAGTTTGCATGTACACGCTAGATACGCTCCTCCTGTTCTTTTTTTCTTCCGTGCTTCTGGTTCCTGAGAGCTGCTTATTAAGAAAAAATGTAAACTATTAGAATAAGCCCTACTCTTCTATAAGACAGCTGCATGTGTAGTCCATGGGCAGCAGGTGGTCGTTGTGGTAAGCTGGTGAGGTTATTCAATTGTTGTTTACAGAGAGGCTGTTTAGCAAACAAGCCTCTAGGGGGCCAGCTCCCTTACTTTACCAGACGGAGAGTACGGTCAAGTAAAAATTTGTCGTAGCCGCTGTCCGTACTCGCCGGACCAAGGTTTCTTGGGCCGCAAAGTCAAGGCAGCCGAGCATGGCATCATCTAAGGCATCTTGGGCTTGTTGAGGGTTCGAAGGTCCACAAGGAATCACTCATTGTGCATTAGTGTACTCTACAAAGTGCACATCCTTAATCAGGAATTTTAAAAGACAGCAAGTCCCACGTACAGTGAAAATCAATGATATGCAAACAGCGAATAAGGAAGGTTCGTATGTCAGTTTAAAATCAGTACAACGTTATGAGGTGGACGTAAATTATGCTGTACATGAGTTCAATGAAGGGATTATCGTGCTTGGGCCTGCTTGTGTTCATCGTTCACTGACGTCACGTAACACCAAATTTGGCATATGTGAAGCTAGCGAAACACGTGACAGTGCACCATAAACGTAGTAGCATGTAGTCATGCTTTACGTGACATGCATGTCGTGATTATCATGTCTGGATGTGTCATTTACCTTCGTATTTTATTCACGTCTCCTAATATCAAATTCGGTATATGCGAAACTAGCGAAATGACCGCGAGAGCGCTATGAGTGTAGCATGTAGTCGTATTTTACATGACACGCATAATATAAATACCATGCTTAGACGTGTCGCTTGCCTTTGTCATCCATTCACGTCACGTAATACCAAATTTCGTATATGTGAAGCTAGCGAAACGGCTGCGAGAACATCATGAGCATACTATGTAGTCATGTTCTTACATGACACGCATGTCATCATCATTATGTTTGCGCCAGTCATATAACTTCGCAGTCTATTCACATCACGTAGCAGCAAATTTGGTATATGTGAAGCTGATTGATTTGTGGGGTTCAACGTCCCAAAACCACTATTTGATTATGAGAGACGCCGTAGTGGAGGGCTCCGGAAATTTTGACCACCCGGGGTTCTTTAACGTGCACCCAAATCTGAGTACACGGGCCTACAACATTTCCGCCTCCATCGGAAACGCAGCCGCCACAGCCAGGATTCGATCCCGCGACCTGCGGGTCAGCAGCTGAGTACCTTAGCCACTAGACCACCGTGGCGGGGCGTATATGTGAAGCTAGCGAAGCGACCGCGAGCGCACCAGGAGCGTGGCGTGTACACATGATTTGCATGATTTACAAAAATAGATAGATAGATAGATAGATAGATAGATAGATAGATAGATAGATAGATAGATAGATAGATAGATAGATAGATAGATAGATAGATAGATAGATAGATACGCTCAAAGTCACAGAATTTCGCTAAGAAATGCTTCGCATTTAAAAGTGTAGTGCTTGTGCTTTAGCAACAACAAAAACCTTGTATTGCTCGTGAATTGTATACATTTTGCATAATTTATTTTGAGAAATCTATTCACACGAACAGTGGACATCAATTACAGCGCAACGGAATATCGCGACGGAACACAAAACAAGGATACAGACACTGATACAACGCGACGCCAGACACCGACGCCGGTACATACAGACACTGTATGTACCTGCATACCGACGCCAGTGGTTGCGGTGGTTGCGGTGAAGGTGCTGTTCTCTTTCAACGCGATGACTCTGGACGGGAAAGGGTCGTCGCATGCGCCAGCCGAGTGCTTACTGCCACCGAAAAGAACTATGCCATCACTGAGCAGGAGTGCCTCACTGTGGTTTGGTCCGCTCAGAAGTTCCGTCATGTGTACGGCCGTTCATTCACAAACGTTAAGGACAACCACGTCTTATGGTGACTTTCTACAATGAATAACTTGTCCGAACACTTGTGTCATTGGATTTTACACATACAGGAGTATCGGTTTCAGATTAGTTTTAAATCTGGCAAAAACACCAAGATGCGGACGCTCTTTCTTGTTGTCCATATACCTACGACTCTATTCGACAGTCCCGCTGCCATCTCCAACAACACCAGTGCAGACGTGACTCCCAGTTCTGTTACCTTGCTCGCCTCGCTGTACCAACCACCCATCAACGGTGACCAACCCTTCATTTCTCGCCAGCAGGCTAACCCGTACTGTAGGCGCATTATAGACCATTTCTCAAGAGCTACGGGCCCACCCAATGCACGGCTTCGTCGACAACTCGAGCACTTTAAGCTTCAGGATGGTGTGCTGTATTGTCACATTTATCAGCCTGATGGTCAACGCTGGCTACCTGTTCTTCCACGCACTCTACGACATCATGTACTTAACGCCTTTCATGACGATTTGACTACTGGCCACCTCAGCCTTCACAAAACCTATGACTGCATTCAAACCCGCTTTTATTGGCCTGACCTTTCTACCAGCGTAGCGAGGTACGTGGGATCCTGCTCCATGTGCGAACTTCGCAAACTTCCGACATCTCCTCCTGCCGGTCAATTACAGCCAACTACGTGCCCTACAACGCATTTTGAGTTCGTCGGTGTCGAGTTTTATGGGCCCCTTCCCGTTACCGGCGCTGGAAATAGACGGATAGTATACCACCTGACACGCTACGCCGAGACATCAGTGGTTACTGGTTCAGCATCGGAAGTTGCTGACTTCGTCCTTCAGGCCATAATTCTATGTCATGGTGCTGCTCGCGTGCTTTTAAGCGACCATGGAAACGTGTTCCTATCACCGCTTTTTGTGAAGTTGTACGCGTTTCTGGCACTACACACAAGACGGCGTCTAGCTACCATCCTCAAACAAATGGTCTGACCGAGATATTTCATCGAACCCTTGCTGACATGATCGCCGTTTACATTCAACCGACTCACAAAAACTGGGATGAACTTCTACCGTTCCTCACTTTCGCCTACAACAATTCTGTTCAGCACACAACCGGCTGATTTTTTACGGATTGCGGGACGGCTTTATGCTCTCCTATAGTAGAGTACCTATAGTACTCTAAATTGTTACCCACTTTTTCTAAACACACAACCGGCTACTCACCGTTCAATCTCGTTTACAGATGTTCACGTACTTTGTTTATCGACGTTCCTTTCTTTACCAACAATTGCCCTCCATCACGGTCCTCTTGCGAATAATATATTTCTAGCCTTTCTCAGTGCAGACAGCGCGCACGTATCATCACGGAAGCTACGCAACAAGCAGGGAAGGCCGTCTACGACACCTCTCATCGTGTGGTATCATTTCGGCCGGGTAACGAGGTGCTGCTATTGATACCAATTAGCACACCTGGTCTGTGCGATAAGTTCCAGCCTCTATTCATCGGCCCATGTGTAGTTTTGGAGCAGACTTTACCTGTCAGCTATCGTTTGACACCTTTTGTCGTGCCGACTGACCACGGTTACCGCAGCACCGAAGTCGTAACGTTTCCCTCATGAAGCTTTTCACACGACGTTTGTCATCACCTTGACTACCTGCCCACAGCAGCCAGATTGGCTACTTCCACGTGGGGAAATTAGTGTAGGCAACCATTATGAGCTTCGTACTCATCTGTACAGCAGTCCATTGTCACCACCTGTTCATCTTCGGGTCCGCTGCAATTGTTAGTTCCCGAGTTCATGGCCAATGAACTTCGTTACAACTAATTCGTCATAATATATTCATTATACAGAAGTACCGCCATCAAGAACTAAACAAGAGGAGGATACTTAAAACAACAACAACAACTACTACTACTACTACTACTGCTACTACTACTACTACTACTACTACTACTACTACTACTACTAAACATAGCGGACGCACGACCCACGTCCTAAGGAGCATCGCCCCTAAAATGAAAGTACCCCCTAGCATAAATATAAAATTACTTTTGCTTGTTGACCCTAAAACGACGTGGATGCCATCTGTTTGTTAGCATCTGCATTTGTTTATCGCCCCAACAACTATCATACAACGGTGAATTCCGAAACGAGGTGACTACGTACTACATACATCAGGGGCAGCCGACCCACGCTTCTTCGCCTCTAAAAAATATGGAACAAAAGGAGACTGGGTGTTGTAGTTTCTGTCTTGATAACGAAAATAATGCTGTTTCGTAGAGGCCAAAGACAAAAGCAAAGTCGCTACGATACCGTATGACAACACAGTATAGTCTCTACGTTTTGTATAAACAAAGATGCCATCCACTCAAAAGAAACAAAAAGAAAAAGAAAACTTTATTTCATGGAGAACTCTTGTAAGCCGCTGTAACATGTCATAGAAAAGGCTGTACTGTACGACCAGGCTGCGATAAACTATGAATAATTAATCCATGAGACAGTACTGGCCCACATTACCCAGATGGTAGAAATGGCTGCTGACAATGCATACAGAGTCTGCAACTGCAGTGTATGTTTCAGCAGGGCTTTTACATGTTGACTATTCATTTTTTTCTCAGTCACATAATAGCAATACACTCACCTATTGTTGTTTTCCGTAACAGAAGAATCAAGAGATCTGTAGCACCCACTGCAGCGGGTGCTACAGATCTCTTGATTTGTGAAAATGTCTGTACAAATAGTGCAATGGCAAGCTCATGAGCTTGCCATTGCACCATTCATACCGACATTTTCACAAAGCTCAAGAAAAAAATGCAGGTGTGGCACAATATATTGAAATAGTGTTGCAAGAAGCACAAGTTTACGCTTTTCTTAAAGCGTGGGGGCTTTGATTATCGGTATGACCCAAGAATAATGTGATATTTATTCGGCAAAGGCCTCGTGTACTATTCATTTTTGCATCTCACTAGCTTTCTTATTGCTATGTCGAGGGCTCAACATACTTTCTAAAGTACGAAGTTAAAACATCTGCAAAAACTCGTAAATATATTAAAATTTGCAGTGTTAAGGCGTTTATTAGCCGGCCACCAGCGAGCATACAAAATGGCGACAGTCACGGCCAAGCACGGACTCTCAGCGCGAGCGGCGTCCTTGTTGGGTAGCCCCAATAGGAGGTACTCAAGAGTTCGAGCCATTTCAGAGTTCGGAGGCTTCGCTACAATTACCCCGGGGTCGAAGAGGGAGCCACCTGGCGACCTAACAGCTTGTTAATATGAACGGGTCATAATAAGCCTTCTGGCGCTCCACGTTGACGATGCCGCGCCCACGGTGGCGCATGTCCGAAGAATGTTCAACGGGTTCGATCAGATAGTTGACGGGAGAGGTGCGCTCGATGACACGGTAGGGGCCTTCGTATTTGGGAAGTAGTTTGGAAGAGAGGCCAGCTGCAGAGGTCGGGATTGAGAGCCATACAAGCGCACCAGGAAGAAACGTGGGCTCAGAAGTGGCGGAGCCATCACGAATACACTTCTGCCGCTCTTGCTCATGTGTCGTAAATGTCTTGGAAAGCTCACGACACCCTTCGACAAGCCTGGCTGTCTCAGAAATGGGTACACACTCAGATGGATCCGGCTTGTACGGGAGTATCGTGTCCATGGTGTGCGACGGGTGCCTTCCATACAGGATGTAGAAAGGTGAAAAACCGGTCGTGCTCTGAGGGGCGGTGTTGTAGGCGTAGGTGACGAAGGGCAGTATATTGTCCCAATTCGAGTGGTTGGCAGCGACGTACATCGAGAGCATGTTGCCGAGGGTGCGGTTAAAGCGTTCGGTGAGGCCATTCGTCTGTGGGTGGTAAGCAGTAGTTTTGCGGTGGACAGAATGTCACTCCGTCAGAATGGCTTCGACGACTTCCGACAAGGAGACACAGCCTCGATCGCTGAGAAGCTCTTGGGGTGGTTCGTGGTGCCGTATGAATCGATGCAGCAGGAAGGACGCAACATCGCGCGTAGTAGCCGCAGGGAGAGCGGCGGTTTCGGCGTATCGCGTTAAATGGTCTACGGCAACGACAGCCCAGCGGTTACCAGCCGACGTCCGAGGAAGTGGTCTATAAAAATTGATACATATGTGCCCAAAGGGACGGTCAGGGCAAGGTAACGGTTGCAGATCGGCGTGCGACATGTGTGCCGACGGTTTGCGGCGCTGGCAAGTGAGGCAAGAGCGAATGAACTGCTGCACGTAGCGGTACATCCCGTGGCAGAAGTAGCGTTGTCGAATGCGGTGGTAAGTTTTGGATACCCCAGAGTGCGCACATTGCGGATCAGAATGGAAAGATTCACATATCTCCAACCGCAGACTGCGGAGTATGACGAGTAACCACTGCCGGCCATCGGAGTTGTAATTGCGTCGGTGTACCGTCACGGATGGCGAAATGGTGAGCTCGACGACGCAAGACACGCGTGGATGGTGTTGCGGACGGATCAGAGAGCAAGTCGATCAGCGGGGCGATCCAATTATCCTTTCGCTGTTCGGTAAAGAGGGTCTTAACATCGATGGCAGATACAGCAATTGAGGTTACTGAGAAGGGCACGTCGTCTTGAGGTAGAGGGGAGCGTGAGAGGGCATCGGCGTCAGCATGCTGGCGTCCGTTGCGGTACAGCACACGGATGTCGTAGTCTTGTAAGCGAAGAGCCCAACGGGTGAGACGGCCTGAGGAATCCTTCAATGATGGAAGCCAGCATAGTGCATGATGGTCGGTGACGACATCGAATGGGCGATAATATAATACAAATAAGGTCGAAACCTTGTAAGGGCCCAGACGATCGCCAGGCACTCTTTCTCCGTGACGGTGTAGTTTGTCTCGGCTCTCGTGAGCGTACGGCTTGCATATGCTACGACATATTCAAGGAATCCGGGTTTGCGCTGCGCCAAGACAGCACCGAGGCCTACACCACTGGCGTCCGTGTGCACCTCCGTTGGGGCTGTAGGGTCGTAGTGGCGTAGAATGGGAGGTGACGTCAACAAATGGCAGAGCTTCGCGAACGCGTTGTCGCACTCGGATGACCACGAATTGAGGGGCCCGTTACTTCCAAAGAGCTTCGTCAGCGGTGATATTATCGTGGCAAAGTTTCCTATGAAGCGTCGGAAGTATGAGCACAGGCCCACGAAACTACGCAGTTCTTTGACAGATGCAGGTTTGGGGAATTCGGCCACGGCCCGAAGCTTGGCAGGATCAGGAAGAATGCCGTCTTTGGACCCGACGTACCCCAGGATTGTGAGTTGCCGTGCTGCAAAGCGGCCCTTTTTAAGATTTAGTTGTAAGCCGGCATTGCTCACACGCGCGAAAACTTCTTTCTGACGTTGGAGATGCGTGGAGAAATCCGGAGCGAAGACAATGACATCGTCGAGGTAACACAAGCACGTGTACCATTTCAAGTTGCGCAGAACGGTGTCCATCATGCGCTCAAAGGTCGCAGGTGCATTACATAGACTAAACGGCATGACGTTGAACTCGTACAAGCCGTGTGGCGTGACGAAGGCGGTCTTTGGTCGAGCGTCATCAGCCATGGGTACTTGCCAGTACCTCGAGCGCAGATCGAGAGAAGAAAAAAATCGGCTTCATGAAGGCTGTCAATTGCGTCATCGATGCGTGGCAGTGGATAAACATCCTTGCGAGTGATATTATTGAGCCGACTGTAGTCCACACAGAACCGCACAGAACCGTCTTTCTTCGCAACAAGAATAACAGGAGACGCCCATGGACTGTCCGAGGGCCGAATAATGTCGCGTTGGAGCATATCGTCAACCTGATCATTAATTACCTGACGTTCCGCAGGCGACACGCGATATGGGCGTTGCCGTAAAGGTGGATGGGCACCAGTGTCGATGCGATGCGTAACAACGGACGTGAGATCGAGAAAACTTCGCCGGACATCGAAAGAAGAACGATATTCTTGCAACAGGTCCAGAAGCTCGGAACGCTGTACCGCCGTGAGGTTGTCAGCGATGGAGGGGCCAAATACATCAGCAGACGACGGATCAGAAGTGGAAACAGCATTGATGGTACGTGACCTGTGACAGCGCGTGTCATCGGGTACGCCCAGGACTTGTGCGTCGTCGACTGGTTTCACTCTGCCGAGACATTCCCCTCGAATCAAGGTAACAGTGTGCGGGGACGGGTTGCCCTGGTTAACCTGCACGGTCGCGAAAGGTACTAGCAACCCTTTCCTGCTACAAGCGCGGTTGGATGGCGAAACGAGTGCAATTGTATCGGAGAGACCGGGGCAGTAGACAGACACAGCCGTCGTCGAGTTCGGAGGCACTGCTGTATCGTCTTTCGTTAGAATCTTGCTCAGTGTCGAGGAACTGTCTTCTGGCGTTAAATGCGAGAAGGGTGAGAGTTCAATTTCGGCGGCGGCACAATGGATGACGGCGTCATGATGGGAGAGAAAGTCCCATCCTTGGATGACGTCATGAGAGCAGGCCGGAATGATGATGAACTGGGCAACATACAGAACGTCCTGAATGACAACGCGAGCTGTGCACCCTGCTGTAGGATGAGTGCGATGCAAACTTGCGGTACAGAGGGACAACCCAGAAAGTGGCGTCATCACTTTTCGAAGTAAGCGGCAGAGCTTTTCGTCCATAACTGATACGGCAGCTCCAGTGTCAATAAGATCCAATGCACAAACACCGTCCACAAGCACGTCAATGATATTTGAGGGGCTGCTCTGAAGGCTTTCACATGCGATAGCGTCGCAGTCTTTGCCTCGGGGACTGCGACGACTAGTTTTCCCGCTCATGAGCAGCCGCACTTGGCCGCATGGGGTACAGGGAACGACGTCATGGAGACGGCGATCTTCGAGATGGACCTGGGTGAGACCGAGGTGGCATAGACGGCGGTTATTCGTGATAAGGACGGCTGAGTTGGCCAGCAACAGGTGAAGAAATCGGAGCCGGCTGTGCGCGATGGCAATAACGGGCTACGTGACCAGCGTAACCACAGGCAAAGCAGATGGGCCGGTTGTCGGGTGTGCGCCATCTGTTCACCGGGGTAGGTCTCACCCATGTCGTAAAGGCCGATGGATGGAACGGTGGCTGCATGGTGGACTGAAGCCGAGGCTGAGGGGTTACATCAACATACGTAGCGGGCATACCCGCTGCAAAGGACGGAGGTTGAGCAGCAGCTTCAGCGTAGGTCAGAGGGGCGGGTGCTGGAACGACTTGGGGGGGCCTGGCGACCACTTGCGCGTAACTCAGGGACGCAGGAGCCGGAGGCTGTGGGGGTGGTACGCAGGCATTACCTCCGTTATTTCCTGTTCAATCGCTCGGCGGATGGGAGGTAGAAGGGTAGTAGCCGATTGTTGAACATCCGGTTGGTGGGCAAAGGGCAGGAGCGAGAACTGACGCGCGATTTCCTCACGGATGAAGGACTTCAGGTCTGCCATCAACGCCACTTGGTCACAACTGGCCTCCAAGCCAGCAAGCGTTGCAGCTCGTGGTGGGGAGCATCGGGTCATCGAATGCTGCCGGCGGAGCTCCTCATAGCTCTGGCACAGTGTGATGACCTCAGCCACTGTGCCGGGGTTTTTGGCGAGCGGCATCGTGAAGGCATCTACGTCAATGCCTTTCATGATCTTTCGGATCTTGTCAGATTCAGACATGGTGTGATTGGATTTGTTGCATAGGTCCAGGACATCTTCAATATAGCTGGTGAATGACTCACCAGCCTCCTGAGCACGTTCACGCAAGCGCTGCTCGGCTTGCAGCTTGCGAACAGCAGGGCGGCCGAAGGCGTTGATGACTGTGGTCTTGAAATCGAACCAGGTGGCAAAATCAGACACGTGGTTGTTGTACCACAACCTGGCGACACCCGCAAGGTAAAACACCAAGTTGGTCAGCTTGCCGTCCTCGTCCCATTTGTTGGGGACGCTTACGCGCTCGTAAATGGCGAGCCAGTCCTCCACGTCAGTGCCATCGGCGCCAGTGAAGATGGGTGTATCGCGGATCCTGGAGACACCGGGACAAGGGGGTGGCATTGTAGGAGGCGTTTGCTGAGAGGCGTCGTGGGACATGGTAGATGGCAGGGTACGTAATCGTAGCTCCAAGGGCATCGAAGGAGATCGCAGCACTCTCCACCAATTTGTTAAGGCGTTTATTAGCCGGCAACCAGCGAGCATACAAAATGGCGGCAGTCACGGCCAAGCACGGACTCTCAGCGCGAGCGGCGTCCTTGTTGGGTAGCCCCGCCAGGAGGTACTCAAGAGTTCGACCCATTTCAGAGTTCGGAGGCTTCGCTGTGTTGTTGCCTATTGCAGTCAATTATATATGTGAAATTTCAAAAAATCGAACCAGTACTTCTTTTGTTGTCCTTAATGGGTTAAGCTGGCATGTCCATACCATGTGGTATACGTGCTAGCCACCTCCTTACAGTAATAGCGGATGCCGAGAAAGTAAGAGTCAAAATGCTTAAGCACTGTCGGGCAAAGTAAAATAGAAGTGAGTTGTTGCGTAAGAATGATCTCATCCGCCTTTTTCAGCTCTTTAACGGGCACAGGAAAGCAGCGGTGGGTGAATACATTTTCAGATTGGAGGATGTGTGTCGGAATGCTCCCTGTGACACCAGATCGCGATATCGCATAACCTCAAAGTCAGTAAATGAGAGTTAAGTGAACTGTGTGCGTGTAAAGCTTCAGACAAATATTTCTAAAGTATTAAGTATTTGGTATTAGAAGATATTTCGCCGGAAAAATTTGTCTTTAATTCTACTATGCCGTAATGTTCGCAAAGACCCGGGACAATTACAATTTCAACAATAAATACCGAACTGCTGGTACTTTAACAGTTTATCTGAACTCTGTCCCTTGAGGTTGCATAGACCGATGAATGCAATAGTTCTGCGTGAGAAAATTATGGTAGGCACATTTCTAACAGCGGAGTCCTATAAGATGGAGGTAAGGCCATTCATTTCCGCATTATACTCGTTGGGTATGCTCAACAGAAATCAGGTATGTACGAAGCAGCCTGCAGCATAGACTAACCATGAAATTATACACAATAGCGTAAAAAAGTTTGTTTCGCAGAAATTCACGTGTCAGAGTCAGTGTCGACGTCGTTAGTTGTGAGCGAAAAATCAATATCTTGCTCGTGACAAAAGTACGATACAGATGCAAATAAAATATAAAGGAAGAAATTGTGGGCCCAAGAAGCGATCACACCTGGGTCGTTTGCGTGAGACGCGGGTATTCAAGCACATAGCCAAGCCTCTGCATGTGAATGCAGTGAAAAATATTTCCTGTGCTTGGAAATGCAGTGAAAGTAGCTCATGCAATCAAAACACAAGCGTTCGATGTAGATGCTTCCCAGTACGGCTTCAAATATTGCCTTAATATTGCATTGTACGAGCGTAAATTCCCATCAGGCGTAATAACATGTGATTATTGTAATGACTTCGAGGTTCAAAGCCGGTCACCCCCTACGAAAGGCCGAAAGGCACTTTTACACTGCGCCTATACCCCCAAGCCCACAAAAAAGGTGCATTACAAATTCGGAAAGGTTTTATGCACTGAGTGTTTGAAATACGCACTGGAAACAGGACATCGCTATTGCGTTGAACTCTTAAAAATGGATATTTAACTTCTACTAACGCTTTAACAAAGGCAATGAGAAAGGAATGTGAGCGCGAGGAGTACTGAAGTGAATGTTAGAGAGAAGGAAAGAACAGTTGTCTAGATAGAAAGAGATCAAGAAGCGAAAAAAAACACTATGAAGAAGAATGGGAAGCGAGAACTGGATCTAGGGTTCACCAGTACTTACGCTCGCTTGCCAGCTCCTCTACCTTCTTTGATTGCCCAGGCGTGAAACTGGTTTAAATATTTAAAGGTGGCTCCAAACACTATCACAGCATCTTACTTTCTATAGATGCGATTTCGGTAAGTGTTCCCACTCATTAAAAAATAGGTTTTCGCAGCGAGGCCCGTGCAGAAATGAGCGATATATCTTGCGCATACTTAGCCCGACAATAATTCATTGCATGCTTGTGCATTTGCCTAACTGATGGATGCGCTTCCATTTGGTGATTCCAATACATTCGCTCACATTTTATTCTTCTGAGCCAGTGGCACAGACGAGTGCTCAAGAAAGGTCGCGCCTCTGACTTCTAACGGCTGCGCGAAAACCAGACACCGAGAAGACGCGACAGAGACCGGCGCAACGAAGAAACAAGCATCAAAACACGCCGCGCTGGTGCCTTCTCCCCCTTCCCGCCCTCGGAAGAGCCGCTGCCACGCCGACGAACGTCCTCGGACCTAACACCGAGAGAACTATAGAAACATCTAGAAGAAAAGGACCGCGGTGCTTTAGAGTTGCGTGAGTCGCGGTGCGCAGAACTTACGAGAAAATATTGCTCTTTCGGCAGCTTTGGATGTGTGGCGTGCCGACTAAAATCCTGAAAATTTTGAGAGCCGAGCAGCTTGTGCATATAATCGGGTGGCGGAGGGAGTTACAACAGGAGATGGAGTGTGTGTCTTACGCCAGTGGGCGAAGGCGTGTCGTGCAGTAGCAGCGCGTGAGTACCCGATATGTTGCCAGCGAAGAAGTTTCTTTATTTGAGGGCGGTCAGTTGACGACGCGAAAGTTTCCAGGAAGAATAACCTCAAACACAGTGGGAGGACAACCGGTGCTTGATTTTGAGTGAGCGTTCCCTGGAAGAGAAGCACTTGGGCTTTGTTCCAAGACCGTTGGACTTAATTCATTCGACGAAGATTCTAGTCCATAAGCGTGCTTGTATAGTTATTCTATGAGATGGCATTGTAGCACGTCTTGTTCTTTATGCCCGTTGTTTCGAATGTACCAGAGTACCATGTGAGCTGTATGGTTTCTCATAAATGCTGAGTGTGCATGTTTGTGTGTTGTTTGTTTTGTCATGTCTACAAGTATGATTTTGTTTTGTTATCAACTCTCGGCTCTTCCTCGTTCTTTGGACAACAGTTGGCATTTGCTGACGCACCAAAAGGACCACTACTCTATTGTCCGCACTTTCTTTTGTCGTTTCGAAGGGCTAATACGTCCGTCCTTAGAATCAGCCTGGTTATTGCCTCCTCTTAAAGGGACCAGTGACAGCCGATAACATGAAAGCGAGCAAACTCAAACTGTCCACTCTCGAAACATTCTGCTAAAAGCTAACTAGGGTGTAAAAACCGGTTTATGAGTCGGACAACTGCTTTCGAAGCTAGAACAGGGTTGAGGTGGAGGAGGTTAAGGATGTTGTAGATAGCCGGTGGATCTAGCCTTGCATAATTTGCAGGCAATTGCCCGGCCCGGTTTTCAGGGTTGAAGAAACCCTAATTGAATGTGTTTTATGAGTTGTCAGAAAAGGTCCCAAAATGTAGTTTTCTTCGTAACGTTGTTCTCAGCCGGCATTTAAGGGGCTCCTCCTATCTCCATAAATTTTGTCAGCGTCTTGAACTGCCCCAAGGAAAGTGCATCCGGCTTCACATAGGCACTTGATGCATAACATTTTTTCAAAGTAGGAATTTTTCTTTGCGGCACATTCTCCATGAGGAAACCTTCCACCTTCTAGATGATTCGCAGGTGTGAGCGTCGAAACTCACTGGGTCTTTCAGCTGTGGTGCAGCCAGGGGGTGCCAACTGTGCCCTTGCTACCCCTCCACTTTTTTTTTCATATAGCGACAGTCCCCATCCCGTAATCAGGAAGGTGCTTCCCCCACGAAAAAAATTCTGCCTGCGCTTTCTCCCTTAGGCATTCGCCTTTTAAAGACAAGGGAATTTTGTTCAATGTCTTTTTAGCCCTTGAAAAATCTTCAGCAAGTTCTAAAAACTTCACTTTCCCAACGGAAGTGATATTGCACTTCGTGACTTGCACGTTGCTCAATAATGTGATTTTGGGATATACCAGCACGAAATGAGAAAGTTTAAACGCAGGGGCATGGTGCTCGCTATGCCCTCTGCTTTTCTCACTCGAAGTTCGATACGAAAAAGGAAGTATCGAATCAGCCAAGGTTTCTTTTTTTAGTTTTTTTTTTTCTGCCTTCAAGAAAGTTCTCCTATAATGGTCCCCGGGTGGTAGTTATACGGTTCGAAGCCTCTCGTTGCTGAAGCCCGGAGGCTGGCATGAGCTGGAGTCCACTTTTGAGAGCGAAAGCGACCAATCTGCCCCGCCGGGTTTCACCCCGCCACTTTTTTATTACTATTTCTCCAAGGCCAAGAATAAACATCATCAAGCAAAAGGCAAAAGACTATGCCTGTTGAAGAATGCTTCCTTCTTTCTCCCATCGTAAGAAAGATCTAGTGCAGAGAAACGGCTTCACTTTGGGGTCCAAATGTTGGTGAAGTGCTGCCAAAGAGGTCCACGCGTAGCCTAAAGCGTGTGTCGGACTTCTTGTGTGAATCCTTATTTCTTTCACGTGAGTCCGTTTCTTTCCTCGAACTTGATCCCCATCCTACACTCAATCGCTCCACGTGCTGCACTGAGGCCGCACGTAAAGCGAACTTCTCACAAATGTCTAATGACGCCCTCGAGACGACGCTCTCGATTTTTACCATTGCCATGGCTATTTTGCTCTGGCACCTATGCAAAGTTACTGTTAGCGTTAAATTGCGGCCCCTGCGCTGGAAATTGCCTTCCCCTCTCGGCCCAGGCGTCTATATAACTGTATTTTTTTATTTTTTGTTAACCTTTTCACGTCGCACCTAAATTGAATGATCTTCAACCCCGTTCACTAGATTTCGAGGTTTATTACAGATTGCCTGTACTTGTACGTAAAGTTCTCCTGAAACTAAGTTCAGCTACAGAAATGTAAACCTTTTTATACCCTTTTACTTCTGGGTGAAATTGTCATACTTTTTAGTAGTTTAAGTGAAGCAAAGGACATTTCTTTTCGTGCTACCAAATGAACGGAGTAGCTTATCTATAGCTTTCGTTGCAGAATCCAGTCTCCTATTCTTTTTCCTAGTCTAAGGTTTAGTGCTGTAAAGTAGATTCCTGAAAAGTGGTGTGTTTGCTGGACTATGCAAAAACGAATAACCACCGAAAAAGATTTGGTCATTGCACTTCAGCCAGGGGTAAAAATGTTTTCAAGCAAAAATATAATCTATGTTTACTTTTGGAAACTCTTGAAAAAAGTTTTTATAAGGATGTTGCTGCCGGTCATTATAATCTTTGCTTCCTATCTTTGTATTGAATGAGACAGTGATATCACTTGGAGCTTCAGAGGGCGTATGAACAGCGCTTGAACTTGGTAGGCTCAAGTTCCATTCGTTTTTGAGCCATGAGCACGGTGAGCGTTTCTGCTGAAATCTATATCTTGTTGCACCATTATGTATCAATGACAATATGAATAAATGAAAATAAAAAAATCAACATTGATGAAACGTCAACATTGAGAACGACCTGAGCAGTTAAAGAGTTGCCAGATCCTACTGGGTTAACAAGCAAAGGATCATGACAAGGCCAACAAAAATTTGCAGATCCCAGATACAATGAGAATGGATTTTATGCAAAGCACTAATGAGAAATGTTGATATGAAACTTTAAAATTAACACTACGTTTCGAAGTGGAGGTAAACGATGAAGCACATCACTTTCGTGTCATAGTTATTATGTTTGGATGTGTCATTTACCTTCGTCCTCTATTCACGTCACGTGATACCAAATTTAGTACATGTGAGGCTAGCGAAACGGCCGCGAGCGGATCATCAAGAGCCAAATATACTCCAACGTAGTGTCGACGCGCGCGCACGCTGGACACAGCGACAAAGCGCGAGCACCCTACAGTCTGCGAAATGTGACATGCAACGCGAAATGCGACACGCTGCATTGCGCGCCGATTCGTTACCCAGACAAAACTGCACCTCCCTTTTTTCGTGACGGAGCGACGCCGGACGTACTAAAACGCGCATGCGTCAAAGCAACGCAGTGCGGCGAGCGCCTGCGAGTGTATGATTGGACCGGCGCCTGGCGTCGCAACGCAGGCGCGACGCGACGAAATGAACGCCGGCGACTACGCGCACCACGTCACGTCGAAATGTATTGGCGCCTTGGCTTCGGCATATAGTCATGTTCTCACATGACACGCATCTCCAGATTATTATGTTTGCAGCAGTCACATACTTTCGCCATCCATTGGCGTGACGTAGTACCAAATTTGGCATATTTGAAGCTAGCGACGTGGCAAGGAGCACATCATGAGCGTAGCATGTAGTCTTGTTGCTACATGACACGCATCTCATGTTTGTCATGTTTGCACCAATATCATACCTTCGTCATCCATTCACGTCCCGTAACACGAAATTTGGTATAGCTGATACTAGCGAAACGGCCACCAGCATATCATGAGCGTTGCATGTAGTCATGTTGTTACATGACATGCATCTCATGATTATCATGTTTGCACCAGTCACATACCTTCATCATCTATTCACGTACCGTAATACCAAATTTGGTATATTTGACACTGGCGAAACGGCCACGAGCGCATCATGAGCGTGGCATGTAGTCATGTTCTTACATGACACGCATGTTATGATTTTTATGTTAGTCTATCGCTTGTGTTCGCTATGCAATCATGTCATACCATGCCAGTTTTGCAGCATGCGATGTGGGTGAAACCACCGCAAGAGCTGCAGGACCATGTTATGTAAATCATAACATTCATCATATACATGTCATGATTTTCATGTTATGACTAGTCAAAAATGTCTTTCATACAGTCATGTTACGACATACCAGGTTTGGTATCTATACCATTTTTGAAACGGCCAGGAGAGCTAAATGTCGTAGGCGGACAGATAGATAGATAGATAGATAGATAGATAGATAGATAGATAGATAGATAGATAGATAGATAGATAGATAGATAGATAGATAGATAGATAAAAGAGCGTATGGTGATAGACATGGCGGAACCCCCAGCGCTAGTGACAGCGACGCGGACATCAGAAGGAATTAACGTAATGGAGGACGTGATCGGAGAGAATCTGCTAGTGCACGATGAATTGGTGATGGAAGCTTCCAGCGGCACAACAAGCAAACGGGCTCGGCAGGACGTGGGCGAGAACGGCGTTGCAGGAGACTCTGGCGTAGATTAGCCACCATCTAAAGCATTGCCACCGTGTCGATTGGCGTTGCGCCCGCAGCCTACTATCCCGCCGGTCAGGCGTCCAGCGACGTCGTTGCCTTCGTAGCATCGAGAGTGCGTGTACAGATGGGGAACGAGGCGTGCGGTTGGCAGACTTGGCTGCACTGAGTGGTGGAGGTGAGCATCATGCTCCCATTTTCAACTCAACCGCATACCATGGCTACGGAAAGCTTTTTTTCGTTTTGCTTGCATTAACGTGCGGGGTCTCGCTGGCATAAATAAACAGAATAAACTGTATCGACTAGTTGTAGAGCGAGATGTCGACGTTATAGCTGTACAGGAATCCAAAGGTGAAGGTGAACAAGAGACTGGGAGCATGGCGCGGCCTTTTAGTTCCCGATTCATGTCAATCTAAGTCATATCATTGGTTCCTCAGCCGGTTGTGCTTTATTTGTCCGCCAGATACAGGGGCTGATCGTTGAATCTGTTACATCTAGTTTATCGTGGAGGTTAATAGTATGGAATTTCAGGCACTTTTTTTCTAAATGGTGCGTAATTACTGTTGATGATGATTGATTTGTGGGGTTTAACGTCCCAAAACCACCATATGATTATGAGAGACGCCGTAGTGGAGGGCTCCGGAAATTTTGACCACCTGGGGTTCTTTAACGAGCACCCAAATCTGAAATACACGGGCCTACAACATTTCCGCCTCCTTCGGAAATGCAGCCGCCACAGCCGGGATTTGATCCCGCGACCTGCGGGTCAGCAGCCGAGTACCTTAGCCACTAGACCACCGTGGCGGGGCACGTAATTACTGTGTATGCACCTAATGTGCGATCCGAAAGATGTGATTTCTTCCAATCCCTTGATGAATATTGCAATACCGACAGGCAGGTTGTACTAATGGGGGACTTTAACTGTGATATCTGCTCATGACAAGACCAGCAGTGCACCGTATAGGGATTCCAGTACGGCAGCCCTTAGCAATATTATAGACCGATATAGCCTTGAAGATGTGGCGGAATGTCTGGATACGGGGCAAAGCATTCATTTTACGTCTTTCGGAATTCCAGTCACGCTCGTCTGGACAGAGCTTATGTAACGGCGAGTATAATACCGATGGATTACAAATACCTCGTCGAATCAGTCTTTTTTGCGGATCACTGCCTAATCAGCTTTAATATCCGCTGTGGCGGCGGTACACAAAGTAAGTTTTCCAGGGACCTTTGGAAGCTGAATTCGCAGCTACTGGAGGACAACATTTTTAAATGGAAAGTACTAGAACATGTCAGAAAAGTTAACAAAAGCAGCGAAATAACGATTGGAGCTCAGCGGGAATATTTGAAAAGTGATATTAAGATGATGGCAATGGAAAGAGTATGTACAATTAAACAAGAGCAGAGAAAGGAGGAAGAATTGCTAAAACATAATTTTGCTGCATTGTTAGAGGAAGAAGCAAAACCACCAGGAACATTCACGATAGATATTGCCAAGGCTAGGCATAGGCTGGAAGTTTTTGATATTAAGCGTTATAGGGGGGCTATAATTCGAGCTCGTGCTGAAAAGTTGTTTGTTGGCGAAGCAACAACAAAACAATCCCTGGGTGGAGAGAAGAGATATGCCCGCAGAAATACTATAGCGGAAATTCATCACAATGGTGTCGTTTACACAGATAATAAGGGAATATGAAACGTTTTTTCTAACTACTATCGACACCTCTTTAAGCGATCGTAGGTTGACATAGGAATGTTTAGGAACAAATTCTTACCTTTCATGTCAAAAGCGTCCGAAAGCTTGTAGGGTTAGAACCACCTATTTCAAATTTGGAGGTTGAAAGAGCTATTGAACGGCTAAACCCAGGAAAGTCACCTGAACCAGATGGCTTGAGTGTAGCCTTTTACAAAACGTTTAAGTCCAAATTTTACCCAATTTTGACTATAGTCTTTTCAGTGAAGCTTACAAGTATAAGATGTTGCCTCCCAGCTTTCTGACGGCGCACACTATTCTAATCCCCAAAACATATGATAAAACTAAATTCCGCTTAATAAGATCATATCACCCCATTAGCTTAACAAATGTAGATTACAAGATCGTCATAAAAATATTAGCTAAGCGATTACAGGGTGTAATAAAGGAAATAGCAGGTCCATACCAGACGTGTAAAAGCAAAGGACGCACAATTGTAACCAATATACATTAGGTCACAGCTGTTCTAGAGGGCTGCGATGCAGCTGAGACATGTGTGGCAATGGTTCAGTTGAATTGAGAAAAAGGTTTTGATCTTGTGTCACATGATGTTCTGAGGAGTGTCTTGGATTTCGTAAACGTGGGCTGTATTATCAATGAGGGAGTAGCTATGGCATATAAGGGCTGTACAACGCAAGTAATTGTTATAAGTTGGTAGGGGGCGCGCATTATCTTGCAACGCTCCATGTGTCAGGGCTTCCCTCTTTCACCATTGTTGTTCTGTTTGTTTTAGCGCTCTGAAAAGCGCTCTTTCAGAGCGCTCTGAAAAACGCTCTGAAAAACGAAGGAAGCGTCAAAGCAGAGAAGAGGAAACTTGGGATAGGCAAAAGTCGGATGTATGTATGAACTAAGGGACAAAGAAGGCAAAATAACTACCAATATGGATAGGATAGTCAAAATAGCGGAGGAGTTTTAGAGATCTGTACAGTAGCCGAGACAACCACGACCTTAATACTATAAGAACTAGCAGTAACCCAGATGACACCCCACCAGTAATGATAGAAGAACTCAGAAAAGCTTTGGAGAGCATGCAAAGAGGCAAAGCTGCTGGTAATGATCAGGTAACATCAGACCTGCTGAAAGATGGAGGACAGATTGTGTTAGAAAAAGTAGCCACCCTGTTTACGAGGTGTCTCCTGACGGGAAGGGTACCAGAGTCTTGGAAGAACACTAACATCATCTTATTACATAAGAAAGGAGATGACAAGGATTTGAAGAATTACAGGCCGATCAGCTTGCTCTACGTATTATACAAGCTATCTACAAACGTAATTGCTAACAGAGTAAAGAAAACATTAGAATTCAATCAACCAAAGGAACAAGCAGGATTTCGAACAGGCTACTCAACAATTGACCAGATTCATACTATCAATCAGGTAATAGAGAAATGCTCAGAGTATAACCAACCACTATACATAGCCTTCATAGATTACGAGAAGGCATTTGATTCAGTAGAAATATCAGCCGTCATGCAGACACTGCGGAATCAGGGCGTAGATGTAGTATATATAAACATTCTGGAAGAAATCTACAGAAGATCAACTGCTACCATAGTGCTTCATAAAGAAAGCAACAGAATACCAATCAAGAAGGGTGTAAGGCAGGGGGACACAATCTCCCCAATGCTATTTACCGCGTGCTTACAGGAGGTTTTCAGAAGCCTAGAATGGGAACAGTTAGGGATAAGAGTTAATGGAGAATACCTTAGTAACTTGCGCTTCGCCGATGACATTGCATTGCTGAGTAACTCCGGGGACGAATTGCAACTCATGATTACGGAGTTAGACAAGGGGAGCGGAAAGGTGGGTCTTAAAATTAATTTGCAGAAAACGATAGTAATGTACAACAACCTCAGAAAGGAGCAGCGCTTCGAGATAGGTAATAGTGCACTTGAAGTTGTAAAAAACTATGTCTACTTAGGGCAGGTAATAACCGCAGAGCCTAACCACGAGATTGAAGTAACTAGAAGAATAAGAATGGGGTGGAGCACATTCGGCAAGCACTCTGAAGTTATGACAGGTAGATTGCCGCTATCTCTCAAGAGGAAGCTGTATCTTGCCGGTACTTAGCTACGGAGCAGAAACCTGGAGACTTACAAAGAGGGTTCAGCTTAAATTGAGGACGACGCAGCGAGCAATGGAAAGAAAAATGGTAGGTGTAACCTTAAGAGACAAGAAGAAAGCAGAATGAATTAGGGAACAAACGAGGGTTAAGGATATCATAGTTGAAATAAAGAGGAGGAAATGGACGTGGGCCGGGCATGCAGCGCGTAGACAGGATAACCGCTGGTCAGTAAGGGTAACTAACTGGATTACCACAGAAGGGAAGCGGGTTAGGGGGAGACAGAAGGTTAGGTGGGCAGATGAGATTAAGAAGTTTGCGGGTATAAATTGGCAGCAGCAAGCACAGGACCGGGTTAACTGGCAGAACATGGGAGAGGCCTTTGTCCTGCAGTGGACGTAGTAAGGCTTATGATGATGATGATGATGATGATGATGATGATGATGATGTGTGAGTTTGATGAACAGAAGTGCCATCCGTGGACTCAAACTGCATGAGAATTAAGTGCGATTACTTGCATATGCTGAAGATGTGGCAGTTTTTAGGAGCGAAGCTCTTTAAGGCGTGGGCTGTGCGTCCCTTGTATGTAGCCACCTCTCGTTCAGTTCTAAGTATTACGCTAGCCACCGCCCGATCTAAAGGGTACAGCCATATCCATCCGTCCATCCGTTCATCCGTCCGTCCATCCATCCGTCCGTCCATCCATCCATCCGTCAATCCGTTCGTCCGTCCGTCCGTCCATCCGTCCATCTGTCCGTCCGTCCGTCCATCCATCCATCCATCCGTCCATCCGTCCGTCCATCCGTCCGTCCATCCGTCCGTCCGTCCGTCCATCCATTCATCCATCCATTCATCCATCCGTCCATCCGTCCGTCCATCCATCCATCCATCCGTCTATCCGTCCGTCCGTCCATCCATCCGTCCATCCGTCCGTCCGTCCGTCCATCCATCCATCCATTCGTCCGTCCGTCCGTCCATCCATCCATCCGTCCATCCATCCATCCGTCCGTCCGTCCGTCCGTCCGTCCGTCCGTCCGTCCGTCCATCCGTCCGTCCGTCCGCCCATCCGTCCGTCCGTCCAAAAGATGCAAGATATTATAAACTAGACGGCGGTACGTGTAGTTGATTATGAAAGATGCGAGGTGTTATAAAATAGGAATGATGCCACATATGGCGCGTGTCATCGTTCGATATAGTGCGGCGACGTACGCTAGGGGGAGCGTTGCAATAAAATCGAGTGGGCAAAATGTACGGAGGATTCATGGTTTACCAGGTTTACCTCCGGAGCTTCGCCCACTCATCATCATTCACTTCGTGGATATGGCGGCATTTTTTGTTCAGATCACGACAGTGTTAACGAAGTAGTCCATATTACAAAACAGTTTTGTACGGCCAGTGGGAGTTCGGTAAACTGTGAAAAGTACTTGGGATATTGGCATGGGGATTGATTGGCCTTCCACTCCAGACGTTTTTGCCAACATGTCATGGGTGAATAAGCCTGAAAAATATTTGGGTGTACCACTGGAATTTTATCGTGACAGTGAGCCGTACTGGCAGTGGCAAGCCACTGAAATGCGTGAAAAGGGGGAGAATGTTAAAGGATGGGACTTTTAGATGTTCACACGGGCCACTATATGTAATCTTTTCTTTGTCTCTAAACTTCCGTACACATTACAGGTTTGACATTGCTCGCGTATGAACGTGCAGAAGCTGCACCGTGTGTTTGCAGTATTTATATGGGGATCAGTGTGGAAACGGTCTAGTCACACTAACCTTTTTCGCGCGTTCGGTTCGGTGGTCTCAGTCTGTCACATTTGTTTTTAAGACAGGTCGTTAGTCGTTTTATGTTTCTGTGAGACACAAGAGACTCGTTTCTACGTTCACATATTCAGCTGAGGATTGAAAGAGTTTTACTTTCACTCGTCACCACGGACTATGTGCACGGGGCGCTTTATGGTTATCTAAAAAAAGTAGTTCATGCATGCAATTTTTTAATGGCATGGTTCTCCAGTGAATATCTAGCGGGAGTAAAACAAAAAAGATTGTATAGAGACATTCTCGACATTGTTTTACTGGTGAAAAAGGGTTTATTGACGACTGTTGCGACGGTGGTCCTACGAAGAAACACGATCGTGCAAGAGCAACGGTCAAGCAGATGCCGGCGATGATCAGCACGAGCCGAGCGAGCGAAGCCCAGCACCCAGTACCCAAGCGGTGGCGATGTTGCTTGCCAACGACGCTCTTTCTTCTTCACAATTTGCCCCCGCCGAAAAAGAGCCATCCTGGCGACCTAAGAGTCTGGAGGCAGAGGGCTATAATATGGCTTAAGGCGGGCGACGTGGACGATGTCACGTCCACGCCGGCGCATGTCGTCAGATGGGGAAAGTGGCTCGATGAGAAAATTCACCGGCGAGGTTTGCTCCAAAACGCGGTATGGGCCCTCGTACTTTGGAACGAGTTTTGAGGAAATGCCAGGGGTTTGGTAAGGAACAGCCAGCCATACAAGTGATCCCGGGGAATAGCTGGGGCTTTGTGAAGAGCCGACGTTGTTTTCTTTCTGGCGCTGTTGTTCTCGAGACGTAAAGGTGCGTGCGAGTTCACGGCACTCTTCCGCATTTCGGGCAGCTTCGGACACAGATGGGCATTCGGATGCGTCAGGACGGTATGGAAGGAGAGTATCGATGGTGTGGGATGGTTCGCGTCCATAAAGAAGAAAGAAAGGTGAAAATCCAGTGGTAGACTGTGCCGCGGTGTTATATGCGAACGTAATGAATGGAAGAATGCGATCCCAGTTAGTATGATCGGATGTCACATACATGGCGAGCATATCGCCAAGGGTGCGGTTAAATCTTTCCGTGAGCCCGTTAGTCTGCGGGTGGTATGCCGTGGTCTTGCGATGAACAACATGGCATTCAGAAAGCAGAGACGTGACGACTTCTGATAGGAAGGCTCGACCTCGATCGCTTAGTAGTTCTCGAGGTGCACCATGTCGTAATATGAAGCGATGAAGGATGAAGGATGCTACGTCCCGCGCAGTGGCACTTGGAAGGGCGGCGGTCTCAGCGTAGCGTGTTAAATGGTCCACAGCGACTATAATCCACCGATTTTCATCTGATGTTGTCGGTAGAGGGCCATAGAGATCAATTCCGATCCGATCGAAAGGTTTGGCAGGGCACGGAAGCGGTTGAAGCGCACCGGACGAGTGGAAAGGCGGTGATTTGCGACGTTGACAGTCAGGACAGCCCATAACGAATTTTCGAACAAAATTATACATTCCGCGCCAGTAGAAGCGATGGCGAATGCGTTCGTAAGTTTTGAAAACTCCGGCATGACCACATTGGGGATCGTCGTGAAAGGAGGCGCAGATTTGTGATCGCAAGCTGCGCGGGACAACCAAGAGCCACTTACGACCTTCGGGGGCGTAGTTGCGTCGGTGTAGTAGCCGATCACGAATGGCGAAATGAGCAGCTTGACGTCGGAGAGATCGTGGTACCGCAGTGGTTGACGATCCAGAAAGACAGTTAAAAAGAGAAGCGATCCACGGGTCCTTGTGTTGTTCACTGGTAAAGGAGTCGAGGTCGAGAGATGCGATGGAGATACCAGTAGTTCCGCAGGCCGAGTCGGGAGGTAAAGGCGAACGGGACAGGGCGTCGGCGTCAGAATGCTTGCGTCCGCTGCGATAGATGACACGAATGTCGTACTCCTGGATTTGCAGTGCCCACCGAGCTAGGCGGCCAGAAGGGTCTTTCAATGTGGCGAGCCAACAAAGTGCATGGTGGTCCGTTACCAGGTCGAATGGGCGACCGTACAAATAAGGGCGGAACTTGCGAAGCGCCCACACTAGCGCCAAGCACTCTTTTTCAGTGACGCTGTAATTGGCCTCAGCTTTAGTAAGTGTGCGACTCGCATAAGCGACGACGTATTCGGAGTAGCCCGGCTTGCGTTGGGCGAGGACGGCGCCTAGACCAACCCCACTAGCGTCTGTGTGAACTTCCGTTGCAGCTGTTGGGTCGAAATGCCGAAGAATTGGAGGAGATGTTAGCAGACTACGGAGCGTGGCAAACGCGACGTCGCAGTCAGAAGACCAGGATGAAAGGTCTGCATCACCGCGTAGGAGGTTGGTCAGTGGTGACATGATCGATGCAAAATTTCGCACAAAGCGCCGGAAGTACGAACATAGTCCGACAAAACTGCGTAATTCTTTCAGTGTAGTAGGTTTCGGGAACTCAGCGACTGCTCGCAGTTTTGCAGGGTCGGGTCGAACACCATGCTTGGAGACGATGTGCCCTAAAATGGACAGCTCTCTCGCGGCGAAGCGGCACTTTTTAAGGTTCAGTTGGAGCCCAGCGTTGGTTAAACACGTCAGAACCAGTTGGAGCCGAAGCAGATGCGTAGGAAAATCGGGAGAGAAAACGACAATGTCGTCGAGGTAGCATAGACAAACAGACCACTTCAGTCCACGCAGTGTGTTGTCCATGAGCCGTTCAAACGTGGCAGGAGCATTACAAAGACCAAATGGCATTACGTTAAATTCGTACAGGCCATCTGGTGTAATGAACGCAGTTTTCTGGCGATCAGTTTCTGCCATAGGAACCTGCCAGTATCCAGATCGTAAGTCTAAGGAGGCGAAGAACTCGGCTCCTTGTAGGCTGTCAAGGGCGTCGTCTATGCGCGGTAATGGATAGACGTCTTTCCGCGTCACCTTGTTTAATCGCCGGTAGTCGACGCAAAATCGAATCGATCCATCTTTTTTTCGAACTAGAACGACAGGAGATGCCCAAGGACTGTGCGATGGTCGAATAACGCGACGGCGTAGCATCTCTTCGACCTGGTCGTTGATGACGTGACGTTCTGCAGCAGAGACACGGTACGGTCTTTGACGCAATGGCTGGTGCGAACCGGTGTCAATGTAGTGGTGCACTGCAGAAGTCCGACCCAATTGCGGCTGAGAAACGTCGAATGAATTCGCGAAGTGCTGGAGGAGATTAAGAAGCTCGGCGCGTTCATGGGCACTTAAGGTGTCGGCGATGGAACTCGAGAAGGTGTCACTCGATGAGCACTCCAGTGGGGAAAGGGCATGAAGTTCGGTCGAGGCGCTACTGCACGATTCGTCTGGCATGTTAAGGAATAAAGAGGAATCGAGGTACTCCACTCGACCGAGACATTCGCCGGCAAGTAGCGTAAGCGGTGCAGAAAGGGGGTTGTGGACGAAAATATTGCTTCGGCCCGCAGTGACGTCGAGTGTAGCGAAAGGCAAGGAAACGGCTCTGCGGCTCATGAAAATGTCGGAAGGTGTAAACATTACTGTAGCATCGTTATAGTCATCGCAGCAAACCGGGACAATGGCAAGAGAGGCTGGCGGAATTTCAGTGTCCTCACGCACGACAAGTTTTGGCGACCGCTCAAGGGTTTCGTGCAAAGGTTCGTCACACAGGTGCGAAAATTGAACTTCAGCGCGTGCGCAGTCGATGATGGCATGATGATTTGACAGAAAGTCCCACCCGAGGATAACGTCATGCGAGCACACCGAAAGGACGATGAACTCGACAACGTACATAGAGCCTTGGATGAATATGCGGGCCGTACAGGTGCCAAGAGGTCGAACTTGTTGTGCGCTAGCTGTACGAAGCGATAGTCCAGAGAGCGGCGTGGTCACTTTGCGTAGGGAGCGGCAGAGCTGGGCGGCTATAACAGAAACGGCAGCACCTGTGTCGACGAGGGCAAAGGTAGAAACACCGTCGACAGATATAGCGACGACGTTAGCTGGTGAAGTGCGAGGACTTGAGCATTTCGACGACGGCGCAGTTCTTGCCTCTGGAACTGCGGCGTTCAGTTTTCCCGGTTGGAGGAAGCGGGTCTAGGACGCATTGGGGACAGTGATCGCCTGCGAGGAGATGGGGAGCGGGGAGAGTGAGTTTGAGGTTGGTGCGACCGAGACTCAGGAAAGTTAGTGTATCCATACTGCGGTGAGGGATAGGGAGCAGGTATGTGCATGGGCTGTGGGTCATGCGGTAACGGCCGAGTAGCGTCGTGGAGTGGTTGGAAGCGACGGCGACAATATCGTGCCACGTGTCCTGGTGTACCGCAGGCGTAGCAGATCGGTCGATTGTCAGGAGTGCGCCAGGAATTGCTGACTCGCGGTGCAGCCCAAGGTGTCGAAAGAGGGGTAGAGTGGGGAGCAACTGCAGGCATGGGTGGCAAAAGCTGCTGGCGGGGTCTGCTGCGTGCCACCTGGGCATAAGTAAGAGGCGCGGCCACGGGCTGCATAGCCGGCGCATGGGGAACAGTCACGGCCACAGGCTGCTGGTGGGCAGCGACGGGAACAGCCTGAGCTACCTCTTCGGCAATAACGTCGCGGAGTGGTGAGGGCAGACGAGAGGACGGCGGCTGCTGCGTGAAGGGAATCAACGACAGTTGCCGAGCTACTTCTTCACGCACGAAGTCTTTAATCTCTTGCAGGGTTGGTGCGTGGTCGGGAACGGAAGTGAGACTGGAGAGCGAGTCGGCGTGGGAGGAAAATGGCCGAGTCAGGGCGCGCTGCTTGTTCAACTCGTCGAAACTTTGACACAAAGTAACAAGTTCCGCAACGGTGGCAGGATTACGGGCGAGGAGCAGCTGATATGCACCGTCATTTATCCCTTTGAGGATGTGTTGAATCTTCTCCGACTCGGGCATGGTGGTGTTCAGTCGGTTGCAAAGTCCAATGATGTCTTCAATGTAGCTGGTGAAAGATTCCGTTGGCTTTTGTGCGCGAGTCCGCAAGCGTTGTTCGGCTCTGGACTTGCGGACTGCGGGTCGGCCAAAAACGTCAGCAAACAAGGTTTTAAAGATGGACCACGTCGTGATGTCGTTTTTGTGGTTGTTATACCACATTTCGGCCACGTCAGTGAGGTAAAAGATGACGTAAGTCAATTTGTCCGCGTCATCCCACTTGTTGTTTGCGCTCACCAGTTCATAGTTAGCGAACCAGTCTTCCACGTCGGTCTCATCAGCTCCGCTAAAGACCTTGGGCTCTCGCAAACGAAGAACGCCGGGGTGGCTGGGGGATGGAGTGGAAGAGCCAGGTTGCGCGTTGTTGGTAGCCATGATGGGAGGTAGCGTTCGGTTGCGCAGCTCCAGGTTCAGGCGACGGCGAATGGCAGCACCCAGGTTCAGGCGACGGGGAATGTCAGCACCTTCCACCAATTGAAAAAGGGTTTATTGACGACTGTTGCGACGGTGGTCCTACGAAGAAACACGATCGTGCAAGAGCAACGGTCAAGCAGATGCCGGCGATGATCAGCACGAGCCGAGCGAGCGAAGCCCAGCACCCAGTACCCAAGCGGTGGCGATGTTGCTTGCCAACGACGCTCTTTCTTCTTCACACTGGTACCACTTTGCAGGAGTTTGCATCCTGCTGAACGTGGCCAAAATGTACTGGCCCGAGTAAAAAAAATGGCTGTCCCGTCTAACTCAAATTCATTTTTCTTTAAGCTTCACACAGGTACTTAAGAAGTTAAAACGTGGATGCAAGAAAGGGGACTATATGTACCATAAAAAACGCACTGTTTTCACGGTCGTAAACCTGAAACTATCGAGCAATATCTTTCGGGATTGTTTGGGGGGGGGGGGGGGGTGTTCTTATGGGACATTCTGCAGAGAACTATAAAAAAAGATTTACCGATTGATGCCTACGGAATCAGGTTTTTACCAGTCAATGAAGAAGACGATGGAGCCCCTTATGATACTGTTAAGTTGCTCGGCCTTCCCAGTGTTTGGGAAAAGTACATGGCAGTCCGCCATGCCGACATCAATACGCTGCCCGCTTTTGAATATTTCCGCCAAAAGATCACGAAGTTTATTGAAGGGTGTAAAACTGAAGACCCGATTCCAGAGTGGCTCGAACATCTTGAGCCACTTATTCGTATAAAGTAATTCGAGTCACTATGTAACCATTCCGTTTGTTACCGCTTTATGTACTGTTTATGCACTGTATTATTATTGTATGATGTGCAAAAGTAAGCAATAAAGAAAAAAATACCGGCGTGGCTCAGTAACATAATATTGGGTTGGTACACAGCTGACCGGGGTTCAAGCCCCACCGTGTCATTGGTGCTAGGTTTTTTTTTTTAGATTTCGTGCGATGTAGTTACAGACACCGGCGGTAGCAGCGGACAACTGCGCGTAACCTGAA
Source organism: Rhipicephalus microplus (assembly GCF_043290135.1). Taxonomy (NCBI): domain Eukaryota; kingdom Metazoa; phylum Arthropoda; class Arachnida; order Ixodida; family Ixodidae; genus Rhipicephalus; species Rhipicephalus microplus. The sequence continues at coordinate 133,654,172 of NC_134703.1, forward strand.
TTGTGATTTCATAACAGCGTTCGCTATAGAAAGACACAAGAAAAAGTGACGATTTTGCGAAGCTCAAATGAAGCGTACACTGAATTATGTTCCTGTTTGTGTGAGCGCTCGAATTTTAATCAATATTACCACTGTATTACAAAGGGTATGTGAAAAAATGGGCATTTTTTATACAGTGACATTATGTGCATGTACGAATGAAATCGCTCGTTAAATATTTCGTCATTGTCGCAGGGCCATCGTCATAATGTTGTATGCGAGTTCGTCAGTGCATGACTAACGTTACTTGTATCTTATCGAAACGCACGCTTAGCTTCAACGATTCAACAACGCAGCCATCAACAAACACGCTATAAAGTTAATGTGGTAATCGCCAAAATAAATATATATGCTTTCAAAAATATAAATTCACCCAAAAACGCGGCAAGTCACTGCGAAATTCTACAGGCAACCTTTTAAAAAAAGAGAGAGAGAACCACCAATATTTGCGAAAAAGAGTGCAGAAACCTAAACTGAATCCACCATGGCGTGATAAAACGGTCGGAAAAGTAACTTGCTGCACAACTCACGGCGAGCAGGGCTAGCAGGCGTGTGGGCTTGTAAGCTTCCCAGATAAAAAGTTTTCAAAGCAGCGACACTCGTTGTTCTCAGCGCTCTCCTTGTCGCTCTCTCGCTTACTCCTCCTTTCCTCCGTATTACGCTTCTGCAATTGTTGCATTCTTCACACGTAAAGTTTGAAATGGCTGGTGTTTTTATTTATTACTACGCTAAAGCTTCCTAACGAGCGAGTAATTTTAAATCAAAAGAAGAGAAAAGTGGGCCCCGTAACTGTCTCTGGGGGGAAGGACACCTCAACAGTGGCTCACGAGGGGTAGGGGTAAAGGAGGGATTCATATGATAGGATTAAAAGGTAAAGAGATAGAGACAGGTGAAGGAGAGAGTGAGGCGCAGGGGTACCCATCCGCGTTTCGCTCCGGTAAGATTCTTGCCGGGACGAAACACTTCGTAGCCATGACATAAGCTGTTCAGAAGGAGCGTTCCAGTTGGTGTAAAGCCGGCCGAAATTGCTTCCTGGTGCATGTTTAATGTAACATCAGTGTTTTTCGAGAATGATGGGTTGCAGTAAAATAACAGATGATGGTTTAGCTCTCTTAAAGCAGTCTTCGTGTTATCCGAAATGGTGCATACCGTGAAGTGTATAGCTAAGAAAATTTTCGCGCGATGGCTTTGGTGCAACACCATCGGCCAATAAACAAAAAAGTTTAATGCCATCGAAATACTTCGATGAGAGTTTATTTGTCGAGTTCATTTGTCGAATTTTCTTTAAAAAACCAGCAGCACGTTTAAGCCACGTTCAATGCATGCCCTTGTTTACAAACATTTGTGTGTACACATGTACACTCTGAAAAAATCCCAAGCTTACCTAATCGCGCTTTTTAAATACTCTTGTACTCTTAAGGTATGCGTGATTTTTCTCCACGCTTGGCGATCACGCCTAACAGGAGTGATTAGCGAGCCCATCTTCACGCATGGCAGGCGTGACGTACGGGACGCTTTCCCACGCTTATAATAGCGTCACCATTGTACCCGCCTAAACACGATGCCGAGCATGTGCGCCACAGGAAGAAAAAGACGGAGTGATCCCTACCCCCTCCACCATTCCTCCTTGGGTGCGCATACCAGTCAGCACTGGTAACTGTCTGCTTGGGTCGATTCTCCGAAGCAAGGTTCGCCCGCGATGCTGTTTTTTTTTTCCTCTCCAAATTAGCAGCAGGCACGCAAAGCAGTTGCTGAATGTTCTGCAGAGAGATTACGCAAGGCACTCCCGCTCTTGTCGCTGAAACTATTCTATTAAGAAACGGTTTAGGTGAGGCCTGGGGCATTTTAAGGACGAAAACCACAAGATGTGTGAACAAGCATCTCTCTTCTTCTTTGCACAAATGGACAAATGCTATATCAAGCACGCTGCACTGCGCTGGGCGTTCGAATATGCGTTCGAATATAGTAAACCATGAGCATGATGTATGGCACGATAGAACAGTATTTACCACATTAGGAAGTGATTGTACCTTGTTGTTGACCAAATATACCTAATGGAAATATACTTATCTAGATTTTTATTGTAAGAAACGCGAAGCTTGTAAGAAACAGAAGACATACTACCCATACATTTTTTTAACGAAGTAGTATACACTCGTAGAAAAGGTGATGCACATAAACAACAGCTGAAAACAGAAGAGGCACAACTCACAGCTTGGATATTTTTGTGTTGCTGAGAAACCTCGAGTTCATGTACATCGCCAATTTATGAGTGCAATGCACTCAACTAACTCCCTAACTTCATTGGTGTCCCTGATTATTCTTTGCTTCCACCCGGTTTGATGAGTGACTAAATGGAGATATGCAGTTGGCCGTATGCAGCATGGTATGTCAAATCTTTCATGTAATGCAGGCATAGACAGATCCCCCCGGCGTTCTTTGGACACGGCTCTTCAGTCTTATCAAATCTTTTGTGGCGACTGCCATTAAAGATAACCCTTTTCCATGAAGGAAATTCGGGGTTCTATTGGGTCCTTTCAGTGTGTCTGCAAATAATATATCCTAAAGGCGCAGATAAATATAAGCAAGGAACAAGGAACGATAGTGACTAGTTCCGAAAACAAACTGGCAGAAAAAAAATGAAACAAAAACAACGCTCACACGCGTTGAAACACAACATCACATAGAAATTTCTAATTTTCTAATTACCCTTAAGGCTAAGTAGAAAACATGAAGGCGAAAAAATTGGCAGATCCCACGTACTGTGGGAATCGATCATATACGAAGCACGAATAAATGTTGATGTCACTTTAAAATCAGCCCAAAGTTACGAGGTGGAGATCAATGATGCCGTACATGACTTCCGTGTCATGATTATCATGTTTGGATGTGTCTTTTACCGTGTAATCTATTCACGTCACGTGATACCAAATTTAGCATATGTGGATCTAGCGAAATGGTCGCGAGCACGCAATGAGCATGGTATGTTGTCATGTTCTTACATGACACGCGTGTCAGGATTATCATGTTTGCATAAGTCATACATATCACCATTATTTCACGTAACATAACACCAAATTTGGTATATGCGGAGCTATACTCGGCGACAGATTTCTTGACATTGGAGGGAAGGCTACGGAGGCCGGGCCTCCACACATTTGTGTTACTACGCAAGTAGTCCGGCAGCTTGCAGCCGATTTCGGTTCCAGTTTCGGTTTTCGCTTGCTCGCTGCGCTAGTGTGTTTATTATAGCAAAATGTATGCATGCAAAATGGGAACGTCAGAGTTAAACTTTGATGAGAGTACATACATGCAGCTAGTTATTGTGCTGTTTATATACTGGTGCATATAAAATTTTCCGTTGTTCAGAACGTTTTCCTAGCATTATCAGCCTTTACACCAGTGAAGTTTAGGTTCCGTGTTCAGCCCAGTATATACGGGTACGCGCCACACGTGATCGAATGTTAACGTTTACGGCATTGAGCCCTGGTACAGGCGAAATTGAAGGCCGGTTGCGGCACGATACGGCCACGGGCCTGTCTTGTTTCAGTTTTGCTGTATTCGGTTTACGCCCTCAAAGGCTGTAAGCAATGATCGGCGCAGACTGTGCCTCAGTGTTCGAGAAGCCTCACAATTGTTGTAGATCGTTGTTAAGATTGCGCGCAAGACGCGAACAGTGAAGCTCATTTCAGAGCTTGCGCGGCCACCAGTGATAAGGCTGGAAAGTTCGATGCGTGATGTATAAAAGACGGCGCGTCCCAACGATGAGCAGCTTTTCCACGGCCGATGCTGTGCTCGCCGCTGCATGAACAAGCAGCAGACTCAGCCGGCGTGCGGAAAACGTGGTGCCGTCTAAGAAATAAAAAAGAAAAAAAAACTAGGACGCACGATAACTTCTTTTCCAAGAACAGCGTCCCATACTTGCTCTATCCTTATAATGAAGAAGTGAGTGAGTAAAAACTTTATTGAACATGTCCGGCGTCATTGAGCGGGGTGGGGCTACAAGGACCCCGGCCTAGGTGACGGCCTCGAGTCCTTGGACCCGGGCGGCATCCTGGGCTTGCCGGACGGCCCACAGTTGATCAGCAAGGTCGTGGCTGAGCAGAGCCGCCTCCCATCGCGCCTCGCGGTTCGAGACTGCCATGTCTACCGGGTTCGTAGGGGACTGCTGCGCGTTACCGGTACACTTCCACAGCATGTGCTGCAGCGTCGCTCTGGCTCCGCACGCCTTACACGCGTCGGACGTATAAATGCCTGGGTAGCAGAGGCGAAGGATCACCGGATTCGGGTACGTGTGTGTCTGTAGTTGTCTCCAGGCAACCTGCTGTTTCTTGTTTAGTTTGGTGTGGGGTGGTGGATATTTGCATCTGTTCAGTCTGTAGTGTTGCGTGATGTCTCTGAAAGTGGTCATGCGATCCCCCCACGTCCATTCCCGCATCGCTGTCGAAGTGTGCGAGACATCGGGACTGTCGGCAGGCGTCGCAGCTCGGCGTGTAAGTCCTCGAGCCGCGGCGTGGGCAGTCGCGTTGCCCGCAAGCGGAGGGTCCGTGTGGGCGGGGGTCCATACGAGGAAACTGTCGTTTTTGCGGCAGATGTTGCGTTCGTGAATTTGGAGAATGCGGGCCGCTTCGCGGGAGATCCGGCCGCTGGCGAAGTTGCGTATCGCCGCCGGCGAGTCGCCTATTATCACCTCGGCGTCCGTGGTGGCTATCGCGAGGGCTATGGCAGCTTCTTCGGCCGCCTCCGTGTCTTCCGTGCCTATCGTCGCACTCGTGACGCAAGTTCCTACATGATCCGTGATCGCGACCGCGAAGCCGCGGTGGCAGTCGTAACGGGCCGCGTCCTATAATGAAGAAAGTTTTATTTATTTGGGCCAAGTAGCCATTAGAATCACAAAACAGGTACTATTTCCTGGCGCGCGCGCATGCAGGCGGTTCGGCTCTATAGCTTCCACAGTGCTGTCAAGAAAAGCTGTCGACGAGTATAGCAAAACGGCCGCGAGCACATCATGAAGGGCACAATATATTCCAAAATAGCGTTGACGCAGCGCGCACGCTGGGCTCAGCAACGTTACGTTAGCAAAACGCGAGCACTGTATAGTCTGACGCCAGGCGCGACCAGCGTCCGTTGGCGCGGCCCGACGCAAACCGCTGCGAAATGCGACATGCTGCATTTCGCGCCGATGCATTACCCAGACAACACTGCGTATCCCTCTTTTCGTGACGGAGGGACGCCGGACATGCTGAAACGCGCATGCGTCAAAGCAACGCAGTACGGCGCGCGCCTGCGAGTATATGGCGGACCGGGGCCTGGCGTGGCAACGCCGGCGTGACGCGACGAAATGAACGCCGGCGAGCACGCGCAGTGCGTCACGTCGAAATGTATTAGCGCCTTGACTGTGGCATGTAGTCATGTTCTCACATGAGACGCATGTTATGATCATGTTTGCAGCAGTTACGTACCTTGATAGATATCTGGGGTTTAACGTCCCAAAACCACCATATGATTATGAGAGAGCCGTAGTGGAGGGCTCCGGAAATTTAGATCACCTGGGTTCTTTAACGTGCACCCAAATCAGAGCACACGGGCCTACAACATTTCGGCCTCCATCAGAAACCGTTACATAACATCGTCATCTAAAGGCGTCACGTAATACCAAATATGGCATATGGGAAGCTAGAGAAACGGCCGTGACCGCATCATCAGTGTGGCTTGTAGTCATGTTGTTACATGACACGCATGTCGTGATTATCATGTTTGGATGTGTCATTTACTTATATCGTTCGTTCGCATCACGTAATACCAAGTTTGGGGCTTGTGAAGATAGCAAAACGGCCGCGAGCGCATCATGACCATAGCATGTAGTCATGCTATTACATGACACGCATCTCATGTTTATCATGTTTCTTCCAGTCGCATACCTTCATAATCAATTCACTTACTATATTACCAATCTTCATATATGTGAATCTAGCGAAATGGCCGCGATCACATCATGAGCGTGGCATGTAGTCATGTTGTTACATGACACGCATGTCATAATTTTTATGTTAGGATCTGTTGCTTGTGTTCACCATGCAATCATGCCATACCGTACAAGTTTTGCAACATGCCACGTGAACAAAACCGCCGCAAGAGCTGCATGACCATGAAATGTAGGTCATGACATTCATGACACACATGCCATGATTTTAGTGCTATGAATAGTCAATTATGTTCTTCATGCAGTCATGTTATGCCATACCAAGCTTCATATCGATACCATTATCGAAACGGCCAGGAGAGCTAAAAGTCGTAGCTGGCTACATAGATGGATACGCTCAAAGTCACCGAAGTTCGCTAAGAAATGCTTCGCATTCAAAAGCGGTCAACAATATTGAGTACTAGGTACTCTACTACGGGAGAGCATAAAGTCATCCCGCGTGCAGCGAGAAGAAATCGCTCAAGTGTAGCACCGACTGCGCGTTTAGAAAAAGTGGTTATCGACTTAGAGTACCTAGTACTCAACTATGGGAGAGCAAAAAGCTGTCCCGCTAAAGCCAAAGAGATGTGTTTATAAAAAAATTATTGTCTTAATTGTCCATAACACTCAACAGAACATTTCCTTGTTAGACATACTCGAACAATGATGACAAAACTGACGTCATTTACATGAACATGGATATGAGATGACGTTGAAAGAACATGTACATTCGATGGTTCAAACAAACACAACCACAAAAAATATTTCAAGGTAAAGAAGAGACAGAAATAAAACATTAATATGTACATTTTGCATATTTACATGTTTGCATGCCATTTCTGCCGGCGCATTGACACATCAGCCTACCAGTACCAGGTCAGCCGAAAGACAAGTCTAACTCGTCCGTCACAGACCGACACAAAAGGGCAAGACCAGTGCCGAAGGAATTCCTCTTCACCGAAGAAGAAGATTTCCTCTGACAAAACAGACAGCAGCTCCGAGTGCAATAGCTCTAAGATCGGATAGAGTGCGCGGCGGCGGCGGCCCGCTGCACCAGAGGCAGAAAGAGCCGGCAACAATGAGAAGACAAGCGATGTGGCCTCGCGAACAACGCCCAGAAGAAACGAAGCGATTTACTCTGAGGCAGCGTAATCTGGCATGTACGGCTCTCCAAAAAACGCGAGCAATGCCACAATGCCTCAGGAAATGCTCATTTGTTTCCCGAAGGGAGCAGGTCGAACATGTTGCTGACTGGACCATTCTGTACCTTTTGAGGCGGTTGAGAGTGGGAAGCACATCCCATCCCTGGCGCCACATGAAGTCCCGGAGGTGTCCAGGCAGAAAAAAAGCCTTTAACGTGCTCCAAGACACCCGTCTAGAGCGAGAACCGTGGTCTGGGGGGACCAATGGCATGCACAACAAAGCAGCAGTTGCCTCAACTATGTGGTTGTTCAAAACATCTATGCCAGGAAAGCTCGACTGGACATGGCGAAAAAATGCGACAGTTGTTGCATAAAACGCGGGAAATGTTATTGACTGCGGCGCCATGATGAGGTGCACATTGTGCATCAATTGCCGCCGGTGAATACCCAGAAAGTAGTATCCAAGTGTTCGTGCGGGAAATTCCTCCCCTTGCACTAAGCGCAAAGGAAACCGCAGTGAGGGGGGGTTAGTAAAAGTGGGTAACGATTTAGAGTACAGAGTACTCTACTTGTTTAGAAAAAGTTTATTTACAGCATGTACAGAACACAAAGGCTTCATATCATTCCAGTAACAGGGCACATACACTTCGGCACATCTATATTTCACGACTAACATCACTACGTTACAGTGAAGACATTTGCTCTAATATACATGAATATGTTGGCGCACATGTACACAAAAATTCAATGTGATATCACGATACAAGGGTATAACGATACAATAGATCCAAATGAAACACAATTTGTAACAAATTAAATCATATATAACAACTCAACGGGCGCTGTTTAGCACCAAGTCGGTCGAAAAATGAGTTGTATCCTTTCGTGTTCCACCTTGACGAAAGGGCACGACCAATGCCGCAGAAACTCTTGCTCCCCGAGGAAGAAAAGCTCTTCGGAGAGGAACGCGAGGATCTCTCGTCTCATTCTCCCCAGTATCGGCCACAAGGCACGTCGGCGGCAATTGGCAGCTACGGCCTCACATCGGTTTCTCCAAAGGCTGAACAGCCCCGCAACTATTAAGAGAGTGGAGAAGCGGCTACGCGGAAATCGGCCGTTGGACACGAAAGTTCGCACACCCTGTCCCCGAAAACCAGCATTAACCGCACGCCAAAAAAGGCGGGAAACCACACATTCAAACGTCGCATGTCGATTGGTCTCTACCATGACGCAGTTAGGGCAAGTGGAAGTGCGAACCACTTGCCATCGCTGCAACCGATCTCGCGTGGGGAGCAAGCCCCAGCCCAACCTCCAGACAAAGTCTCTGAGATGCCCTGGCAACACTGCGGCAGTTATTGGTTTCCAAGCGCGGTTCAATACAGATTGACGATGCTGGGGCACTAAGGGCCGTAGAAGGGCGGCCATTGTGTCCACCACTTTAGAATCGGCCACCTCTATCTCTGGGCACGTAGCTTCCAAACGTCGGTGAAATGCCAGAAGGGCTCGATACAAAGATGGTAATTCAGTTGATTGGGGACCTTTGTTTATTTGGCTATCCGGCAAGAAGACACGTAGTGATGGCCCCAGATGGTAGCGAGCCAGTGTCTGAGCGGGCATGTCATCATTGCTTAGTATTCGCAATAGAGTGCGGAGGCAAAATGTATAAGCCGCGACGGAAACGTCAGGGAATGCAAAACCGCCTTGATCTCGCGGTTGAGCTAATAACGCTGGACGCGATAACAATTCTGTGCCACCAGACCAGAAAAATGAACTGATGCAGCTTTGCACTTTCCTGCAGACGTGGAGCGGTGGTTTAACAGAACGGCAAAGGTACCAAAATTTTCCTAGGTACACCGTTTGAGTTAAGTATCGGCGTTCCAAGAGGGGGAAATCGAAGTGCCTGGCTGCTTTGATATCATTTAGAAGAGTTTGTACAACGGATGACCAGATGCTATCTTGTATACCAAATACAGTGAAAGTAACTTCGAGTATTGAAATCTCAGGAGACCACTGTAAAGGCGACGTGATGTTGATACGACCGCTAGGGTTGCCAATGAAAAAATACTGGCTTTTAGAAAAGTTTAACTTTGCACCGGAGATAATACCGAAATCATGGAATGTATCAAGAGCATGCTGCAGCGACTGTTCATTATGTACATATAGAGTGATATCATCTGCATATGCAGCGACTTTTACTTGAGTGTTACCGGGTAGAGGTAAGCCACGAATCTGCGGGTGATGTTCAACGGCCCTTAAGAAGGGCTCTAATGCAAGGATAAATAACACTGGGGAGAGGGGACACCCTTGACGGACCCCACGCGTGACTCTAAATGCGTGACTTTCGCGGGAATCTAAGTAAAGGGTACTTTCTAAATTAGTGTACATCGCGTTGATAAGGTCAATGAACTTATCCGGGAATCCGTATGCATGTAAAACATTTCGTATGTAGCCATGTTCTATGAAATCAAAAGCTTTCTCTTGATCTAATGAAACCAACAGTCCTTGCGCACATCGGCTAATGGTGTATTGAATGATGTCCCGCGTTAACCACGTATGGGTGTGTATTTCTCGGCCCGGAACAGAACAGACCTGGTAGGGAGCGATTAATGTTGCAAGAAATGGACTGATTCGGCGCACCAAAATGTTAGCCAAGAGCTTGTAATCTACATTAAGCAGGGTAATAGGGCGCCAATCTTCTGGTCGCGTGGACATTGGGTCTTTCTTGGGAACTAGAGTTATACGGCCTTTGTGAAAAGAAGTTGGAAGTGTAATATCTTGGAAACACTTGCGAATGACGCGTGACATAGTTGGACCAATGATAGGCCAGAACTGTACATAAAACTCTGCAGGGAGTCCGTCAGGCCCTGGGGCCGATCCCTTTTTCATTGCGTCTAATGCGCCTTTGATTTCGTCATCGGATGGCGGTGATAGGAGGACGTCATTTGACATGTTGGAATCATGAGGTAAATCTGTTAGCAGAGGATGCGAAGAAACGAAACTTGGGTAACAGACATTAGCACTAGATTTAGCCATTGACTCAAAGTGTTGAGTGAATTCCTGAAAGTCGCGCGTACCCGCAGCAGCTGGGGTGATAGAGTTCAGCGAATGGGCAGGCGAGCCTGGTGGACAAAGCAGAGCTCTGCGTGCATACCTTAGCACCTCAGGGTGCGCACAGGGTGCACGTCTACAGCGCCAAGCTGCAGCCGAGAGTGAAGAAGCGCGCATAATACGCTGGTACCGTTCAACGAGCTCCTCTTGCCATGCCCGCATTACAGTGGAAGGACTGGGATCTCGATTGGCAATGCGTATCTTCTGGATTAACAATGACGAATCTTTCGATATACGGTTGCAAAGTCCTCTGCCCGACGCACTGCAATGATGCCGCCACTGTTCTTTGAGGCGATCCCAATCAGCTACATCGGCCCCAATGAGCGATGCGCGTAACGCTCGGGATAATTTCTCTGTAGCCTGAGAGTCCTGGAGGACGCGGCAATCGGGACGCCATGGTCTGTGAACCGTTGGCGTCCCCGCTGGCAGGCGGAGAGAGAACATAACCGGCCGATGGTCGCTAATGTATACTGGTGTCGGTGGCAATGACATTACCCCGGTGTCGTGAACGTAGGTAATGAGACTGGGGGATGCATACACGCGATCAATTCGGCTGCTCGACGCTGCTCGACGCCAAGTATAGGCATAATTACTGCCATGCACACTTTGATGAATGTCACTCAATGCCAATTGCTGCACTAGACGTTCGAGTTCTCTGGCATTCCAGTTTGACCGGCCGCGACCCGGACCTCGAACGTCTGCGTGTGAGTCTAAGACACAATTAAAATCCCCTAAAAGTACCACATGTCGGGAATTTAAAAGAAACACATCAAGAGATTGGAAGAACGCGTTTGAGTTCTCGCGTGCCGCTGGGGCATACACGGCAACAAATCTTATTCTTAACGAAAAAAAGGTGCAGTCGAACGCCAGCACGCGTCCGAAGGCATCGAAGGAAACATGATGGTCACGTAAAAGACCTCGGTTAAAAATAGCGACTCCGACGCCAGTGGAATGCGTGCTGGCGTACGAAAAGAAACAATCAAAATTGAACGCGCGCTTGAAAGCGAGTACATCAGAAAGCTTGAAAAAATTTGTTTCTTGCAGGAACAGCAAATCACAGTGCACTGAACGTGCAAAAGCCAATACCTCAGCCTGTTTTTGCGGATTTCGGAAACCTTGAACGTTAAAAGTAATAACTTTTAGAGTAAGAGCCATGGTGAAAATGAAAACATAGTATAGAATCACGCAAATGCAGGGGTACCTTTATCAGGTGCGGGAGCCAATGCCCCGCAAGTGGCTGAGTCATTTTTCCCGGCCAGGCGATCCACCGGAGGCTCGGGGCCTCCGGGATCGCGTCGAAGTCCGCAGGGGACTTCTGTCTCTAGTGGGGGCTTCTAAGTCACGAGTAGTTATCCGGTGGCGTTTGGTGTCCGGGTTTTTGAGCGAGGATGGTACAAAGACGTCTCCACTGTCCTGGCTTAAGTCACTGGGGCTGGTGTCTTCGTCAATTTGTAGGGGCGCCTCACTCGCGGTGCTGTTGGAGTCCTCGTTAATGCAGGCGTCGTCGTCTTGAGATGTAGACTCCTCGATGACACCTGAACTTGTTGTCGACAGAGCAGCAACGCGAGGAGCCTCAGATGCAATATTCCCATCCGAGACGCCGTCCTCACGAGGCGCTTCGTCTGACGAGGGCTTGGCCTGCGATTTCTCAGAAATGGCCACGGGACGCGGGGAACTTAAGTTTTCAGTACCTGGAGGGAGTACCAGGCCCGTAATCGTTGGGGACGCAGTGGGCGTCTGGTGCAGCGTCGCGATTGGCACACCTTGGTCGTGGTCGGTTACCACGGCTCGCGTTGACGAATCGTCGCACTTGTTCTTAGATGGCGTTCCTGGTTGAAGCGGAGGGAAATCCTTGGATGCCGCCTCGGAATACGATGGCCTGATGGTGCAGGCCACGGTGGCATGCGGGTCCCCACAACGGCGACACGGCAGCGAGCAGCCTTTCCCGTCGTGGCCATAAACGCCGCACCTTCCACAAAACGGAGCTGTGCAGTTCATGCGGAAGTGCCCACTGTCTCCACATCGACGGCACACTCGCTGGATGCCTTTATAGTCACAGGTTACTCGATGGCCCGCGACCTTGAGGTAGTTGGGCACCGGTGACGAAGCCTTCATTTCCATGCGGACGTATCGCGTCCCAGTGGTCACGGTTGGGCGCGATCCCATGAGTCCTCTGGTGATGTGCAGCACCTTCCCGTAGGGAGAGAGTGCTTGTGCGAGGACTTCGCTGGGTACGCGGCACGGCAGGAACAGGACGGTCACTTGGGTCACTTGGGGTCCCAGGGGTACGATGGCGACGCGCTCTCCTCGGATGATAAGGTGCGACGCGTCTACGATTTGGGCCAGTGCGGCCTCACTGTTGACGGTAACTTGGTAGTTCCGGCCTCCAAAGTGCTGAACGCAGTATACTTCTTCGATTCCTACTATTGAAGACGTCGCGTCAACGACGTCTTCGGGACTAGTCCCCTCGGGGACGACTACGTCGAAGGCTAGCGCCTTCTTCGGGGGCTGGCTTGCCATGACGGGCGTCCGCCAGCCCAGAGACGCCGTGAGACGCTAACGATGACGTGAGACGCTAAGGCGCTCCTTATGGCGTGGCTTGGGCGTCCCTCGTACTCTACTATGGCGACATTACAAGCTAAACGTTTAGTCCATAGAGCAAGGTGCAAAGCACACCTAGATTGAGTCATCTTGAAAAGCGTGCTTGCTCAATCTGGTTAAACGGCGAAGTTCCACTGTCTGCCGAAACATATTCTTGTACAAGTTGCACGATAAAGAAAATGCGCAAAGGGATTTAGGCTTTTATGTCATCTGTTATGCAAGCAAGAGCAAAGTAATCAAATTACACGAAAAGATGTTTAAATGTTTGTTACGAATTTCTCTGCAACCAATAAGTAGGTTGAGCCACGGCTGTACTTGAGGACGGCACGCGACTGAGCGCGTGAGTGCGCGCGCGCCACGCTTCAGCATATCCACACGGTGAATGATTATACGAGTGGGAGGAAGCGTTCATTCATTCTTCCGTGCTTCTGTCGTCCATCCGTCCATGCTTTCGTCAGTGTGTGCGACCGTGATTCTGTTCAAGTGTCCATGCACCGTTCATGCTTTCAAGCGTCCATATGGACTGACGCACGGACGGACAGATGAACGAATGAACGAATGAACAGATGAACGAACAAACAATAATGATTGATGTTACAATTTTAGGACCGAAGCTCTTTAGGCCGTTGGTTGTTCCCTCCTCTGTAGTAGTAGTAGTCATATGTAGCCACCTCAGGTTTATGAGTTGCTCAATAGATCGCTTGTGTGTATATGTCCGCGTAACAATATTATGACGTCTTGGTTGCCACAGCGTATTTTCGAGGAAATACCTCCCAAAACGAATGGGCAGAGCCTGCACATGGATGATGACATTGATGATGACCCACAGTGGCGACGAGGACAAAAAGACAAGCGGATGATGACGATTATGTTCAAGCAGGGATGATGACGATGTAAATAACAAACGCCCACACTATTTTCCCCATTCGGAATAACATAACGAACGCCGCCCACACTGTTTCCCCCATTCGGAAGCGGACATTCTGGCTGCCGTAAGTCAAAGTGATGAAGAACGTCGCGTGAAAGGTTGAGAAACGTGGACAATCTCGGTGCTGCGTTAACGGTGGTCTATTGGGGTGACAAGTGGTGTCACGATAATTGACCAGTGAAGTCTGCTCCAAAACTATGGCCCTATGAAGCGCGCTTGGAATTTGTCACAGCGACCATGAGTGGGTATAGGTATCAAAAGCCGTCACCAGGTCGGAAAGGCACAACGCGATGGGATACGTCATAGATGATCAACCGCTCGCGCTGTTTCACTTCAGTATTGATGCGAGCCTGATGGCGAGGTTGGGCCAGGCGGGGTATGTATTCTTGGGTAGAAGATTGACATCAATTACATGGCTGTTAAAGAAGAAGACGTCGAGAAAGGTAGTAGGGAGACTTCTGTAAACGAGGTAAAAAGGTGAGTAGTCAGTTGTTCGCTGAATGGTGGTGTTGTAGGCGAAGGTCAGGAATGGTAGAAGAGTATTTCAGTTTTTGTAGTCGGGTTGGACTTAAACGGCTATTACGTCAGCAAGGGTTTGATTAAATCTTTCCGTGAGACCGTTGGTCTGAGTGTGGTAGCTTGAAGCTGTCTTGTGAGTAGTTCCAGAAGTGCGTAGTACTTCATTTACCATTTGTGATAGAAATGCTTTGCCACAATTACTAAGCAGAGCACAAGGAGCCCCAAGGTGCAGGATTATGGCGTGACGAATGAAGTAAGCAACTTCGGCAGCTGAGCCTGTAATGACAGATGACGTCTCGGCGTAGCGTGTCAGGTGGTCCACGGTAGTCACTATTCATCGTTTGCCAGTAGTTGTGATGGGGAGAGGCCCGTAGAGGTCGACACCTACAACTTTTAATGGCATTGAAGGGCACGGAATTGGCTGTAGAGGTCCAGCAGGTGCAGATGCCGGTAGCTGACGACACTGGTATGGGGAGCAGAAACCGACGTACCACGCTGCGCTTTAAGAAAGGCCAGGCCAGTAGTACCGACACCGAATGCGGTCAAGAGTTTTTTTTTTGAAAACCAAGATAGTCAGCAGTCAAGTCATCGTGGAAGGCTTCGAGCGCCTGAAGTCAAAGAGAGCATGGCAGCAGAGGAACCCAGCGCTGACCGTCAGGATGGTGATTGTGGTGGTACAAAACCTCATTGTCCAGCCTAAAGTGCTGTAGTTCATGACGAAGTCACGCGTTAGGTGGATGAGAAGCTCCCAAAAGATGGTCATTAATGCGTTTGCAGTATGAATCCGACCACTGCCGGGAGCAAAATGTTGGCTCGTCATCCGAAAATTGTTGCCCTATTGAAGCGAGCTTATGAGCAGCGGTAGATGTGCCAGTCTACCTCTCACTATCGCGGATATGGGGAGTAGGAAGCTAGCAACGAGATAAAGCGTAGGCGTCTTGATGTTTTCTGCCAGACTTTATTTACTTATCATAGTACCCGCAGCGCCAAAGGGCATTACAATGGGGGGGGGGGGTTAAGAATACAAAATTTCAACACTGAATAGAGATAGTCACACTTCATCACAATAATAACACAATTCATTCTCAACTACGTAGGGGCACTTTGGAGTACACAATACAAAGCAGTTTCACAGTACCGTTTCGTCCTAACACATCCTTGCGAGAACATTACTTTAGACCCTGAAGTCATCTTGAAAATACTTCATGTAAAGTAACCTCTGCACCTTCAGAAGGCAACCTGACATGTATATTATGTCAAAGTCGTACTCCTGCAAGCGTAGTATCTTCCGATCCAAGCGTCCGGACAAGTTCTTCAGTGTAGAAAGCCATCAGTGGTGGTCCGTAACGATTGTGAAATGACGGCCGTGGAGATAGAGACAGAACTTTTGCACTGACCAAACCACAGCCAGACACTCTTGCTCAGTTATCGTTTAGTACCTCTCGACAGTGGTGAGTACGTGACTGGCATATGCAACAACACTCTCTAGGGAACACTTAATTGTCGCTTTGTAGAAGAGTGGCTCCGGCATGCAGCATAGTCGGTGCAGCTTCATCAAAATAGCAGACCGCTGGTTACGACGCGATGTCCCCCTTAAACAGATTGAATGCCGTCTGTATTCCTGAGACCACAGAACAGGGGCATTGGAAGCAGTAACAGGTGTAACAGAGCTGCTATGGAGGCGAGTTGTGAATAAACCGGCGAAAACAGGAGGTGAGGCCAAGGAAATTGCGCAGCTCCTCCGATCTTTCAGGGCGCGGAAAGGGAAGGACCGCAGCAATCTTGTCAGGTTTGGGCCGAATTCCGTCTTTGCTAATGACGTGTCTGAAGATCTTGATAGATTTGCTAGCGAAAGAACATTTTTGAGTGTTTATTTTGAGACCGACGCCGGCAAGGCACGTCAGAACTTGATCCAATCGTTCTAGGTTCTCAAAAAACGTTGACGAAAAGATAACAATGTTGTCCAGGTAGCAAAGGCAAGTTTATTTTTATTTCAGAAGACGCAGCATTAATTGTGTCTATCATGCGCTCAAAAATGGTGGGCGTGTTTCAGAGCCCAAAGACGCACTCCATTCTCATCAGCTTCGACTTCCAATTAGGAACCACATTCCATTATATACATGGGAGCCATTCACCGCTGCACTCAATACCGCGGTAGTTCGGATGCCTGTACGAATTGCAGACTACCGGGTCATCGTCACAACGTATGCCCAAGTCCCAAGACTAATCTTTGCCCACATTGTGTCATCCAACATCCACCCCAGGAACCTCCTTGCACGCCTAAGTGCATTCTGTGAGAGGGCTCTCATCTTACCGGCACTGGATCATGCGAAGGACGCAACCTTCACCAGCCACGCAAACAGGCAAAACAACCTCAAACACAGCGACAAGAACTGGGTACACATGGGGACAACTTCCCCAGTTGTCGCCGGGATCACTGAGCCCAGCCAATACAAGCAAGCCTGAACCGAGCCGCTTAAATAAGACTGGGGACCTCCCCGTTCTTCCTCCAAGCACGCACCATCATCAGCAGCGACTTCCAGTCTACAAAACGCTTTGGCCAAGTTTCATGAGGAGGCAGCGGCAGCGAAAGCAGAAGCTCAAGCAGCCCGAGCTGAAGCCGCCGCCCTTCGAGAACACATGGTGAAGCTGGAGACCCAGATAAGTACGCTTGCCACAAGCCGTGCTATTTCAACTACCCCAACTTCTACTACATCCCAACCTCCTGCGCACAACCACACACCGCCTCTAGCATATCTTTCCCACCCAGCCATGTCAACACCACATCCTCTTCTGATTCGCTTGAGTTAGATATCGACACGGCACACAAATCAGGACAGAACGCCGCGTTCGTTCACACACAGCTCACTAGCCGATATAACGACCCTGCTTTACTCCTTTGCTGCTCGTTTTGAGGCAAGTTTCCAGGAAGGTATCACTAGCATCAATAACGAATGCACAATGCTCCAAGATGCGGTAATCCGTGCAACAGCAGACAATGCTTCGCTTAATCATCGTTTCGATGTCTTAGCTCAATCATTGACTCACCGCTACAACAATTCGATGAACTGATATAGCTATGTTGCAACTTGTTATCAAGGACCAAAGAAAAGATATGTCTATGACATGAAATTTGAACCCTTTCCGCTTGCAAATGCTGCGTATTTGAATGAAAATTTCTGCTTAGTTAGCATATTCTGAAAAAAAAATGTAGTAATAATATGCAGTATTTGTGATCTTAGAACTGCATTGGTCAGGAATTCAGTTACCATGTTGTACAAACTCTCACAAACGACTCCAGGCACAACACTCTGCTGGGCAGCCAAGGACTTTGATTTTTCCAAGTATGTAAGTTTTTTTAGCTGAAATTCTTGGTGCGTTCTCTACAGGGCTTACTTCTCCCTACCCCTCTTGTGCCTGATTGCAGATGCTGGCTGCATTTTCTTCTGTAGGTAGGGTGGTGCATCTTTGAACGTGAGAGTCAAGGTGACGTAGTCCTGAAATTAGAAAGCACCTCCTGCACACTTCCCCACTATTTCCTACGAATAGGACGGTAAAGTCATTAGATTGTTACATACATAAGAATACCATTAGATTAGAATACCATTAATCATTAGAATGTTACATACATAAGCTTGCAGTTATTATGGCTAAAGCTATCAACGTAGAAGGATCACGTGGGGAAAATCTGGCAAGTGGTAGAAAAAAAGGAAACACATGGTCGTCCAAAAGCCTCGTGCCTCAAGGAGCGCTGGCTGCTGATTCACTTCGGGTTGGCTGCGTTCGCACGGCTAAAGAAAAATGCACATGGTTCCTTCTACAGTCAGCCATGATCACTCTAACGGGAACGCCATGCTCTTTCGATTGTTTTTAATATGCTCGACCGACTGTATTGTTCGTTCTCGAGCTTTAACCTTCGGGTTGTGTGAGACGACTGAACAAGGGACCCTGCGAGGTTTCGCTTCTTGAATTCAGCGTTGGGTCGTGGGTTTCGTGGACAATTTAGGGAGCCCGGTAACTTCCCCAAAACCACTATGAAGCGCAGAGACAGGGGCCCTGTCAGAATCACATGTGGAAGTCTTTTGTTGTATGCATGCAATGAATACCATAGAATCGTTCTGGCTTCCTTTTTAGTTCGACGGTCCAATATGCATTCGCATACGTATTTGGTTGCGCGTGCCTTTATGTGTTCGTGCGTGCGCGTGCATGTCGAACACCACCTCAGAGACTTAAAATGGTAGAAAGCTGGTCTAGCTGCTGGGCATCTATGGTAAGAGGCGCTAGGTGTCTAAACACAGGCAGAATAAAGAGCACCGGCGCTTGCAGTGTCCTGGGGTCTTTGTGTACTTTGTTTTTGTATGAGTCTACAGTCTTCTATCATGGACACCCTATGGACATAAAGGCAGACAGCCATGCTCCGAAAAAAAAGAAGACAAAAATAAGAAAACGCGCGAGATAGTTTGAACAAGCATCTTTTTTCTTAGCGCACTACTCTTTTTCAGTGGCGTATTTCGATCCGTTTGGTCCGGCTTCATGCGTCGGCGATCGCGCGAGCATGCTTCCATCTTACACCGAACGTTTTTTCTGTTCATTCGCCTCGATTTTGGCTGGGCTATGCCCACATCTCGCGGAATTGAATGCGAACAGTTATGCAAACATGCGTGAAATGTGGCTCAGAGCGTCACTCCCTCCCCCCAAAGAGAGCAGCATCTGAGAGAGCAGGCGGGCTATTCCCGCTGGGGGGCTCAACCATTTGTTGCACGCGACGCTCAACTGCCGCTGCTCTCTCTTTTGAGGTTCCTTCACCGGGAGAGCACAGGCTGCTGGATTTCTCGCAGCAAAAGCAACGACGAAAAAGTGGTAGATCTCACGTACAGTGGCAATCGATTATATGTGAAACACGAATGAGGAAGGCTGATATGTAACTTTAACATCAGCACAACGTTACGAGACAGACGTAAATTGTGTTGAACATGACTTCCATGTCATGCTTACTATTTTTGGGCGTGTCATGTACCTTCGTCGCCCGTTCACGTCACGTAATACCAAATTTTGTATACGTGAAGCTAGCGAAACAGCTGCGAACGCATCATGAGCGTGGCATGTAGGCATGTTGTCACATGACACACATCTCATGATTACCATGTTTGCACCAGTCACATACCTTCGTCATCAATTCACGTGATGTAATACCAAATTTAGTATACCGCACCTAGCAAAACGGCCCTGAGCGCATCATGAGTGTGGCATGTAGTCATGACTCACGTTTTACATGACATGCATATTATGATTAGGGTCTGTCATTTGTGTTCACCATGCGGTCATGTCATACTACACCAGTTTTGCAACATCTCATCTAAACGAAACTACCGCAAGAGCAGCAATACCATAAATTGTAAATCATGACATTCATGACAAAAATGTCATGATTTTGATGTTATGACTGGTTAATTATGCTCGTCATACACTTATGTTATCTCATACCAATTATATTATCGATACCATTATCGAAACCGCCAGGAGAGCTAAAAGTCGTAGGCGGCTAGATAGATAGATAGATAGATAGATAGATAGATAGATAGATAGATAGATAGATAGATAGATAGATAGATAGATAGATAGATAGATAGATAGATAGATAGATAGATAGATAGATACGCTAAATGTCGGCGAAGTTTGCTAAGAAATGCTCGCATTTATATTTGAAAAATAAAATAGAATGTGATATGTAGGAAAAGACAATGCGAAAACAAGAATCGATGGCATTTTGCGAGGAACATCGTATGCGTTCATATCTGCATTTCGATGTTGCATGCTATCTCTTAGCAAACTTTATCTACACTATTGTATGGATAACCTGTAGCGTTCTCTGAGAGTAGTAACACGAGAAATTCCTATAAATGCTGACAGTTGGTAGTAGAGTAGCACGAGCCATTCTAGTTTGCAGTTCCCGTTAAAAAAATATGTGCGTGTTGCTTTGAATAACAGCACTTATATAAGCTAGCCCCTTTCAGCTGCTCATTTTCTTTATCCCTACTTTTATAGGTTATGCCAAGGTTTCTTTTGTTGTTTCCTTCTATTAAGAGCCATTTGCTCGACAGGTCTTAAGGCTTTCAACAGAAGTGTGCGTCTAAAGATGGAATCATCATTTCACGTCGATACAAGTATGGTTAAACAAGAGCTTGATGTAGGCAAGTTGGTTCGTCGTGGTCGTGTTTTAGTAACAGCGTGGCAACTTCAGGAAGAAAAAAAAACAACAAAGAACGCTGTTTCCAGCAACAACGCTCTTTCCTGTCCTTTTTGTCTCTTTCTGGAATCGTCGCACTGTTACTAGAATACATATACGGATATTTCTCATTCCCAATGTAACACATTCACTGCCACTACTCAATTCATCTCGGAGCACTAAAATATTCCAATTATACTCATTGCAACTGCGTACAAAGTCCAGGTGAACTTTCGCCGTCGCCGTAATATTTAGTGTCATCACGCAATATGGCACCCCATGTGCCATGTACAATGAATGAAAAAGAAAGCGTAAGAAAGCGAGTCAAGGTGAAGTTGGCTGGCTGCGTATTGCCGCGCCGCCGCAAAGTGCGTTTAATGTTGGAAGTCACGCGGTCAAGCGTACTCAGGCGATGAGGACCTTTGTCTCTTCGTCGAGCTACGCCGTGATTTGCGACTAACGCAGAGTTTCGACACCACATACACGGCCGATTGCTTCATACGAGCTGGATGTATACGCATGCCTAGAGTTTAGGATTGCGAAGCATCGTGTTTAAAGGATGCGGTTAGGTGAGAAAACGCATGATTCACTCCCGCATGGCTCACGCTTTATGACGGCAACCTTGTTATAACGAGTGTTCGTGGTCATTGATAACTGTTGGAGTTAATTACGGGCCAAAACCTCACTCTGGTATAGGAGATTCCGCATCGATTTTGACCCCTCGAGGTACTTCAAGTGTACCTACCCGCACGCGTGTATTCTTTTATTTTAACTCCGTCGGCATGTGGTCGCCGTAACTAGGGATTTCACTCGCGCACTAGGGCTTATCATGCATCGCAACAACTTGTCTCCTAAGTGCATCGGCGGATGTGGGACCATTGAACGTGATGTGTTCATGCCAGCGCGTGCTCGCACGAATCCGTTTGTCGCAAACTATGCGGCTTCATAATCTGCAAAGGTTCACGATTGTAGATGCACGAAGTTTTTATTTTTGTTATCAATGCTTCACTTTGCGGGAGCAACATCGTCGTCCTAAAAAGTAGTCGCTTCTGCAACAACAACTGGAAGGAACAGCAAGACTCTTGTGTAAGAAGTAAAAACGGTTTAAGGCGAATCTTAAAAGCCTGACGGGCTGACGGCCACCGAGCTCGGTATAGCGATGTGCGCCACAGCGTTGTTTCTCCTCGCGGGAGCGCCCAGATTCAATTATCGTCGAGCGTGCGCCTGCTGACCTGGAAACCAAAGTGGCCGCCATTTTTCGACCGGCGGAGCGCAGATGCTGCTCGCAGTACTGGAAAAGCTTTTGTGGGGAGCGACGCTAAGCGCATTTTATTTCAGGGATAGGAGAAACAGCGCAGCATGACTCCGGAGGAAAGGCTAATAACAAGCTTGAAAGGATGCTTCGTGGTGTTAGGAGTTTTGCTCTGTCGCGACGGTAGTTGTTGCGGAGAGCGGCGAGCCGTCGAGCGGACTTCGATGAAGCCTTAGCCCGAAGGTGAAACAGGGAGGCAATCCGTTTGGAAAACAGCAACAAAAGGAGCGTTTACTGTAGCAGGTTTACAGAGCCGGCCAGCACGACAACGTCGGCTGGGGCAAAATCTACTAACATGGGGCCGGCTCGGCCTTATAGCATCTTTGGTCCATTCTCTCCGACCAGTTCTCGGGCTCGAAGGGGGAGACGTAGCCATACCCGGAACTGCAAAGTGGTTCGGCGGAGGAAACGACGTTATCCCCGGACTGCACGGTTCTCCTGCACAGAAGGCGGCGCTGGGAGGGGGCGAGACAGTTCGTCGAAACAGGGCTAGATCTTGCGAGACGTGCTTCCGAACGAGGAACATGTCTGTGGCACAACAGCACCCCCGCCGCCAGACAATGCATCCGGAGTTTTGAGCCGTCAGCGCGGCTCGGAAGGAGGAATGCTGGTTGACCGTTGAGGCTGTAGCCACTCCGTGGTGATCTTCAGAGCCCTGCAGGGAATCACTGGGACGACGGAGTTGAACTCAAAGCCAAACCACTTTCGTGGAAGCAAGCACCCTCTGAACGTCTCTCATTGCGCCAGACCAAGGCAGCAAAGAGATCTATTGAGTCTCTACTATTGTACGTTTTAAAAAGCACGAGAAACGTATCCCTTAGAGACCTCAAAACGCTGGCCCTCACGAATGCCGTGATTACACTGCGCAGTCCCTATGCCAAGAAAGGCCACGCGAAACCATCCCCAATGCCATACGAGCGGGTCGGAACCTGCTGAAGCAGCCCAAAACCAATTCTGTGCATTTTTTTTGAACAATTTTACCAGAATGGCAGAGGCTGGGCTTCCTGGTAACATATCAGAGTACACTTCAAACAAAATTACATCTGTTAGTGCAATGCGACATTGTTAATACAGTTTAAATCAAAATGAAATAATAGACGCCAAAATTTTGCGAAACACGTCAAACCAGAAGCATGTGCCTCAACTTGTATGAGGGAGCTGGGCTGCACTTCAATAAGCTCTGCTGAGATCATCTGCATTTGTGTGCAGCTTCTTTTTCTTATAGCGCACACTAAAGTTATGGTGCTGAAGCATCAGGCTCCACCTAAGTAACCGACCGCTTCTAGACGACATGTTGTGCAACAAAGTCAAGGGGCAGTGATCAGTTTCTACTATGAAGCTCGACCCTGAGACGTAACATGCTAGCTTACCAATTGCCCAAACAAGGCAGGCGCACTCTTTTTCTGAAGTGCTGTAAGCTTCCTCTCTGACACTGAGCTTTCTGCTGAGATACAAAACTGGCCGCTCGTGCCCTTCGGCGTCTTTTTGGCACAAAACTGCTCCTAGGCCGCGGTCACTGGCATCACACTGAATAATAAAACTCTGAGAAAAGTCCGGTGCCGCTAGCACGGGTCGTTCTGCGAGAGCGCTCTTGAGGCTCTTGGAAGCATTCTCTTTTCTTGTGTCCCACGAAATGACGGTGGGCTCGGTTTTGCGGAGAGAGTCCGTCAGCGGACTAGCGAGGTTTGAGTAACCTTTGACGTAGTGTTGATAATACCCCGCCAGTCCCAAAATCGCCCTCAATTCCGACTTTGTGGTGGGACGACGATACTCTAAAACGGCCGCAACTTTCAGCTCGGACGGGCTACGCTGGCCACGACCCACGATGTGGCCGAGATAACTTACGCTTGCGCACCCTAAGTGGCATTTCTGCGCTCTCACGGTGAGGCCTGCATCACGTAGTCGAGCCAGAACGGTCCTCAAGTGAGTCACATGCTCGACCCACG
Organism: Rhipicephalus microplus; assembly: GCF_043290135.1. Classification (NCBI taxonomy): domain Eukaryota; kingdom Metazoa; phylum Arthropoda; class Arachnida; order Ixodida; family Ixodidae; genus Rhipicephalus; species Rhipicephalus microplus. Next base: position 133,677,955 of record NC_134703.1, read on the forward strand.
TATCAGAGAATATTGCCACATCATCGAGATACGGCAGGGCGAAATCTCCTAAACCCCGCAACACCCGATCCATGAGGTTTGAGAAGCAGTAGGGAGCATTCTTTAAGCCGAAAGCAAGCATTAAAGGGCGAAATGTTCCCAATGGGGAAATGAATGCGGCATAACGAGAGGCTCGCTCCGTCAACGGGACCTGCCAGTATCCCCGTACCAGATCTAAGAGGGAGATATATGTGGATTTTGCCACGGTTTCTACTCTCTCCTCGATATTAGGTATCGGATACGTCTGATCTAAAGTGATCTTATTTAGCCGGCGGTAGTCCACGCATGGCCTAGGGTCTTTTCCCGGAACCTCGACTAGTATGAGTGGGGAGGTGTAATCGCTTTCACCTGGAATGATGACCCCCAGGTCACACATGCGGCGGATCTCGGCTTCCATGATCTCTCTTTGCCTCGGCGATACGCGGTAAGCCTTGCTAGAGATCGGTTCTTCACTTGATAACTGAATATCATGCTCTACCAAAGAGGTTTTCCCTGGTTTGTCGCAAAACACGTCTGCGTAGTCTCTAACTACTTTCGTGAGATCATCACGCTGACTCTCCGTGAGACTTTGCTCTTCGGCAATAAGCTGTACGAGCCTGTTAGCTGGCGCGTCGCTCTCACGTGGAAAACTTAAAAGGTCGGTCTCCACTTCGTTCGCCGCATTCAGTGTCATGTTAACCACGGCATGGCGCTGGATGTAAGGCTTCATTAAATTACTGTGGTAAACCTTACCTTTCTTTCGGCCCAGTTTTACCTCGTAGTTTGTGTCTGAAAGCTTGGACCTTACTTTAGCTGGCCCTTCCCACTGCATGTCCATTTTGTTCTTTTTACACTGTCGTAGCAGCATTACCTGGTCGCCGATGTTGAACGTGCGCTTCCGGGACAACTTATCGTAGTAAGTCTTCGCTAAACTCTGAGCCGCCTTCATGTTTTCCTCAACTAGCTCTCTGGTTTCAGATAGTCTTTCCAACAGATCTAAAACGTAGCTGACTACGCGTGGGTCTTCTTCATATCCTTCCCACGAGTCTCTCAATAGCCGAAATGGAGATCTTAAGTTTCTTCCGTAGACAAGCTCGGCGGGACTGAATCCCGTTGTCTCGTGGGGAGCGGACCGTATGGCGAACAGTGCCGCGGGTATGCATGCCTCCCAATCTTTGTTATGTTCAAAGCAAAGAGCTCTCAGAACTCGCTTGAGTACAGCATGCATCCTCTCCACGGGGTTAGACTGTGGATGTCCTATAGAGCTGTGGATTATTTTTATTCCACAGCGTTCAAAAAACGCTGTTGTGAGACAACTGGTAAATACGCTCCCATTGTCACTCTGAATCTCGGCTGGAAAGCCAACGCGAGCAAAAATGGACAAAAGTGCGTCCACAATGCAGGGAGAGGTGAGCTCTTTTAGCGGAACCGCTTCGGGAAATTTCGTTCCCACGCACAAAACAGTTAAAATGTAGCGAAAACCGGAACGGGACTCTGGAAGGGGGCCAACAATATCAATTACGAGCCTCCGGAACGGCTCTGTGATAACAGGCACTAATCTCATCGGGGACTTCCGTTTGTCAGTAGATTTGCCTACTCTCTGACACGTGTCGCACGATCGTACGAAGTTTTCTACATCTTTCCAGCATCCAGGCCAATAGAAATCCTGTGCGAGCCTCGCCTTTGTTTTCTTGATGCCAAGGTGGCCCGCCCAGGCATTTCCGTGCGCCAGTTCTAAAAACTGTCGTCGGTACTTCTCTGGCACTAGAAGCTGGTCGAACGTTCTACCCTCAGCGTCCCGATACTTTCGATACATGAGCCCTGCCTTCGTGTAGAATGAGATGTTCGTTCGGGCTACTCCTTCTTTCCCGTTATGCTGCAGATTCTTAATGGTATCATCACTTGCCTGCGCAGTGCCGAGTGTGTTTCTGTCTACTTTACTGAGCTCTTCCCAACAAGTGGATGTTGGACCAAGCAGGGACGACTGAACGCTCTCCTGAAGCGCTCTGCTTTCATCCACCTCCACAGGCTCGTCGCGTTCGGCAGCCACTACCGTATCCGGAGCCCTACTGTCTTCGATGTCCGGTGATACACTAGTCGCCTCTTGGCCCGAGTCTCCCTGGGGAGTTGCCTCACGCTCGTCCGCCTCCTCGTTCGAAACCGAGACCTCAAGTCTCCCCGCGAGAGCGCGGGACCGCGATCGCGTGAGTGCCATGCACGCGAGGGGAGATGAAAATGACTGTCCCTTTTCTTTAAGGAGCTGCTCTGATTTGTTGGAAAAAAGGTACGGAAAATCTTGGGGCAAATTAGGGCTCACGGCCGCCTCAGTGCGCAATTTTCCAAAACTTCCCTCTAGAACAACCGCAGCAATTGGCAAACAGGCACTTTGCTCTTCTGCAACCTGTCTGATCCAGGCGCATTCGCCAGTATAGTCGCCAGGGGAGATGCAAGATGGGTGTGCTACGTCCATCGTCGCAGCTGAATCCCGGAGTGCCCGGCATTTCTTTCCGTTGACCACAATTTCGCGCATGTAAGGCTCGAGTAACTTCAAGTTCTCGTCCGACTCGCGAATGCCAGCGAAAACAAACTTTTGCTTACAGCTAGATGAGATATGACCCTCCTTTTTACAATTGTAGCATACAATTGGTCGTTTTGATTCAAAAGCTCGAGGGGTGTCGACGCGTTCCCTCGCACTTGCTGTCAACTCAGGTGCCTCTCCTGGCTTTCTCCTTTCTCTCTCATTGTTAGTCGCTCCCTGACTGAATTCGTTACGCGGCGGAGCCATCTTTTGTGCTGCATTTTGAGCAGCAAGCCGCCTTGAGGAGTCTCTCTTCTCTTTTGTATCATCGCGATCCAACTGAAAATTCCTTCGCGTATAATACTCATCAGCTAGCTCAGCCGCTTTGTCAATGTCTGTTCCCTTCATTCTGTCCTGAAGCCAGAGTCTGGCATCTTCAGGCAACACACGATAGAATTGCTCGAGGGCCACACAATCAATCACCCTGTCGTGGTTACCGTAAGCATCCGCACTTCTAAGCCATTCTTTCAAATTAGACTTAAGCTGGTACACGAACTCTGTGCATGATTCACTGCCCCTTTTTGCTTGCCGAAATCGCTGCCGAAATGCCTCGGCAGACAAGCGGTACTTACGAAGGAGGGCCGCTTTGACCTTAGCGTAGTCGTCAGAGTCTTCTTTAGACAACCGTGCGATTACTTCCGCGGCCTCTCCCGGAATGACTGACAGAAGCTTCTGGGACCAGACACCCTCATTTATCCCAATTTTCTCGCACGTGCGCTCAAAGTTCACTAAAAAAAGCGCGATGTCTCCACCCGTCCTAAACGGCAGAATCAAATCTTGGATTTTCTGTCTTGGCATTTCGTCTGCCACGGATAGCGAACTAGACTGCGCCGATGTTATGTGAAGTTGCTCAAGTTCCAGCTCTTTCATTCTAAGAACATGTTGACGCTCTTCTCGCCTTTTTCGCTCCTCAGCCTCCTCGCCTTCGCGTTTTCGACGCTCCTCAGCCTCCTCGCGTTCGCGTTTTTGACGCTCCTCAGCCTCCTCGCGTTTTTGACGCTCCTCAGCCTCCCGCTGTTTTTCTTTAATTGTCTCCATAGCCTCTTCTACCTCCTCTTCAGTTATTCCTTCCGCTCTCATGACATCAAGAATATTTCCTTTGCGGCTCGTCCTAGCAACAGAAACACCCAGCTGCTCACAAACATCGAGAAGGTCCCTCACTCTGAGCTTCTCCATTGTGTACCGCAACTCGTGCACGTTCCTTTCTGAAATAGCTTTTTCTCAGAAGCTATATTCTTCGACGTGAAGCAAGTCGAGAACCAGCCAAGCACTAGCCACCTAAAGATCTAAAAGAACATACTTGGCTACTCTGTGCTAACAGGGTCTGACGACAAAAGACGAACGTCAGGCACTCACCCAACTAGAGCGGGTGACTTCGGCCATCTGGTCGTTGCCGTCGAGCGGTGTCGTGGGTGTCCTCGGGCCTGCCAAGATCCGCTCCAACTTTCCAGCCGTAGAAGTCGGCGTAGCGGGTCCCAGGGCAGCAAAACGATATCACGGTGGTCGTCCTCGGGTTTGCAGGGATCCGATCCAACTTTTCAGCCGTTGAGATTGGGGTAGCGGGTCCCAGAGCAGCAAAACGTTGAGGACAGGGGTAGCGTATCCCGCAGCTGCCAACCACTGTTAGGAATTTTGCTCTGTCGCGACGGTAGCGGTTGCGGAGAGCGGCGAGCCGTCGAGCGGACTTCGATGAAGCCTTAGCCCGAAGGTGAAACAGGGAGGCAATCCGTTTGGAAAACAGCAACAAAAGGAGCGTTTACTGTAGCAGGTTTACAGAGCCGGCCAGCACGACAACGTCGGCTGGGGCAAAATCTACTAACATGGGGCCGGCTCGGCCTTAAATAGCGTCTTTGGTCCATTCTCTCCGACCAGTTCTCGGGCTCGAAGGGGGAGATGTAGCCATACCCGGAACTGCAAAGTGGTTCGGCGGAGGAAACGACGTTATCCCCGGACTGCACGGTTCTCCTGCACAGAAGGCGGCGCTGGGAGGGGGGGAGACAGTTCGTCGAAACAGGGCTAGATCTTGCGAGACGTGCTCCCGAACGAGGAACATGTCTGTGGCACAACAGTGGAAAGGATGCCTTGCGCATTTGAAGGTTGGGATGCAGAGCTCCGTACAGTTGGGAGAGCCCTAAGCGGGCACGCTGCTTTCAGGAATAAAAAAAAATGTGCTAGTTCAGCGGAAAGTGTGCCATTAGTATCCTGAACAGGTACGCAATATGCAGAAAAGTCGTTATATGTATTTATTTAGAGTACTAAGATGCAGTCAGTAGTTGATTAGGTTTTATATTTCAGTGTGTGTGCGTGTGTCTGCGCACACGTGTGAATGTATGCGCTCGAATGATTTTGTCTTTGTATGCGTGTTTGAACACGTTTAGGTTAGCTGGCGCCCGCGCGTGTGTATGCGCATCTGCGAAGGCGCTGCCATCTGCCTGTGGGCATGTGAGTGTGCGTGTGGTAGATATGCTGTATTAAGCTTTGCATGTAAGCGCCTCGCATAAGCCAGCTATATTCAAATGCACACTAAAGCAGTAACAAATACGATATATTAAACGAACGTATTTAGATTTGGAATAATTACTGAAACAGAAAATAATATTAACGACTAACGCCTTATGTGAAAGGTCATTCCTTGTTTAGGAAAGAAGGAACTTACCAATAAAATGTAAATATTCACAATTCTGGAGACATTGCCACTTTAGGTCATAGCAGTCAGCAAACTTCTCAGATATTCCACAAGCATCAATCTTTTACGCACAAAAATGCCGTTAGCAGTTGGTCATTCTCGGGACGGTTTTCTGCCTAATATAGATACTTCTGTATTCGGCGGTGGGAGGGAAATACTGTAACGATAGGAAATTTATTTGTGATATATAAGATCAATTTTGTGATCTGTCGCTTTAGTACATGCTCATTTATCATTTACTGATTTTTAAAATGTATTACTTGGCAATAAGTTTATTAGACCTCTATCAAATTAATACATTTTAAAACGAGTTAGGATTTCAGTTGAATTTTTTCGGCACTGTCTTTAGATAGGTAAGCAATTCTTCACTTCGTCACTTAAAATTGCCCCTTCCAGGTTTCACATGCAGACGCGCAGGGAAGCATTCTCGCCCTTGCGAAAGCACACGCACAAAAATTAACTCGAAGAGTTGAAGTGAGTCGGGGGACGAAAGCAGGATGTGAAATTCTGACAAACGGGCTGCGCATACCTGATACAAGAGACTCACCGTGAGCTGTTACCTTTCTCGCTCATTAACACTCTCACACCGTGCTACCATGTCCAGCGGCGGACAACTAACGCTATACTGCGGGAAAGGAACACGCCTAATTACGACTCTCCGGGCATAAAGCGTGTGGGCAAAGCAGTCTCTGAAGAGCTCGCGCTCACCACGTGATGGGCCAAAACATAACGCACCCCGCACCTATTCAATGACCTAACCTCCCAGGCGTGTGGCGAGAAATCTGCGAGTTCTAATTAACGCAATGGACGTGGTTGTGAGAGTGGCCTTCAACGCGCGAGCAGCCAAGTACGATCCAGTAGCGTATGTTCCGGCCACTCGGCGAGCATTCAAGGCTCAGAGAGGATATTCAGCAGGCTCTAGCGCTCCGACAGCAGCTACTCTCTCTTCTGCCACAACCGTGTTTCTGCGCTGTCCGCAGGTCGTGACTGAGCAGGAACGCACACTGACTGGTGGGCGCACGCGAACAACTACACATTCCTGCCTCAGAAGTAAAGAGGCTCTTGCAAGTAAGAGTTTGCGTCACCTAAACGTAACAAGTAACTATTAATCAGCTTGAGGTTTCTCGTGCTGGTTCACCACCCTATTTCACAGCCCTCGAATGTGAAGCCTTCATTTTAATAGGTGTACCAACACTGTTGAGAATCCGCACGCCTGGTGAAGGAAGCCTGTCATTTGACGCGCGCTGGCAAATCACGGGATTTTATGTGTGACGTGCGTGGTGCAGCCACACTCCACCAGAGATTGCTGTTAGGCCGAACTGAAGCACTCGACTGAATTGTATCTGCATGAAATGTTGGACGCCCTCTTGAAAGTCATGAAGGTGGTGACAAATGTTTAGACGATATAAAATGCTGCAAATCTAGGCGTAGCAATTATGTGGGTCCTGGCCTAAAATGGAATAATTACAAACTTTTCTAGCCTGGCACACATGCACGTTACATTTTGCAATTTCCTCATATTCATATAATAAGTGATGTAATCGTATGAACATTCACTTGTAGAACTTCTACGTCGATGTATTGATTGATACTTGCAATAAATATGAGGAAGGAGCTCACTAGCAATTGTCCGAATGAGTCTGTTACGTGGTGAAAACAGGACTGAAATGTCATGTATTTTATTGTACATATGTTTTTAAAAGAAACGGTTTCGAAATTTCGAGCATTGTGCACTTTAAACTGTTTGAAGAACTTTCCTTTATTCATCACAGCTTGGGCATTAAAATTCTCTTTAAAAGCGCGCGCGCACACACGCGCACACTCTCTCGCATGCACTGACGCACACGCACACACACATGTACGAACACGCATATGCACACATATTTATATATTTATTTATTAATTTGATTCGCATACACAGATACAAAGCTACACAGAGCAAAGAGGGAGAAAGCAAGCTCGCAACTGCCACCTGGAGGGGCACAACACATGCTCACTTTTTCGGGAGGAGGGAAGAAACAGGGGAAACAAGCTCCGGTTCTTGCTGAGCAGTTACCGTAAGTGGGTTTTTGTGAACATTCTGCATAAAAAGCATGAGAAAGGCCACACATTGATTGACGGGTATAGGAGCGAGATTGATTTAATATTACGAGTACACTGAGCTGGAACGTATTCACATATCATGATCAATTTCTTGTGATATACGGACACGAACGTGACGTAATAAATGACCAGAGATACCTTTCAGTAGGAGTACTTTATGTCACGACTATAGTGTCGTGTTTGCCAATTGCTCATGTAATTTAGGTGTTCCATCTCATAATGCCCGCCAAATTATCTGCGTCTAAGTGGCGAATAGTCTTTTGAACGTTTTGTTATCAAGTATGGTATGCAATAAAGCCACAATCCTAATTTCTCTTATCCTCACGGTTGGTATTTTATAACATAGACTCAACCCCCCATATCTCCGTTATTTCATTGTTCTAGGACCTTTACACTAACTAGACAACATTCTTCTTGCAGGTGACTCCGCAAAAACAAAGAGGTAATCTAAGACAATGAAGTCTGTCAGCTTGTCAAGATAATTGTATAGGCAGGACAATAACACAATATGGATTAAACTGAGGGAGAAAGAAAAATACGGGTCCTTATTAATGGGCAATACGAACCTCAGCATTCAATCATTCGCCGATTCAATCATTCGCCAATCATTCGACGAAGGCAGATGCAAAGGGATAAGCGTGATCGTGCAGCGCTACTATGAGCCGATGTTGAAAGAGTCCCTTCACTGGCATGTAAGATGACATGACGAAAACATGGGAACACAAAGTACGCACTAGTCGCGCACGGGGGCGGGCATGTTCATGGGCACACAAGAGGTTCGCACAAGAGCTGCAAGCACCACAAATAAGAAGGAAAAAAAATCACACGATCAATATTAGCGAGTCAAAACCCGAGATCTTCTGAACACAAGCGTACGAAAGAGAGCACTTCGAAGCGATCATTAGGCTAGCGAGCAACGTCACTGCGGAGTCCTTCACGGGCGATTATTTACCGAAACGTGTCTTGTTGCCAAGGCTCGACTGCACGCCATTCGGCACGGCTGTGTCAATTCGCTTTCAAGTGTTTGTCCACTCCCTGCTATTGCCGCGTTCTCGAACGCCTTTACGATGTCGGTCCAGGCGCATAATAAGTGGTCGCTTAAAGTGGCTCTAACAAGACCATTATTTTCTGTTCCGAACTGGACGAAATTCATAGTCATCGTGCATTCTGGATGCAAAGCTACACCAAGATGTAACATTCGTCAAGACAAAATTAGGAGCGAAGTTCTTGGGAGGTGATTTCTAAGAAGGCCCACCTAAACTACAGAAAGTGCTCCTTCATAAAGCTTCTAGGCCCTTTGAAAAATAAAGTTTTCACAATGTCGGCGCCGAGTCCCGGCTGAATGCTCGGCTGAGTTTATTTGAGCCGAAGTCAGAATTGAAGAAGCTTCCGAGTGAGAAGCAAGGAAGCAATTGGTTGGTGTATTCAAAACTCAACAAACCGAAGAATATATCAAGCGCAAGAAAAAGGCTTCTTATGTTAATTTGTAGCATCTTATCATGAAATCGTTATCCTAAAGTTGCCAATACTCGAGTCTATCGCTATTGTAAAATAAAAAAGAAGCAATCTTACTTAGAGTTTCCCTTTTTTGACACTTCTATTTATACTATACTGTTTATACTGTTCTCTGACGTTATATCTTTATTAAATAAGTCAAGTTGTTTACTCATAATAAAAAAAAATTGGCAGATCCCACGTACAGTGGGAAACGATGATATGCGAAGCATGAATGAGAAATCTTTATATGTAACCTTAAAATCAGCACAACCTTGCGAGGCACCGTACATGCCTTCCATGTCATGATATTCATGTTTGGATGTGTCGTTTTCCTTCGTCATCTATTCACGTCACGTGATACCAAATTTAGTATATGTGGAGCTAGTGAAACAAACGGCCATGAGCACGCTGTGAGCGTGGTATGATGTCATGTTCTTACATGACACGCGTGTCAGGATTATCATGTTTGCGCCACTAATATATTTCGTCACCCATTGACGTCACTTAGCACAGAATTCGGTGTACATAGTGTGCACATGCGTCACGCAGCGCCCCTTCGTCACTTCCGAAATGCGCCACCGACATGCCCGGCTACCTACCGACTCACTTAAAAAACAGCGCCAATAACGAGGGACAAGAGAAAAGAAGGAGACGGACAGCGGCACTGCTGTTTTTTAAGTGAATCATGTCGTACCAACTCGCCCAAGCAACCACGTTAGCTACCTACCGACGCCGTCGCCAACCGCTGCCATGTTGTCTCCTCGTGCTTGCGCCCCTTTAGTTTTGCTCACGATGCAAGTTTGAGGGCTGCTAGTGAAGCAAGTTGATTGAGTAGTCCCCGAAGAGGAAGCAGAGCTTCGGGGTGTTGCTTCGGCAAATGTTGTTACCTAAAATTGAGAACGCACATAGCGATTTTCCGAAAAGTACCGGCGTCTTTGGCTGGCACGGAAGAAAGTCGGTGATACTTGCGTCTTCAGGTGTAACTCCACTCCGGATAAGTGCCATAGCCAAGCACTTACCTGCCAACTGAGATAGCTTGCCAAGATACTGTACATACATACAAACTTGCCCGCGACCACTGCATGCACAATCAGAGTGTCAGGAAGGCGGTTAAAATCGTGATGGCGATTGCGGAAATTCGGGTATTGCATTGAAACCAACTGAAACTGGATGCGAAACAATATTAGTTCACTTTGAAGTATAGCTGATCGGTTCGAGTTGGGGGGTCAGGATTTTGAAAAATTGGTCAATTCCCTAACACGGTCTTCATTCTTTCCCGGGACTCTACTGTACATTAGCATACAAAAAAGTAAAATACAAGGTGAAAACAGTGTCATAACATACGCGAACAAAAAAAGTGATGACCGGCATTACCGCGGCACGCACCACACGAAGTCTCTATCTGTCTCGCATAATATTTTTCACGGCTGTTTCCACAACTTTCAATCAAAGAGGCTCAACATCAGCACTGTTTAAAACACTTGGGGGGAGGGGGGGGGTGCTGCTACTTTGGTGGCGTGGGCCGCAGCAATATATAATTATTATTATATATCTTGTAAACTTGCCTAGCTCTGCGCTACTTCTTTTTGATGGGAGCTGCTGCTTCGCTCATCCACTCTTAAAATTGTACCTTGAGAGACTTTGGGCTTTCACTTGTTCTTGGGCCACGGAATTTGTAGTGTTTGTAGAGAAAGCGAGATAATGGACCTTCGTAGGTCGTGGCGGGCAGCCAGTGAACACGGTGGCTGGTATACGTGTCGCACATCTTGATTTTCTGGTCTTGTATCGAGTGAACAAACGAGGCCTTCCTGATCCAAGGAGCTCGTTAAAAAAATGCCAGATTTCACCTACCTGGGAATCGACGTTATGCGAAGCATGCAGAGGGAAGGTGACCGTGTTGCAATTTTCCTATTGAGTGACTCGTCATAAACTGGTGTTAATATATGTACAAATGTTGCACGCACAGAGATATGTTGAAGAGTTGCAAATGTGTATATAATCAGTTGTTTGCACTTGCGCAACTATGCCAACTTGAACATGCGTATTAGCAACACTAGAAGCTGATGTGAAGCGCGGAGGCTCGCGAGGATACTGGCCCTGTACCCTGCTACATAAATCAGCTTGAGTACATGGTGACTAACCACAATTGATGTTAACCCGACGTGACGGCTGTATCGAAAGAGTACATAGTGATGTTTTTATAATTGGGTAGGCAGCACTGCAACCAATATTGACGTTTCACGAAGATTAGCGTCATTTAAAAAGAAGTTTCGAGACGTGGCGTAGCTCTGTGGTAAGATGCTTCACGGCCACGCAGAATGCTTGGGTTCGATTGCAGCTGGGACCCTGGCATTTATTCCTTGCATTTGTCGGGTCGACGCTACCAATGTCTGGTATCTCGTCGTTCCTAGGTATATACTAAGTGTCAATCACCTGTGGCAAATACCCGCATAGCAGCGGAACATACTCACCCATGGGTGTGTGCCACTGTCTGGCGGGAAGTGTTTGACGACGTACGTGACGGGAGTGTGACATTATTCATGCCTTCACTAGCGCGTCCTTTTTGTAAAACCATTTTACCTTTCCATACTACTTTTGGTTCACGCCAAGTTAAGGAGGTGCCCACGAGAGCCCCCAAACGTAAGCGGCTAGATAGATAGATAGATAGATAGATAGATAGATAGATAGATAGATAGATAGATAGATAGATAGATAGATAGATAGATAGATAGATAGCTGGATAGATAGATAGATAGATAGATAGATAGATAGATAGATAGATAGATAGATAGATAGATAGATAGATAGATAGATAGATAGATAGATAGATAGATAGATAGATAGGTAGATAGATAGATAGATAGATAGATAGATAGATAGATAGATAGATAGATAGATAGATAGATAGATAGATAGATAGATAGATAGATAGATAGATAGATAGATACGCTCAAAGTCGCTGAAGTTCGCTAAGACATGCTTCGCATTTAAAAAACACAATGCTTCCCTTTCAACATCGTACACAGTAACAGATGAAGAGCTCCAAACAAACCGCGCTGCAGCACGCGAACTGCCGTAGGTACCCAAATAGGTACCCCGGCATGGCGGGAGAGGGCGACAATGGTGGAAGTGGCATCACATGAACACTATGTATATGTGGAGCTAGCAAAACGGCAGAGAGCGCATCATGATGCGCCCAATATACTCCAATGTAGCGTTGACGCGAGCGCACGCTGGGCACAGTGACGCTATACGTTAGCAAAACGCGAGTCTTACGCCAGGCGTGACCAGCGTCCGTCGGCACGGCCCGACGGCAACCAGCGCGAAATACGACATGCTGCATTTCGCGCCGATGCGTTACCCAGACAACACTGCGGCTCTCTCTTTTCGTGACGAAGGTACGCCGGACGCGCTGAAACGCGCATGCGTCAAAGCAACGCAGCGCGGCGCGCACCTGCGTGTATATGGCAGGACCGGCGCCTGGCGTGGCAGCACCGGCGAGCACGCGCACCGCGTCACGTCGCAATGTATTGGCGCCTTGACTTTGGCATGTAGTCATATTCTCACATTACATGCATCTCATGCTTACCATGTTTGCACCAGTCACATACCTTCGTCATTCATTTTCGTCACGTATTACCAAATTTGGCATATGTGAAGCTAGCGAAACGACCGCGAACACATCATCAGTGTGGCTTGTAGCCATATTGTTACATGACACGCATGTCGTGATTATCATGTTTGGAGGCGTCACTTACCTACGTCGTCCGTTCGTGTCTTGCGGAGAGCCATCAGTGGGCATGCGGAGAGCCATCAAAGAAGACAGGTGGTGTTGGAGAATCGTCTCGTAGCTTGGTTGGCACCAAAGTGAAAACGTGATTTCACGCGCAAGTCATCGAAGATTACTGGCTGTATGGGTCCGCGAAAGTGGTATGGCTTCTTCTAGTGTTCATTCAAGAGCTGCCCGTGTGGCAGTATCGGCATGTTCGTTCCCTATAACGCCACAGTGACTTGGCAGCCACTGAAACGTCCCATTATGCCCTTTCTCGTGTGAAGTGTGGAGAAGGCATAGAATTTAGAAAAGAAGCTGTTCGTACGGCCCGTGACGCAGTGCTGAGAGCACAGACTGTAGGGCAGCCCTTGAGTCGCTGAAAGTCAACCATTGTTGCGGTGGTTCCCGATTGATCACACAAAGTGCAACGCGCAAAGCAGCTAGTTCCGCTGCTGTAGATGCCGTGGAGTGGTCAGTGCTAAAGCTGATGGTAACACCTCTTGCTGGGACGACTACTGCACCTGACGAACACTGGTGGTACGTGGAGCTACTGGTATATATATGTACACTGTCTGAATATTTCTCGTGCAAAGGAAGAAGAGAGTTGTTTCAGCACGGGCGATGAAAGCTGAGATTTCCTCCAGATCCCTGGTACACTAAAATGCACTGTGGGTCGAATAGGACACCAAGGGGGTATGGATGGTTCAGATGCAGGAGTGAATCCCGAGGAAAATTTCACGTAATACCGAGTTTGGTACATGTGAAGCTAGCGGAACGGCCGCGAGCGCATCATGAGCGTAGCTTATAGTCATGTTGTTACATGACACGCATCTCATGTTTATCATGTTTGCACCCGTATCAAACCTTCGCATTCATTCACGTCCCATAATACCAAATTCGGAATATGTGACGCTAGTGAAACAGCCACGAGCGCATCATGAGCGCGGCATGTAGTCATATTGTTACATGACGCGCATGTCGTGATTCTCATGTTAGGGTCTGTCGCTTGTGTTGGCCATGCAATCATGCCATGCCATACAAGTTTTGCAACTTGCCATGTGAACGTAACCACCGCAATAGCTGCAGGACCATGAAATGTAATTCATGACATTCATGACATACATATCATGATTTTCATGTTTTGACTAGTCAAATATTTTCTTCATACAGTCGCGTTTTGCCACACCAAGTTTGGTATCGATAACATTACGGAAACGGCCAGGAGAGCTAAATGTCGTAGGCAGATAGATAGATAGATAGATAGATAGATAGATAGATAGATAGATAGATAGATAGATAGATAGATAGATAGATAGATAGATAGATAGATAGATAGATAGATAGATAGATAGATAGATAGATAGATAGATAGATAGATAGATAGATAGATAGATAGATAGATAGATAGATAGATAGATAGATATGCTCAAGGTTGCCGAAGTTTGCTAAAAAATGCTTCGCATTTAAAAAGAGACAAACATCGTTTAAGCTTTTCACAGCCGAAAGCACACATGCACCTACGAATCATGAAATGCCATTGCGCGAGGCTCCCTGGTTTTCTCCTTATAAGCTTCAAAGCAGCACCCCACAGCAGCCAAACACCGCTTTTGCATGTTCTATCAAGACCTGTTTTTAGCCAATGCGTAGAACTCGAAAAGAAGAGCCGTCAAAACGGAAACGCCTGCCCGGAGTCATCGAAGAACCCTCCTCGTGCATTTGAGCAGTGGCGCCGACGAGAAATGGACTGGCGGAAGTACGCCACCCTCAGGGCAAAACCACAAAGGCGTGTATAGAAGAGGGAGAAATCAGAAAGACACGACTCAAAAGGAAGCGAATAAAGCCGCAGGTGCTCGGAAGCATTAACGCAGTGAGAGAATGCAAAGCCTGCGGTTGTGCACTTCCTCTGGAGTTCTGCATCTGTTTGTTTATATTTGTGCTGTTTTTACGAACCATTTTACGTGCTTTTTTGCGCACCATCGGCATGCGCAGTGCTGACTTACTGGAGTGGTAGCTGCGCTATTGTTGATGGCGACGACGGGATGGCACGCCATTTCATATCCTTCCCGTGGTATGCATTGTATTTGAAGCAGATAGTACTAACTGCCAAGTAATTTTTCAGTTTCTACAGTCTGCGATGAGAGTGAATTTCATCAATATTGGCAACGATGACCACCACCGCCGGGTTAGTTCTCCTCTGGACACCCCCTTCTTCTGTACTAGAGAGAGAGAGAGAGAGATAAAAATGCAAGGAAAGGCAGGGAAGTTAACCAGACGCACATCCGGTTTGCTACCCTGCACTGGGGAAGGGATAAAGGGGAGAAAAGAGGTTTCAAAGAGATGAGAAGGTACACACAATCACGAGCACACTCGGGGAGCACACACAGTCTACAAGTGGTCGCTAAGGTTTGTTGACTTTAGGTAAATTAGCAGTGCTTTAGTTGCTTTCTGCGCAACTGAGGCAGATGCCCAAGGTCCTATTATCTTCTGCACACAAAATGGTCCGGGGTCAAGTTGATTCAAAACCATCCGGAGCTGGCTTCGCTATGTGTCGCAGCAAGCGCAGCTGCACAGGACGTGTTCGATGGTCTCTTCAGCTCCGCAGTAGTCGCATGTAGGAGTGTCTGCCATACCAATGCGAAAGGAGTACACCTTTGTAAATGCAACACCCAACCAAAGGTGGCATAACAGTGTCGCATCGGAGCGGGAAACTTGTGATGGTAGCTTTAGCTTGAGCGAAGGATCCAGTTCATAAAATTGACACCTTTGGAAGCTGGTAGACGACCAGAACGTGCGTGTGAGATCTCGAGCCAGCAGGTAAAGTTGTCTTGCTGCATCATTCCTTGATAGAGGAATCGGGACTACACGGGTTCCTTCATGGGCTGAGCGGGCTGCACCATCGGCTAATTGATTTCCGGTAATACCGATATGTCCAGGCAGCCATCGATATATAATATAATGCCCTCGTGCTAGAGCTTCATGACGGCAATGTCTTATTTCTGGTACCAATTAGTCATGACTCCTCCTACGCATGGCAGACTGCAAACTCTGAAGCGCTGCCTTCGAATCAAAGAATATGACCCATTTTCCTGGACGTTCTTGAACGAGATATTGTAACTCAGCCCTTATGGCAGCAAGCTCTGATGCCGTAGATGTAGTCATATGCGACAATTTAAACTTGATTCTCATTGCTGCAGCCGGAATTACAGCGGCACCTGATGAGCTGCTGGACGAGACGGACCCATCAGTGTATACCTGCGTTCGGTCTAAGTACAACTCATGTAATATTTGCAGTGTTGCTTGCTTCAATGCTACTCTGGAGTGATTGCTTTTCTTTTTGATTCCCGGAATTTCTAGACGTACTTGCGGCTGGTCGAGGCACCACAAAGGACATGCCATTCTCGCAGCTGGCGTATATCCTGATGGAATACTGTTTAGGTGCTTGGCTATGACGTCTGAAAACAAAGCACGTGGTCTTCCGGAAGGTAGAAGGGCCAAGTGGTGGTCGGGGACACGGCTAGCATGTCGAATGTGCGCTCTGAGGCAATCCACAACTCTATATGTCCTGACCGTGTGGTCTTTGGCAAGCATGATTGTGGCATAAGTAGAAGCGCATCGGGGCAGTCCTAGGCAGATACGCAGTGCCTGACCCTGCAAACTCTCCAATGAATGAGTATTGGATTTGCAAGTGTTAGTCAGTACCGGCAAGCTGTAGCACAATAGACCCAGAAATAGGGCCCTGTACAGCTGTAGCATGGAGGCCACAGAAGTTCCCCATGCTTTTCCACACATGAATTTCATTATATGCACAATAGATAGCAGTCTCTTCTTCAAGTACGCACAATGTGGGCTCCACGAAAGACTTCTGTTGATTATTATGCCCAGGAAACGATGCATCCGTGCATATTTCACACTCTGTCCATTGATGTAAACAGGGTATGGCGTCATTGGTTTGCGTGTAAACGCCATCAACGCACACTTCACAGTTGATATAGTTAGGCCTTGTTTCTGAAGGTAGGCTGTTGTGAGGGTTGCTGCCCGCTGTATTCGCGCACGCACCTGAGGGCGATTAACTGCAACACTCCAGAGGCAAATATCATCGGCGTATATGGATAGGCACACCGACTTTGGCAGAACCTTCACCAGACCAATAAGGGCCACATTGAACAATGTGGGGCTTAAAACACCTCCCTGAGGTACTCCGCAGTAGGTGTAATGTTCAGCAGTTGTACCCTCATATGTTTGCACAAAGAAACACCTGCCAGTTATATAATCTTTTATCCAATGAAACATTCGTCCACCAATGCCCATTGCTGCGAGAGAAGTGAGGATGGCATCGTGAGCTACATTATCATATGCACCTTTCACGTCAAGAAAGAGTGCCACTGATATGCGCTTGCGACTTTTTTCTTGTTTAACAGTTGTCGATAAGTCAAGCACACAGTCGATGGAGGAGCGGCCCCGACGAAAGCCTGCCATGCAAGAAGGGTATTTGGTGTATCGTTCGAAGTACCACTCGAGATGAAATAGAACCATTCTTTCCATCACTTTTCCGAGGCAGCTTGCGAGGGCAATAGGGCGATACGCTGTCAAGTCCAATGGTGATTTTCCCGATTTCAAAAGTGGTATTAATCGACTTATTTTCCATTCTCGGGGAACACTGCCGCTGAGCCAGGAGTTGTTGAAGCATGTTATAAGTTCTTTCTGGCTTTTTGTCCAATGTGTTTCAACGCACTATAAGTAATACCATCAGGACCTGGCGATGACATGCGCTTAGAAGCGACTAAAGCACCTTCCAGTTTTTCCATGGTGAATGGAATGTCCATTTCCGGTAATCGCGTCTCAGGAACGATCACGGCGTCGATGCTCTCGTTCATAATATCTGTACTAAGCTATAGATATCGTCTATGTCCCGCTTTCTCGCCCTACACATGGTTTGTATTTGCCCCCAATCCATGCTGCCACAACAAATGTAGATAGGGCTTCTTTGTATGGTAAACATAAACGAGGAAAGCGTGAAAAAGAATGACATGAACAACCGCTTCAAGGGCTAACTGCCAATAAATTTGTGTGCTTCTACAGTCTGCGATGAGAGGGAGTTTCATCAATATTGGCAACAATGACCACCACCTCCGAGCTTGTTCCCCTCTGGACACGCCCTTCCTCTGTACTAAGCTATAGTCTATGTCCCGCTTTCCCGTAAACCGAATGGTACTTAGTACGCAGTGCTGTTGTAGCAGTTGCAGTGCTCTGCTGGCGTCACAAAGGTCGTGGGTGCAATCCCGGCCAAGTTGGTAACGTTTTTATGGACACTATATGCTGGAGGCTCTTTTACTATGCAATGTCAGTGCTCGTTAACAATCACCAGATGGTCAAAGCTTCCGGAGATCTTCACTGCGGCGTGCCTCATACGATGGCTATGGCAGGTAAAAGCCAAACTATCATTATTATTATTATTATTAGTAGTAGTAGTACTGTTATTTTGTTATTACTATGATGATGATCATGTTACTTATTGCAAGGACAGGAAGCCATTTTGAAGGATGACTCAAAAAGCAGAATGAGCAGCGCGAGACTTGAGCATGTGGTTCCTAGATATGGTGGTTCATTGTACACTGCTCTGGTATTGAAACGCATCTCAGAACTAACGTTTGTGTTGGCACTCATTTTACGGTCTCTACGGGCACTCAGGAAAGCGACCAGATTCATTTTCTCGTAGTTGATTGCACACTGATTGCAAAAATGTGGAAGGCGGCTTTCCTGTAAGGTAGTTTTTCAAACAAATCTCGCTCATGCACTACTTTTCTCACCTATTGTCTTTTTACCTTTCCCCCTTTGCTCTCGACCGACCGGTGCTATGTCGTCCTCCATGCAACGCCAGAGGGTACGTATGAAGCGGGACAATTCCACAGTAGTTGTTGGGGGGAAAAACGTTTCGTTGTTCTTGTGTGCCTTTCAATAGAATTAGGAGTGGTAAAAGCACAATGAGCGAGATGACCAGTCTGTAAACAAGAGTTTTTGGTCGGTAAACGACCTTACTGGAAAGCCGCCTTGAATATATTCACATAGTGTCCATTGCACACGTAAGAAAAAGCAGTCAGTAAAATAAAGTCATTTCGGTGAAACATGTAATTCATTATAGTTATGAGTAACCGTCTCATAAAACTAATTGATGAAATACTGGTCTGAAAAAAAGGAGTGTTACTGTTCGTCACACTCCTTTCTGTTTCATGTAATAGGTATTTCGTTATTTCAGGTTCGTTTTTTTTTCAGCATAACATATGTAAAAATACGACATGGTCACTTAAAAAGTCATCATTTCGGAATGTATCGCCACAAACAGCAGTGATATCAGATGTTTGTTAATAAGCTACAGGAAAAACGGAAAGCTCAGTAAAAAAAGCAACACCTCGTAATATACAATTAGAACAGCACTTCTGATCTTTTTTTTTTTTGCGGCAGTGACTGAATTCGAGGCAATCGCTCAGTTCTCAGCAGGAGAGCAATTATATAACAGTACATCGCCATTAATAAACACTGTTAGCAGGCCCAAAAATAATGCGGTCTGTTTTTCTCTAAACTTGCTAAACACAGTCACAGCCACTTTTGTTAATAGGCGTACGTTGATAATTGCACGGGAAGAAAATTGTCTCGGGTTTCGCAATAGTTTGCCAGTTTTCCAGGCCCCAACTCTAGGCATTGTTTAGGGTGTTTATTATCAAACGGTTAGCTACAGTAAAAGTATGAGTCTGTCAAACAATCGTCAAATATTTCTTGGGAATGCTTCGTTCTCCTTTGGTTCGATAACTTGTGTTTGCTGTTGAGCATGTACTCGCTGTCTTGGAGGATAAGATGTTTATTATAAGCGTACAAGAGCGTACGAAAATTTACTGAGGTAGAGTCCAGAGCTCATAAAGGGTATTACCTTCAAATAAAAAAGTGGAACACGCTTGAACTTCACCTTCAAGAAAAGATTGGCACTCCCCAATCGGGTGCCGTTCGCATCGCCTTTTCAATAGCTAGTCTTACTTCTCTTCATGGAGGGCGCCAAAATCAGGACGCAGCATCTATCTTCAAACTATGAAAAAATGGCTACTGCAAGAGCATTTGTGAAGGGCTCGCTACACCATAATTCTTCCCTTTGCGATTGGCGAAGTACTTACAATGCATTTATAAGGCGACACATGCTGCTGCGCTGCGGCACACTTTGATGATGCTTTGCGGAGGGCCTTTAAACCAAAAACTCGCTGCGTGAATTCGCATGTTTTGGCACAAAGTATTGTTCTGCAATGCAATATAACATGCGGTAGGGAAACTCGTCGTGCCTCATGACACTCGCATAGTGTCCCTTTTTAAGCGAATTTAAGTACTGGCGTCGTTTCATAGCAAAATGCCTACTTGTCGTGCAGAGGACGAAAAAAAGCTGGGAGCACTCCTACTTAAACCACAGGTTTTTACTATATGTTAGTATATGTCTTGAATTTTCGGTCACTAGTTAGCTCCCTTTAGCTCACAACATGCTGACATCAAAACTTCTTCGAAACAAGCTCTTTAACGCTATCGAGTTCAAGGACATCTAGAGCACAGTCTAGCGGGCTAAGCTACTTTGATAAGCGGGGCCAAGTAAAAATAAAAGGCAGCCTTTTCTTCAAGTGTACGAAAACCCAAACGTGGTATTGTGCAACCTCTTTCCCTCCTCATTCCTTGCTTATGTCCTTAAGACCGGACGTGATGGTCGGAGCGAGGCTTTCCTTTCCCGAACAGGGAGAGATAAACGACTGTGCACGGGAGGCACCGGTTCAGAGAAAAGTGGGCGGATATTTATTTGGCGCGGAACCACTGAGCCGCCGAAATGCGGCGTAGCTAGCGATGGCTGCCAGCGATAAAGACGTAGGGAATAAATGGCGTAGTTCGAAACAGGGAGAATGGTAGTGAGCCCGCATGGGGATCAGCCTCCCCATCGCGAGAACTCGCAAGATTTCCCGCCACCCCGAAGAAACTGCAATTCCTAAAGGCCCCTCGGAACGCGCCGCACTAAGGCCGACGGGCTACCAATTTCACGTGAAGAGGCCCAGAAACCGTACCAGGAATAATACTCCAAAAGAAGTTAGAGGACTAAGTAAAGAGTGAGCGAATGTTTCGACCTTCTGGCATTGTTGCTGGTGTTTGCCGGGTCTTCGACGAGGCTTGGCCGTTGTCAGGGAGAGCGAAGCTCTTAAGATTGGTGGGCTCAGCTGGTGGCACCGTTGGGAGCCATAAAAAGCTGCCCCGAGCTTCAACGCGCCGTCGTTGAGGCCGCAGCACTCGCGCGGACAGCGGACAAACTCGTACCGAAGAAGAAGGACAGAAATGCTAAGTGTCTGGTGTCTACAGTATTGTCTTAGATATAAAAGATAACGAAAGAGACAAAAGACACTAGAATCCAGCAAAGTTAACTACAACAAGAGTTAGAAAGAACAAGGCACACCAACCCACTGCGGTATACGATCAAAACAAAAAAAGAAGAACAACACAAGGGAAAAGAACTAATCACTGTTCTCGTGACTAAGATACTCAATGCATCTGTACACAAATATGTTGACCACCAATCCGTCAGGCACATGCAACACTGGTGTGATCATGACCTGGAGCATATAAATATTTGCATAATTGTCGAAACGAAACTATACTCGTTATAGAAGTGCGTATCTATAATTCACAAGCTGGTTGCAGCATGGTGGAAGCTATAAGTAGTGAGCAAGCCACACACTTTCGTGCGGCACGTGTTACATCCAAGCAATACGTGACATGCTAATCATAATTCCTTGTCCGCCACGGTGGACTGGCAATCATGCGTGCCTTGTTATGTACAAAGCGGTGTCAGTGCACGAAGAAGAAAAATTGTTCAAGACCTTTGGATCCCTCCACTACGTCGTATCTTATAATCATATCTTGGATTTGGAACGTAAAGCCCCATTTATTGTTATTCATGATTTTCAAGCTCGTGAGAAGCATGCGATTGTTGTAGAAGCAGCTGCCGATAGTTGCTATCCCGCGACAACATGGCAGCCTCTGTGAAAAAGCGATCATTCGCTTCAATCAGAACTCGCACATGTACCTGGCCTGAGAGCAATAAATGAATGGCGATCTTTCTGCCATTGCGCGCTTAGGGCAAAGTATCAGGGACGTTTTGTCCTTGTAATTGATATTGTCACGACGTCGTGACGTGGACGAAGGGAACCTACTGCAGGTGGAATAATAAACTGTTTATTCGGACTGAACTTGTGGCCACGTAAAAAGAAAGTCAGCTTGCACCAAGACACTGGCGCTGATAGTGGCGAGCAGAGCGTCGGCTGTTGATCAACAGACTAGTGGCGAAGCGTGCCTGCATCTATACACTTGCCTTTGAACATTCTTGCGTTATCGCAAGCGGCGACGTCGATTCCAGAATATTCGGAAATGCTGACGACGTGGGCGTAATCTCAACAAAATTATCTACGGCAGCCCTGAAGCTTCTCGAACACTGTAAGCGCAGTTTGCGCTGAGAATCGCGTACATCGTAACGGAGTGATAAGAAAACTTGAGGAAAGGGCGTGGCATTGCCCCCCTCTCAAAAATTGGCCCCGTATCTACACGATACTCTGGCGTCTGTAGAGAGTGAAGAAAATTTTTATTTGATGTTCTGAGCGAGAAAATCGGTAAATGGTAATCTGGAGGCGCTGCGTCAGAGTGCCACGAGCGTGCAGCGGAGGCGAACGAGCGCATTGGGTCACGTCAGACGTGAGACATGAGCGTTATCTGGCAGTTATCTTGGAAAACTAAGTGCGTGGTGTGTGCACCCGTCTTCGAGGCGATAAGGTGTAGAACGCAAAACGGCGGGTAGGTGCCGCCACCGTGTCGTCTTAGCAAAGCGCTGGAAACACTTGCCTTTTCGTGCAAGCGTTGCATTATCAGCGCAGCGTGATAAACGCTACGGTCCTTAGAATTACTTATGCATGTGTTTTCTAGTATAGAGACACACCTACAAAATATTTACGTATTGTTATTGTGCCTTGGATATGCGCAACAATCGCTTTTCAATTGACAGTTGTACAAGTAGGAACGCTATAACTTGAGCAATAATGGTGGGCGCTGCGGACGGGGTCCGCCGTTTTGGGGTATCGTTTGGTGTCGTAATAGGTACCGTTAAGGGCGGACAAACATACAAGTGTACAGACAGACAGAGCAAAATTTTTTGCGTTGAAGACACCCAAGAAAGACTACCTCTTTATAAGGCATCGTCCCGATGCTTTACCAGAAGATGAAAGTGCAAGAATATTGTAAGAAAGTACAAATAATAAAGTAGAGACAAAATCAGACTTGTCCAGAGCACTCGATCGGCTGGCTGCGGACTGGACAAGAACCGCGTACCGGTAGTCGCTGGGTTCGAGACATGTTGGATACAAGCGCCAAGGAAATGAAAGGAAGGAAAATAGGAGGAAAAGAACGGCTGGGAGGTTAACCAGTCTATAGGCAGCCGGTTTGCTACCCTGCGCAAGGGAGGGGTATGGGGGAGATGCAAAATTGAGAGCAGAGAGGGAAGATAGATAAACACTGCACATTCGGCAGCACACGCGCGCACAATCAGTGATAGTCCAGTCTTGTCTTACGCGTTTTTTCACGAGCGAAGGTGGACGGAAACGGCGCTTATTCTTCACCTGCTTCGGCATGTGTGGTGTGTGTTATTTACACTTAATTCCTTCATTTATAAGCGTCTATGAGTAGTTGCGCGACAAACGCAATGAAAAGAAAATGGCAAGATGGAGATAGCGAGGGATAGTAATGTGTTTCTCTTTCAGCTAAATTTGGCTACCAGAACATTAAATGCTTGATAACTACGGACAAGTGAACGGTATTTTCACGCAAAGAAAGTTCGAGCCGCATACTATCGCAGTTTATAATTGTGTTGTGTGCTTCTTGCAAGTGTAAAAGAAAAACAAAAACATGATGCTACTTGAATGCTATTACTTGATTGCTATTACTTGAATGCTATTACTTAACAAATGACGCCGTTACCTAACTTTTTTGTTGCATTAGCACGTACATGGATGATTGGCATGCTAACTTTTCTAAGTCTGAAACTATATGAAATGAATTTACAGTTTCCACAAGAAGCTTTCGGAGGAGTATTTTGTTTGATATTACAATACCTGAAGTCCTATGTGCCAATACAACAATACGAATATGCAGTAGTGGAGGTGTCCAGACATTTCGCCCACTTCAGATGCGTTAACATACACCTACCTCTATCCGAATGCGTCGACTGCAGCCCGGATTCTTCTTCTTTCAGGCGGAAGACACGCTGCGCCGAAGTGGGGAGTACGTAAGAAGTCCATCACTACAAGCTCGGGAACTTGAAGCTTCTAGTTTTAACTTCCTCTCTTCTTGAAAAACAGCGGCATTGAACGATCTTAAGAAAGAAAGTGCAGAAATAAAAAGGGATGAAAAAAATGGGGATAGTGGCAAAACGTGACTAGACAGCGATGGAACAGACCAAGTGCCGCGAATAGTGATCGAATCTTAACAGCGTAATGCCGAGTAGGATAAGGCAGCTCGGTCAGGAAATACGCGATCTCAAATCACACTTCTATTGCAGTCATCGGTTTACCAAAGGAATCGTCCGAGTCATGAAGGAAGCAAAACAGAAGCAATTACACTTCCAAATCATCGTTATACTATATTCACCTCCTCCTTCAAGCACAGTCACGTGAACAAATCTACGTTTAAAAAAGACCAAAGGGCGTGGCATCCAAGGAGCTTTGTACACCGATGCTTGTCTTTGGCAATAGGCTAGCAAGTCACCCGTACGTACCCGCAAACAAAAGCAAGGTTGTTGACCTTTACCTTGCATCGATGTACAAGAGGACCCTTTGTTTCTTTACCTTTTCTTCCCGAAGGAAGTTAATTACCCCCCAAGATCAGCGTAGTGGGCACGGGAAATACAACGCACAAGGGACTCCTCAAGTGCGGGGCGCACACTCAAGGCGAGACGAGTAAAGACTTGCTGCGAAGGGAAGGCGGGAACCAACGCCGTTTAGGGAGCTATCGCTCTTTCTAAGCAGATGGAGTGAAAGGAAGACCCATTCTGCGAATTTGCATTTAGATGCGGGCGCCATCGGTTACGGGTAATGAGGCGTTCACCTGTCAGACGTCTTCGTCCTGCTTCAGTTTTTTGCTTTTATTTCATCCACGAGGAAATTCCAGAGAAACTGCCCTTTTTACCAGCGAGCTTCGTCCAATGCATGCAGAAGCGGGCCTCTACGAGGCAGAGAGACAACGGCAACTTCTAACGTGATTTTCTGCATAATTGACCGTAGCAAAAAAAGGCGTAATCGCAAATTCGCTGCCACAGTTCGCGTTTAGTGCGCCATGTTCAGACACGCCACACACGAACATTGGCGGGAGCTTTGTCCTCTGTTATGTCAGTATAAAAAATTTATCTGGTCAGATGGCTGTTAGCTTTCTTGTTTCGCTTAGCTACTGAACACAGATCTTTTGGACAGGATTCAAAAAGTACGTATTCGTCAAATAATGGAATAGAAGAATGAAAACTGCACAGCAGTCACGCGAGGTCACAATAAAGTACAAAAATGTCATGGTATGTCGAAATTCGGAAATAATCATGCGTCACTTTTAAATATATTGCACTCGACTTGCCAGCTTGCAAATACATAAAGCGTTGTTGAGATTTCACGGATATCGAATTGTAGAAAAGGTGGCTACCTTTTCCACAATCCAAAATCCGTAAAATCTCCACCTTTTTTCATGTTCCGTAAGTTGTCGCACTAAATGGCATCACTTTATTTCATTTTATTCGGAAATATTTCTGCAGCACTGTCGGAGCCTCGATCAGTTCACGTTCACTTCAAGTAAGCACTACTGCAGTGACGACGCTGCTCCACTCTACGTTCTTTATTGGAACGAAGCTGTTTTCCCGTGCAGAAATTTCTCAGGCAAAACGGCCTCCGAAAGGCTGCACAGCATTTCAGGAGCTCAATCCTAGGTTTTGAAACATTAGTCGCTCTGTGAACAACAGGAACTACGTGCGAAGCATTTGGGTTGGTGCAGCTACGGCTCATTGGTGGCCTAGACAGGAAGGCTGCGTGACCTTTCGTTTAATTAAGCCATGCGAGGGGAATAAGGGGCAAGCGTGCGGCTGTGGTGGCGGCCGATTTGAATACTCTACGGAGTGACGCTAGGCACAGGAGACAGCCGCCGTGGCGCCGCCTATCAGAGCGATGTGGCTGCCATAGAGGCGCAGGGGTGGCTAATTGAATCTGGCCGCGGGGCAAATGGGGCACCTTGGGAAATCAACGTGGACGACACGGGACCATCATTACTCTCTCTTTCATGCCACCAACGCTACAGGTTCCATTGCAGTCGATCACCTGTCTCTCACTGGGCATTTCGTCTCCCCGTACCTCCCCTTGGTCACCTGACCTCCTGACAGGTTTTATCGCCTACGGGTGTGAGCGCTTCGTGTCACAAATAAACAAAAATGTTGGATGACTAGTCTCAACACAAGAATTGAAAGACTCAGTACCGTAGAGCCTACTCAAAAGTTTCATAATCTATGTAGTATCTATGTTGTCATCATTTGAAGCGTGGGTCTCCACAGAAACAGTACCGGTACCACTGCAGATCTACATTCTATAAGCAACGATTGGACAGAGAATACAAAATTTATTGCAGCTCCGAAAGTATGGTCTACGGACCTCGACAAGTGAAAACTTGAATTAATAAATTGAGTTCCAATTAACAATTATTTTCAGGAGTGTTTCAGGAGTTTCGCGAGCAAGAACAAAATAATATTATAAGGCACGTGCTACTGTGGGGCTACGCAATATTTATGAACATCTAGTGTCTGTTGTAAAGGAACATATGAATCCGATTATATAGGTGTTGCTGCATTTCGTCCATATTGAGATGTGGCCACCATCGCCTGGAACCGAGCACACTATGTTACTGTACCCACTGACACAGGATCAAAAAGCACACCCAGTGCGTTTTCATCCAGTGGCTGTACCATACCATATCTTTTACAAAACTGCTATTGCGAAACAATAAGACTCGAGAATTTAGATATCAAGGTCTTGAATACTTCACCAAACTAACCAAATGCTGAATTCGTCAAAGCATTATAAGAAGAAACAGATGTCTACCGTGTACTTTCCTTTCCTATATTCATACACAATATCAGTGCCTATTTTGCATAGCAGCAGTGTAAAAGCCGCAATTGCCAACATTCATCTCTTCGATTGATGATTCAATTGATATGTGAATTATAACGTCCCAAAATCATCATATTGTTTTGGGAGAATCTGTATTAGGGGACTCCAGAAATTTCTACCACCTAGGATTCTTCAACGTGCACTCAAATCAGAACACACGGGCCTAAAGCATTTTCCACTGCATCGAAAATGCAGCCGCCGCAGCTGAGATTCGACCCCGCGACCTGCGGGTCAGCAGCCGAGTACCTTATCCACTAGACCATCGTGGCGGGACGATTTTTTTCATCGCTTCATTCGCTGTGTGATCACGGCTAAAGAATTCGTCTCCTCATCCGATACTTACGCCTACCCGGTGCACAATCTACTGCTTTACTGCTGAGCCAAACGTCACGAGATTGCATTTCATCCGCGACGAAGCCACTTTGATGAAGGCAAAGTTCTAAAGGCTTCTGTACATAGATTTCATCATCACCATCAGGATCAGCCTGACGATGCTCACTGCAAGACAAAGGCCTCTCCCACGTTCCACCAGTCTACTCAGTCCTGTGCTTGCTGCTGCCACTTTATACCCGCAAACTTTCTAATCCCCTCTGCCCACCTAACTTTCTGCCTCTCCCTCACCCGCTTGCCTTCTCTTGGAGTCTAGTCTGTGAACCTTCATGACCAGCGATTATCTTGCCTTCGCGCTACGTGCCCTACCCATGACCATTTCTTCTTGGTTTCGACTATGATATCCTTAACACCCGCTTATTAACTGATCCACTCTGCTCACTTCTTGTCCCTAGGATTAAACCTATTCAGTTTCCTTTCCATTGCTCGCTGCGTCGTCCTCAACTTAAGTTGGACTCTCTTTACAATTCCCCAAGTTTCTGCTCTGTAGGTAAGTACCGGTGAGATGCAGCTCTTATTTTCTTCTGGAGGGTACATAGATCTAAGTGTACGTTAAGAAACACCAGGAGAACAATACTAACGGATCCCTCGGCTACGGTGTTCTGCATATTCATATCGTGGTTGTGGGGCGTCAAATCCCACCATGTAACACTTATTGCGCTTGGCCTGTGCTTTGGTGTAAATTCTAAGTCTTGTCAGGAACCCGCACGACCCAATATTTATAGTTTTTTGTTATTTTTCATCGTTTTTGTTGCTGTTAATGCCCACCAAGAAAGTTGTAGCGCGTACCAACATCGATCAGTTACGCCGCCAGCCTATGCCTGCCAGTCGGGCCTCCACACTCTCAGTAACGGCAGGTGTCGTCAGTCAGGTGGCACCCTTCAGCGCTAACCGAGAGACCATCCATCACAAGGCCGAATCTGGACCAATCAAGGCAGCACGTCCGCCTACAGCTTCGAGCACGTAGCAGCGCTTCTTCCCGCTCAATGATCCTTTTGCTGTGCTTCTTGCGCTTCGAGTGGTTTCCCAAGCTACAGCAGGGAAATCGCGCTGTTCTTCTTACATTTTTTTTCTGCAGAAAATAACTGCGGTGCCATTGATGAAATCAAGCCCCAGATCAAGTCGGCGACTTTGTTATAAAACAACATTTTGAAGGAACGAGCAAGTCCAACAACGGGCAATACCCGATTCACTAAAACGAAGTGAGGATAAAAGTTGATGTGGTTCGTTAACTACATTTTGCTATGTCGAAGTGGAGCAAAGAAAACAATCACGTAGAAACTGTACCTTATCTAAACTCATTAGCCCTTATGTGCAGTACAGTTTTCGTGTAGGCGCCATCTAATGTTCGGAAAAAGAAGCACAATAGCGAACTCAATACCGAATTAAAGAAAAAGCACTGAAGATAACCATATTACATATTCGATTGATCATCACGACTTTCTGAGGAGGAAAAGATATATGAGATGAAAGCTAACACTCTGTCGCACGCATAGAAATCATTACGTTTTTTTTCTACGAAAGATTTTCTGACGTACAGTTGTGCATTTTATGTGTTTGAATTTTGCCTATGTATAAAGCTTGGCAATATTTGATGCGTCTTCACCTTGCTGGTTGCACGTGCCATTTATTCTTGTGTGAATTTACCTATACTTTATTCTAATTTACTTTTTCAATCCGTCTATTTGTCATTGTGATTATCATATAGCTATTTTTGGGTTTAGACTTCCCCTTTGCTATAGACACACTTCATATTGTATAAAATGCATAACTCGCTGTTCGCTGATATTCTTGTAAACCCTATTTATTTTTTTAGGAGGCTCCCTCGACAGTTTTCACTGTGGGCCCTCCAAATATATATTTATGTTTCTACCTTGTATCTATTAATAAACTTTCATAACTTCAGTGTGCAGCCACACCCTATTAAGGTTCGGAAGGAGGATCGGTCATGATGACAATCCGTCCGCTGCCACCAGTTGTAGCGAATGGGGGTCTACCCGGTCTCTTGTGGTAGCGTGGTATAACCGGGTGGAGGGAACGAACGCTGACAAGAAGAGGATACGAAAACAAACAGGTTTATGACACTAATTACACTTATTTACGGTGAAGAAAGATTAGTGGTTTTACAAATCACGAGTGTGGTGGTTGAAGCGTTACATGGTTCAGAGCGACGTTCAGCATTCTGCAACGTCGTTTTAAGCCCTGTCTGGCTCCTCCTCTCTGTGTGGAACACCAATCACACACACACAACAGGTGAGGGGGACGAGCATGCACGGCCCACGTGCACATCCAATATTGAATATTGAGTCGTGATCACTGCACTGCAAGGTGGCGCCAGCAGGGCTCTTCCTCGTCGTGTGTGTGCTGCTAGTGGAGAGGTCCCAAGATCCTGACAACCTACATCAAAGGGTCCGTCGATTTGTTCGCTTAATTAGCGGGGCGATTTGCGGCGGCCGCCACGGTCTCTTCCAAGGAAGATGCTGTCTTTGTTGTCCTCTCTCGAACGGTTAACGGTGTCGTGGCGACACGACGTCTCACCCTCGGGCTAGCAGGGACAATGCCTGGCGGGCATAGGCAGCCCGCTGGTCGGCTACGTGATTGAGGATTAAAAGAGCGCCGCTCCCCTGTCAGCTCTAGCACCGGTCACAACAGCTTCCCCATCGCCAGATGAGTCGCCGAGGCCATCAGTCACCGCTGCTGTTCGAAGGGACGACGATGGGGTCCGTAGTTGAAAGTCAGGAACTCGCCTTTGCTTGCCACATGGTCTGGGTAATTGCCGAAATCTTCGACAGCGTCTGGCAGACTGGGCGCCGAAGGGATAGAGAGCCTCCCCAGTAGACCAGCTTACGCACAATGGCGTCTGCCCAGACGAATCGCCGGGCCAAACGAACAACCCACATTATCTTAAAGCAATGAGCTCGCTTGCCGCAGAATACTTGTCCTTTCATAACGTTATTTTTCGCATACACAGAGGAGAGAGTAGTGGTCTTGAGACATGACCTGAGCAACAAAGTATCACGTGGCTTTGAATAAACTCCATCTATAACGGTAGGCTCTGTAATATATTCAGCCTCAATTTCTTTAAAAGAACAAGAAAACGTCCGCATCTTCCCATGGGGGTAACGCAAGCAAAGCGCCGCATATTGATTAGGGTATCGCGTAAATGCTGCGTAACTGGGGATGGTTTGGTTACGCTTGTTATTTTGTCTTTAATTTTCTTATTTATTGAATGAAGGAGAAGCGTTCCCTTCAACATCTGGAGGGAAGCTGATGTTGGGTTGTGCCCCAATACTGCAGTGGAAGGTAACCCAGCGGCCGTATAGTACTGCTGCTTCCATTGCATCTACTCCAGGCAAGCAAAGTGTATAGTCAAGCGAAAACCAAGTGATGACGCTCGTGACAATTATGAACGCGCGCTCGACCGATTGTATACACACCACCCACGTTTGTGGAAGAGGAGTACGGGTAAAGGTAAGCGAGCCCTCTCCGTGTGCTCGACTTGCTGAAAGGCCGTTGGTGTCCTATCCTTTGTTGTCTCCTAGAGCGACAGTTTTTCGGGTGTCTTTCTGGGCCGGCGCGAAATCCGAGCATGTGCGTCTGGGCACGAGACGTGAGCATGCGCAGTGGCACTGAGAGGGCACCGTCGACGTCGAAGTGTGACATCGTGCGACTAAAAATTGCTCTGCGTTTAAAGTAACCATAACGATAGTAATAGGAGTAATATTATTATTAACAGCTCACACACGTTTGTCGGCAATAAGTCGTCATCTATTGTGCTCAGCTACTGATATCATGCTGGGCTGTGCAGCTGATAAATTAAAAAAACAATATAAGGTGCACTTAAACCATCCCTCGGCAACCCTTTTAGTACGTGTACTTCAGTATGAAATTAAAAAGAATGACAGATGAAGCTCGACACCGCAGCAAAGGTGTCACGCTTACCACCATTGTTGTTGCAGGCTGCGGTTATGTGAGCTCTGGGCTGTGGTCTTCTCCGTTCTGGGCACCTGCATCTCGTGGACAGCGCTTGTAGAAGCTGAACCTATCTTGCTGCCATCGGCGCCGCTTATCACTTCACTACACAGCTAGTCGCACGTAGGCACCAACCAGTGCGCTCATCCCCTCTCTCCCCTGGCTATAAAGGTCGTTTTCGTCAATGAATAAGCGCACGCTGCCCGTGAGGCTACTATGTGACACCCTTCCGGAATGGTCGTCTTCTGCACGCGAATTCACGCACGGATCCTTCGTGATCGTTTCCTGCGACAACACTACGACTTCAAGTTCATGCCCCAGACGAAGCCACTCTGCTCTCGCCGCCACTCTTCCAGAGCTGTCTGTTGGACTACACGAGCAATTCACTCGGAATCACACTGGGGCCAATGTGTGCTGGCAACCTGAACTTGGCTTTGCCGCTTTCTATGCAACAACCACAGTAGTTCAAAAGCACCAGTTGCCAACGATCGACCTGAGGCTCCACACCGCAGCAAAGATGCCATGCTCACCGCCGAGGTTGTTGAAGGTTAGTTACCTGACAAAAGCCCATTACACTAGATCTAGTAATTACTGTCCTATTGCTGTGTCCGGCCCACCAGGATCGTTTGACTCATTGAACCAATGCTTCCCTTTTCTAAATCCCCTGTGTTCTTTATCTGGTTGATATGGGTGAGTCGTGTGCTGATCAACGTCTGTAAAGATAGGCGCGCGACCGCGCTGGACTGAGCGAAGTACGGAGCGCAATTTATACCGCTAATGTTATTCTCTAGGCATACTAGAAAATAAGAGTCGGACATGTATATTTAAAATATTTCGTGTGGCGGAGTATTCTTTGAAGAATCCTTGTTAGTTTAGTTAGGGGTGTTCAAAGTTTCGTTCCTACAACGAGGAAAATAAGCATATGTCCTCAGTGTGAAATCCTCGAAGCACGCGCGACTGACTTGCTGCAAGGTATCTGCAATAAAATTGTTTTTGCCCGTAATTAGGTGGGAAGCCCACGCGAAGGCTTTCAGCTCTCCCATAGTAGAGTATACCCGGTACTCTAAATTGTTACCTCCATTTTCTAAACAAGCCGTTGAAACCTTGGCCATTCGTTTCAACTCTTCACGGGATGGCTTCATGCTCTGCCATAGTAGAGTACCTACTACTCTAAATCGTTACCCTCTTTTTCTAAACACAATTCGTTGAACGGGAACTTTAGGACTGCAAAGGGACGGCTTTATGCTCTGCCATAGTAGAGTACTTCGTACTCTAAATCATTAACAACTTTCTCTAAACACACGGTTTTTCTAAACAAACAAGTTTGATTGTGTAGTGGTGTGGGGATGTCTTTGAGCTCTCCCATGGTAGTGTACCGAGTACTCTAAATCGTTAAACACTTTTAAATGCGAAGCATTTCTTAGCGAACTTCGACGACTTTGAGCGTATCTATCCATCTATCTATCTCTCTATCTACCTATTTAGCCGCCTAAGACTTTTAGCTGTCCTGGCTTTTTCAATATAGGTACCGATACCAAACTTGATTTGATTGATTTGTAGGGTTTAACGTCCCAAAACCACCATATGATTATGAGAGACGCCGTAGTGGAGGGCTCCGGAAATTTAGACCACCTGGGGTTCTTTAACGTGCGCCCAAATCTGAGCACACAGGCCTACAACACTTCCGCCTCCATCGGAAATGCAGCCGCCGCAGCCGGGAATCAAACCCGCGACCTGCGGGTCAGCAGCCGAGTACCTTTGCCACTAGACCACCACGGCGGGGGATACCAAACTTGCCATGGCATAGCATGACTGCATGAAGAATATATTTGACTAGTCATAACATGAAAATGATGACATGTTTGTCATGAATGTCATGATTTACATGTCATGGTCCTGCAACTCTTCCGGTGGTTTCGCTCACATGGCTTGTTGCAAAACTGGTAAGGTATGACATGATTGCATGGCGAACACAAGCGACAGACCCTAATATGGAAATCATGACATGCATGTCATGTAACAACATGACTACATCTCGCGCTGATGATCCACTCACGGCCGTTTCACTTGCGTAACATATATCAAATTTGGTATTACGGTACGTGATTGAAAGACGACGGTACATGACTGGTGCAAACATGGTAATCATGAGATGCGTTAGATGTAACAGCATGACTACATGCTACGCTCATGATGCGCTGTAGGCGGTTTTGCTAGCTTCACTTATACCAAGTTTCATAGTACGGGACGTGAATGGATGACAAAGGTATGATATTGGTGCAAACATGATAAACATCAGATGCGTGTCATGTAACAACATGACTACATGTTACGGTCATGATGCGCTCGCGGCTGTTTTGTTAGCTTCACATGTACCAAACTCGGTATTGCGCGACGCCAATAGATGACGAAGGTAGGTGACTGGTGCAAACGTGATAATAATGAGTAGCATGTCGTGTGAGACCATGACTGCATGCCACAGTCAAGACGCGAATACATTTCAACGTGACGAGGTGCGCGTGTTCGCCGGCGTTCATTTCGTCGCGCCGCGCCAGCGTTGCCATGCCAGGCGCCGGTCCTGCCATATACTCGCAGTCGCGCGCCGCACGACGTTGCTTTGACGCATGCGTGTTTCTGCGCGTCCAGCGTCCCTCCGTCACGAAACGAGGGAGACGCATGTTGTCTACGTAAAGCGCGAGACAGACGTGCGATTTTCCGTGCGATGCGGCGTGCCGCATGCGACGTTTCGGGACACACGAGGGCGAAGGTGCTATCAGCGGCAGGCTCCGCCCCCATGCGGCGCTTCGGCACGCAGGGTCGAACGACTTGGTATCCTCGTAATGAGGCTCAAAACAAACAACATTGCACAGGCACGGTTTGTTCCATAAAAAAACTCCCAAACATTTCCCCGAGGGTAAACATGGTTAAGTGCGAATGCACGGGATGATGCTATGAGGGGGAGTAAAGTTAAAATCCGTCGTCTTGACGCCGGCCTTCATCGCCCTTCTCCGCCTTACGCTTGCGTTGTCGTTCCGCTTCTTGGGCCGCGTTCGCGGGTCGATGCTGACGCCTTATCTCGGCCTCGCGAGCGCGCAGTTCACCATCCGCTGCACGCTTCGCCCGCTTGTCCTCGGCCTCGCGAGCGCGATGTTCGGCATCCTCTTGTAGCGAAACGTCGGGGTTGTTCAAAGTTAGGCGCATCGGACGACCAGGGAGACGAATAAGTGTGGGTGAAACTCCGCGGAGGCAATCGTTGAGAAGTCAACACGATGATTTTGGGGAGCACTCATTGGGGGTTTATTTAGCTAACACAACTTCAATTTACAAAATGCACTAG
Source organism: Rhipicephalus microplus (assembly GCF_043290135.1). NCBI lineage: Eukaryota > Metazoa > Arthropoda > Arachnida > Ixodida > Ixodidae > Rhipicephalus > Rhipicephalus microplus. The sequence goes on from NC_134703.1 coordinate 133,712,554, forward strand.
GTCACAAAGACAAAACATAGAAAATGGTGGCATACCCTTCGGCCTGCATGGCATGGTCTCCGGTGGTGAGATCCACTGTTTACCCCGACTCCGCTTACTCCAAAAAGAGACCAAGTCACTGCTTAAATAGGGTTTTTCTTAGCGTCCCCGGTGGCGCGGACCAACCGGGCAAGCCGAGGATAATCAAATCAACATGTGGTTGCCTGCAGCCTGTCTGCGACAACACTGTGGCAGCTTCTGAAACGGGCGCGTTCTCCGAAACGGCCTTGACGCGCTACCGACCGCTCAAATGTAGGTGCCCTTTGTCCCCGGAGGACCAAAACGGCGGCTCGTTCGTTTGAAGCGTGTGGGCTTAGTGGTTAGAAGAAGGAGAAAGGCACCCAATTTCTGCAATCTAGTCCAAAGTACGGCGTCGTGCCTACCCTGGCGCCAAGTGCACAGAGACCAGCTAGACGCAGCCCTTTCTGTTCACTCCTTCTTCCTTAAGGCGCGCTCCCCGAGACAAGTTAAACGGGGCCGCTAAGAAGGGCGTCTGGCAAAGAACAAGCTCCAGCTGCAGCCGAAAAAGAACAAGGTTTTCCGCGAAACATTGCTCTCGCGACACCTCCCCCCTACGAAAAAGAGTGCCCCACTCATTTTATCTGTAAAACACGACAAGAAATAGACTAAATATACAAAAAGGTTTTGCATTCAACAAGTGTGTGAAATGCTTACTGAAAGACACTTATGCATGTGTATAAAAGGTGAGAGGCTTCAAAAAATTACATAAAAACAACAGATGAAAAAACAAAACAAAATCATTGGGCACAGAAATATACAGGTTCTCTCGTCGGTACTGCAATACAACTCCGTGTCCATTTCGTAAGCACTGACATTCTGTTGTGCGTTGTAATTACTTGAAAATGTCTTCCAGTCAGAGTAAAGTTCAGTGTCCGTGTCGTAGCTTTCGCACTGCTGTAGTGGAACACTGGTCTGTGTCATGCGCGCACAATGTTGCAAACGGAGTTCTTGACCCACTCGCGAACCGCACTCACGCACATCACCATTGGAGCCGCTCTCGCGCACATCACTTTGATGGAATCCCTGTTCATCACTCGTTGCAATGTTCCCGCGCACAACACTTCGGTGCAATCCGTGGTCATCTCTCCTGGAACTGCCCTCGCGCACATCACCACCGAGATCGCGCACCTCATGATTATCATCAGACTCATCGTCCGCGTCGTCGGCTTCGGAGCCCAATTGAACGTGGCAGGGCTTTAAATGCGCCACATTCACAACGTCACGTTTTTTCCCAGTTTGGTCTACCACCTCCCAGTTGTTCTCGGCTACCCGGCGCATAAGACGGAAAGGTCCGTGATATTTGTGAAGAAGCTTCGTCGTCTTCCCTTTCGCCCGGGAGGGAGTCCACAAGTACACCAAGTCGCCCTGATGATAAATAACACTTTATCGCCTAGCATCATAGCTGCGCTTGTTCTTCTCCTGCTAACGCTTCTCCCGTTCATTTACTGTTTTTCGAGCCTGCCGCAGCCTGCGAGCCACTTTCATTGCATCCGGGGTGTAGCCGAATCCGTGTTGCGCGCCCAACCCTACATCCACCGGTAGTGTCGGTTCATGTCCGTGAAGAAGAAAGAAGGGAGTGAATCCAGTCGTCTCGTGGGTGGAAGAATTGTATGCAAAATAACGTACGGTAGAAATTCATCCCAGTCGCGGTGGTGTGAGGAAACGTACATGCTGAGCATGTCAGCCAACGTGCGGTTAAAACGCTCGCACAAGCCGTTGGCCTGTGGGTGGTATGCTGTTGTGGTGGCATGCTCGCTACCCACGAGCCGGAATATTTCTTCGGTCAAGTTGGCGACAAAGTGCTGCCCCCGATCGCTTATTACTTTCTCCGGGGCACCATGACGTAGGACGATTTGTTCGACGAAAGCTCTTGCTGCTTCTACGGCAGTGGCCGCTGGACACGCGACAGCCTCGACCCATTTCGTATGATAGTCGGTAATCACGACGATGTAGTGGTTCCCTGCTTTGGATTTAGTGATAGGCCCAATGAAGTCCATGGCCACCTGCTGAAAAGGTCGACCTGCAGGTGGGATCGGTTGGAAGAAACCGACCGGCCTCCCCGGTGGTTGCTTTCGTGTCTGGCAGTCAGGGCAGGAGAGAACGTACTTGCTTACGTACGAGAACATCTTCGGCCAGAAATATCGGCAACGAACTTTCTCCCATGTGCGCTTGACACCTAAGTGGCCTGCCGTGGTGTCGTCATGGCAGTACCTTAAAATCTCAGATCTCAAGCACTTGGGGACAACGAGCACCGCATGATCCTCCTGAAATCCTTTCGCCCTTCGGTACAGTACACCGGCGATCAACCGAAAGCTCCGTGCCGTTCTTTTAGTTTTTCTGACAACGGGCGCATCCGGGTGCTCGAGGTGCTGCATAATTTCTTTCATCCATGGGTCTGCCCTCTGATTTTTGATTTTTTCCAACATCCACCTGATCCAGAACCAGCAACGGTAAGGAGTTTTCTTCGCTCACAGGCGCGGGATCATGAGGAAGGCGGGAAAGCGTGTCAGCATTTCCATTCTTGAGGCCAGGGCGGTGTCGCAACGTTATGTCGAATTCCTGAAGCAACAGGGACCATCGCATAAGACGACCATTCGGATTCCTTACTTTCATTAGCCAAGCCAGGCTGGCTTGGTCAGTTACGACCGTGAACTTAGCACCACAGACGTATGGCCGAAACTGTCCACAGGCGTACACAACGGCAAGGCATTCTTTCTCAGTTGTACTGTAGTTCATCTCAGCCTTGTTAAGGTGGCGGCTGGCATAGGCGACGACTCTCTCTTGATTTTCAATTTTCTGTACAAGCACGGCGCCAATGCTGTTATCACAGGCATCAGTGTGCACCTCTATCGGCTTTCCCGGCTCAAACTGACGCAGAATTGGGGCTGTGATCAGTTTCTCTTTGAGGGATTGCATGGCCACTTCGCATGCCGCATCCCAGACAAAAGGAACATCCTTTTTGGTTAAGTTGGTCAGAGGTCGAGAAATGCGAGAGAAATCTTTGATGAATCGCCGATAGTAGTTACAGATTCCGAGAAAGCTCTGTACACCTTTCTTGTTTCGTGGCTTGGGGAATTTTTCGATCGCTGCTACTTTGTCTGGGTCTGGCCGAATGCTTTCACCTGTGAGAATGTGCCCAAGATATTTGATCTCCTGGCGGGCGAAGCTGCATTTCTCGGACTTCAGTCGTAATTTTGCCGCGTCCAAAGCCGAAAACACACTTTCCAAATCTTGCAAATGAGTTGCCATAGTCTTCGAGAAAATAACGATGTCGTCCAAGTAGGCCAAAAAAACTCTCCAGAGAAGACCACTGAGGACTTTGTTAATCATTCTCTGGAATGTGGCAGGGGCGTTGCACAGGCCGAAAGGGACAACATTGAATTCGTACAGGCCGGGTCCACAGGCAAATGCGGTCTTTTGCTTATCTTCCTCCTTGATGCCCACTGGCCAGTAGCCTGATGTTAGATCAAGTGTTGTGAAGTATTTTGACCCCTGTAGCACGTCGAGAATGTCATCAATTCGTGGCAGTGGGTGCACATCTTTTTTAGTGACCTCATTGACTCTGCGGAAATCGACGCAGAAACGCCAAGTCCCATTTGGCTTCTTCACGAGGACGACAGGTGATGACCAAGGACTGTGAGACTCTCTAATTATCCCATCGCGCAGCATTTCTTCTACTTGTTGCTCAATCTGTTGTCTTTCGAAAGGGGAATGACGATATGGGTGCTGATGAATTGGTCGAGAATCGCCTGTGTCGATCACATGTTCAGCGACATGAGTCTGCCGGATGGGGTTGTCACTGCTCGTAAATAGATGGCGGTACTTCTCAATGAGCGACAGCAGTTCATCCCGCTCAGATGGCTGTAGGTGATCCCCAGTCTCTGTGTCAAACTCTTGAGGCACTCAATCATTCTCGGGGGCCGTGATTGCCAGCTGTGCGTCATGAATAGATGAAGCCCATCCAAGCTTTGTTCCGCTGAGCAGGTTTACTGGCGACATGGTAGGATTAGCTATGCGAATGAGGCCTCTCCAATGCACGATCCTCGTTATTGTGCGTGCAACCTGAAGTCCGTTTCTGAGCGTGCTGTTCGGTTCGACGAGGTGAGTTCCGTCCCTTGCGACCTTTACTTCAATAGCGACTTCTGTGCGAGGTTATATGCGAATTTGCTCGTGGCACCGCACTGTAAGTACATCATTATGTTCGGGGGCACTTGAGTCTATACGTAGCCGGAAAATTTCACCGTTTAGTTGCAGCTCTTCTTTGGAGAAATCAATGAGAAGCCGGGCTGCTCGACAAAAAGGAAGACCACCTAGTAGCTCGTACGGGCAATCCTTGACCACTAAAAACGTCTCGCACGCTTCGCCCGCTTGTCCACGGCCTCGCGAGCACACAGTTCGGCATCCGCTGCACGCTTCGCCCGCTTGCACTCGGCCTCGCGAGCACACAGTTCGGCATCCGCTGCACGCTTCGCCCGCTTACGTTCTGTCTCACGAGCCCTTCGCAGCGCGGCCTTGTCTTCCAACGTCGGCGAAACCACCGCGGTACCGTCACCTCCAACGACGGGTGCAGTGCTGGCATTCGGTTGTACTGCATTCGTTGTTGATGGTAGCGTTGCCTCCGGGACATCCATCGCACGACCCACTCTCGACGGGAGACTGAGAAAGAAGGCAGGCACGCGAGAGAGAGGGGTGCGCACGCAGCTGCAGCGAGCGAAGAGAGCGGAGGAGCGAGCGAAGGAGGAGTGGGATGTGCGCCGCGGCGTTAAAGATATAAGGCGCGTTACTGAAACCGATATCAGCGTCGCGTCCGTAGCTTATTCGGTAGAGCGTCGCGCTGCGGCTCGCCAAGTCCTCTTTCTTTTAAAGATAGAGAGAAGACTGCGGACGCCGCCGACGGCGGTGGATGGTTTGGGGTCGCTTATAAAGTGTATTCACACTTAAAATATATAATAAATCGCATTCGTGAACGACAAGCACGTCGCAACAGCGGCCACAGCTGATTATTCACGACTCCGACAGGTAGGCCTAGCATCGTGGGTGCCGGCCGTCGCCTACGCCGTTCAAACGCGAGCTCTTCATTGAGTGCTTGTGTTTGACAACATTATCAAGCTTTGCACTCGTATGCAATGCGTTAGCATACATTGATGTAAAGAGCAAAGGTGGAAGTGAAGCGAGCCAGCGCAGAGACGCCGGTAGCCGTGTTTACCTGCGAAATGGCCTTGCATCGCTGCTCACGATCTCCGATCTCGCTAGCGGTTTCAAAACAGGCGTTGTCGTGCATAAATGGCACACTTCAAACCTCACTTTATTCAATCCGGAATGATATCACGTCACCAGGGAAATGTACTAGATGATTGTCACGCCACCACAGTCGGCGATGCCAGCAAAGCAACGCTCGCACCACTCCATAGAATCGCTTGAACTGGCCTGGATCACGGGTGATGGGAGTAGCTACAGGGAGATGGCGCCACTAGCAGCGTGACGTCACTCATCTGCCCGTCTTATGATTGGCTGCTGTCATGCGGCGGTGCGATGCTGCGACGAAAATTCCTGGCCGGTTTGATGCTCGCCGCATTGGCTGTGCGGCGGTGCGACGCGATGATACGTCACGAAACGTCACGAATAGTCACCACTCCGCCAGTCGCATCGTCGCACCGCACGCCGAATCGCAGAGCAAACCACACGTCTGTCTCACGCTGTCTCGCGCTTAAGCGCGAGACAGACGTGCGAGACAGACGTGCGGTTTACACTCCTCACAATCCTACAGATTGTGAGATTACACTCCTCACAATCCTAAGATCTTCATCGGTCTCCAACCTCCGGGGAAAATCTGTCATCCTGAAGAACGTTTAGTAATGCTTTCGTCACCTTCATCTACGATGTCTTTTGAGGACGGTATTCTACAACGATTTCTGCTATCATCGGTCTATGGTTCTGCTATCATCGGTCTATGGTCAAGGCAAGCGCGAGCAACTACTAGTGATTGTCTCTTCAAACTTTCGCGAGGACTACCATTAGTGCAAGAGTCTAGTGGATGCCACTGCCGTAAGATTGGCAGTGTTATCCACTGCCAATCTTACGTGTGTCTCTTGCGAATCTTACGTCGCTTGGTATCTGAGTCAAAAAAATGGCTGCTGACATGATACACAATTACTTTTGATTGTCCTACGCACATGTGCGTGACATCGATTTTTATATAATAGCTTAACGATCAGTCAAAGCTATCTCTAGGCATAGTCGAATACTGTGCAGTGTTTCATGACACGGTCGACAACGACAACTTTCTTTTTTGTAAAGAAAGAACAGCCACACAAGGTTTATTATTAATTTGCCTAGGTGACTGGAAGGCCAATGAGATCTTCGTTTTCTTGCCAGGCAGCAACAATACTGATCGCATGATTGACGCAGTGATACACACCCCACATCTCTCTCCCGAAAACCTTCTGCACCTAACACGCTTTTGCAATGCCTCCGAGATCAAATGCATCGTATTCTGTTTGCACCTCGCGTGCTTGGAGCCTGCAGAGTGCAAAGTGCCTCTGGGATCGGCCCACTTTTGACTTAGCCGCAATGTGATGACATGACGCCATGTGACGTCATGATGACTTTGCAAATTATGGCAACCATCACGCTATAAATTCGGAAGCTTGCTCGGCAAGCTTCTCATGCTCGCGCCTTGTCCAGTGGCTGCCGGCATGTGCACCATTGTTGTCAGTGTACACTTCTCCAGTCTCCGCTCAAGGCCGCTGCCCCGGTCACCTCGCCGGTAATTCCAACAGTGCCCACTAGTGCCAACAGTGCCACGCCGCCGCTCAAGGCATCGGTTTCTGTTGGCCCACCCACCCACCTCCTCGTGACTATGTCCACTTCGTTCTCGTCTTCTCGTAGGCGTGACATCACGTGGCAAGTTCCTACAATGAGTGCTACTCACGGGTACTGAAATTTTCCCAAGCCCTTTTTAGGTGCCTGCTGTCAACCCCGTTGAGGAATTCGTGATAGCTCTACGTCTGCCATTTATGAGCGTTAGGCATTTGACTCACGGCAACGGCCAGTATGGCCTAAAGAGGCCGGTGGTTAACGTTCTGATCGGCGTGGCCAACCCTGTACAGTGCCCGCCATGGAACCTGGCTCACAACGCTGCCTTTGACGTACGCGACATGCACTGGCTCGTTACAAGCCTTCCTACAGAAATGGTCTCCCCAAGAAACACCCCGTGTTCCTCTGAGCAAGCTCTACTAACGCCATTAACTTAGTGAATGTGGGAATGATTTTTTGGCATCAGTCGTGCTGACGCCAAGACCAGCGGGTGATAGTTATCTTTCAAGTTTTATGAGGCATCTAAGCCTTTGACTTTGATAGAGAGTTTTAGAATAGCGTGACGCTGCGCTTTGTGTTAGCGTTTGAAACTGTTACACACGCGTCATACGCTAAGCTCTTGCAGACTGCCGTGAAGTGACGAACACTACCGCTATACACCCGCACCATCTACAAGCTCTGCGTATTAAAAGTAAACAGCAAGAAAATTGAGAAAGCAAATAAAGGACACATACAGAGAGCCTCCTTCTTGTCGTTCTCTGTCTGGTTTCTCGTTTTTCGCTAAGTTTCCTTCCAATATGTCGTGCAATCACGCCCAAGCAGCCACTTTAGAAGCTTTGCGTATGTCCAAAACTCTCTGATAAACCAACGTTGTGGAGACTGCTGCAACGATACACCCACAAGCATTGCGGATGGTATTCTAAAACTATCTAATAAACCAACGTTGTGCTGGTTGTGCAAACACCCGCGCAACTACACGCGTATAGCCTTCGAAACGCGAACTTCTAAGATATCGCCATTTTTTAAAGGAACGCCGCCCAACCTTTATTCCCGACATGCACGCTAAAATAACGAAAGAAGCACATCGCATTACGAAACAAAACATTGAGACAAAAAACAAATATACATAGATCTCTGAGTGTAGGGAGCCGGGTCGCGGAGGTATACGCGAGCAATGAAATATCGAGCCGAATTCTGAATACGGAGAGTCGTCATTTTTCTCGATGATTGGTAGCTTTTCCTTTCTACCCCGGGTACGCCAACCAGCTGGCGCCATACATCTATCCTCTTTGCCCATTCCTCCGGACGTATTGTTAGAGCCTCTCAATTTTAATTTTTCGTATGTTCTTTCCTTTTTTCTAGATACATCTCCGCCGCAACTGCAGTCGATGTCCGGGAAGAAAAAGCACGGGCGCACATTCAATCCGCTCCGCCATCTATCAAGCCCCACCGTGGCGCTACCGAGCGCATTCTCGCACCGTATGAATATTTGTTGCCAGGCTCTTACTTTTCAAAGTTTCTGACGCCTTTCGAGCGTGTTCTCAGAAGCCGACTCGCGAGCAGATAAATTTCGATCCTTTGTGGTTTCTTTCCTTTCTTGGAGAATCGACAACAAGCTCATGTTCTCCGGTGTAAATCAATAAAATACACATATTATTACACCAATTTTATTTTTATGTAATTGTCAAGAAAAGCGAACCACATGGAAGCTGCTAAACTAAGCAGATTGATGGGGCTGCTACAGCCATGAACGGCCCCACAAATTTCACGTGGGAACCATAAGTATTCGTTTTCTCGCAAATCTGCATGGGAATAAACACGACGAGTGGTGTTGGAAACAGGAAAACTGTTGCGTTATTTACGTGGTTCATAGAACATCGACATGGGCAAATGAAAGAAAAGGCCAGGACAAGTGGAACAAAAATTTTCAATGAAAATAAAACAAACCACGAAAATCAATAAAAACAGGGGCAATAAAAATAAAATCACTAAGGTGGTGTGGCAGCAAATAGATAAAGAAGCATTTAAATGCTCATATTCATGTTCATTGACTGAATACACCATTTTGTTAACTTCAATTTCGAAGCGTGCATTTTTGTCTAGCCAAAGTATGGTCTCTCGCTAAGACTGCCTTTAACATTCCAAAGTTATAGAGTGATCCGAGCAAATTTATGCACGTTTTAATTTAAATTTTAACGTTGCCTTGCATAATGCCTGTTCCAGACAGTAGGCAAGGGATTGATCGTAAGCGAACACCCCAATTTAGGTGAAAACACGATAGCTAAGAGGCTGTTCGTGGAAGAAAGTATAAGAGACATTCCCAACGGCACAAGTTTCAGTGTACTTAGAGTCTTCCAACTATAAAATGCATCCTATACAGACATCGCACCTCACACATAATTTAAATTGAAAACCTTAAACTTTTTATATCCGCCTGTCCGTGCCCTGAAATGGTGCTGACCGTGGCCTCTCCTCCTCACACTCTCTCAAGAATCGCGGCGTTGCTGAGTGAGTGTAAAAATACAAAAAAGAAACAAGTAAAGAACAGACAAAATATTGAGCAAGAGACATGGCACAGTCAGTCGAATGGCCAATAGCTTTCGCCGAACACACTTTGGAATTTACAAAGTGTCCTTAAATTTTTTAGGAAAGGTTTTCTACACCAACCTCGCCCCAGGTTTCCCTGGTCGTGATTCCTCTTCACTAAAAGACACAGCATGGCCACTGTCAGGGACACTGCTTTTAAGGTCAGGCGGATCGTCCATTCCCGGGCTTTATACGATCTCTGAATTTAGCCACGATTTTTCGCTTCCAGTCATGAAAAAAAATCTGAGAAGGTCCTCTGACCTGAATTAGGTAGAAATGATTGCGCACACTGTGCACACCAAGTTACAGAAAATGAGCGAATGAAGCCATAAAAAATACGCCATGTGCTACGCATTTGAGTACAGAATGGTTGCGCAGAACTTTCGTTTTGATAATATTCCGACCAAAAGCTTTAAACCAGGTCCACAGTTTCGCTGTGATTGTTGTTTACTGGATGGCATACAGCGCGGTGGGTTCATGGCCTTGCCCAGACCACATACATAGGCCTCGTAAGAGAGTAGTAGAAGGAAAAATATTTCTGCAGATTCTTCAATGAACACCTAATCACCAAATGTCACCTTGGAAACTTGATACCGTTTTACCGTGACCGCTTCTGCCGTGAACGCAACACGCAGCCTTGCAATGCTCCTTGCGGTGGTGACCCGCTCAACACTGAACGACGGAGGAGATGACAAAAGACGAGCGACCAATGTTTGCGAAATCAATCATGTGCTTCGTGACGCTAACGCGTTTTCTTTCAAACAACGATGATTTTTACGGGCTTTGCTCTCACCTCTTTGTTCTCTTTCTGCACGAGAGTCTCAGGAGAGAGCCCATTGGCTGCACACATTAAAGGCTCGTATTGTGACAGCGTGAAGTACTCACTCTGTCATCTCTACACAAGAGGTTGCAAAGTGGGTCATATGAAACAATATAACCAAGCGATGAAACATGAAATGATGACTCGATAAAGTGAATGACTTCTGTTCACCGTGGGCAGTCCGGATTTGTTCATTTGGAGAAGAGACGAAGCAGAAACGCTAAAACACAGAAAGATTATTTCTATTTATCTTTCTCCTGCCGTGTGGAACACGATAAATAAATAACGAGTGGAAATGATGGACCGCTCTTTTGTAGTTTAAACAGCGGTAGTGCGTTGTTCTAACCCCCGTATTCAGAAACACTCCTCGACTCGAATTCCATCCTTCACTTGACTGAGTTGAGCACTGCGCCGCTGCTCGACTGAAATCGACGCTGCGCTTCTCAAGAATCGCTGCAGAATATTGCTGATATGCAGTGACTTGGTCTGCCAAGAGACAGCGCTCCCATCGGCTTTTTCAAGTCGAGGAGAGTTCTTGAGTGAAGGAGCGATCATGAATACCGGGGTTAGTGTAAAGAACGATTGAGATGACAAAACGTCTTGACACCTTAGCGATGCTTGAAATGATAAAAGCGAACTATATTGCAATCATCGTGTTAATACAGGATTAGTTGAAGTATTGTATATTGAATATACATTTATTCATTTTGTTTCAGTTTATGGAAGAGCACGACGCCTGATATAAATTAATTAAACGTGCTTGCTCTATAAAACCTCAATTATTAACGTTGAAATTTCACATTTTATGCTAGAAAACGAAGATACTTCTCCTGTTTAACTTCATACGTACACTCAGTAGACAGACCATGATCATATACGTTGCATAATCAAGGAAAGTGTATTGCTGATTTTGGTCGAAAAATAAGAATACAACTGTTTGGTTTCAAAGCTATCACGTGCATGGCTCACAAGAGCTCAAATTTTTCGCAGTGAGAAATATGACGTTGAATTAACTGGCACAATCTCAGTCATTATTTACTCTTTGTTTGCAAATATAGTACCAAAAATAATTGATCGTGAAGGATTCGTAAGTTGTTTATTTTTGGGCGTTAAAGACAGACATCGAAGATGCGGGCGGCATTAATGATTGAGTTTTGGGGAACAATCATACAATTACTTGTGTAGAGCACTGAAGCCATGGTTGACAAAGACGATGGCTTATTATGAATATAGGGCTTTTCAAGAAATCCGGAAAGGTCACCTGTAAGATTTATATAAGAGGCGTTAGAACAAGTGATTGAACAATACAGCCTTGATTGTGTATCAAGGATGGTTTAGTGACTACTATTTCTCGAGATGGGAAACAGATTTTTATTCTCTCAACTCTCCATAAGTCTACGGAATTAAAGTTTTCAGAAATGAACACAAAGCAGCAGTCAAGACCCAAGTCACAGCAGTACTGGCCATTTCACGAGTTGAAACCGATTCATGAATGATTGCGCAACGCACACACGAAGAAAAAGTGTAATGGTAGCGACGGATGCATGGTAACAATTGTGTGAGTACTAAGAACAGATAAGAGTACGGACAGCTTGGCGAAGAACGTAATGAACGCTATTCGTGACTCCAATTGAGCGCTCGCCACCTAGTGGCAACGCCGGCAAACGACGCTAATAAGGACAACTTTGAAAGAAAATATGTTAATACGTCGCGCTCGTTGAGAAGCGGCCGCTTACTTTTCTTTTTTTTTTTACTATGCTACACGTGCAATCCCAAAAAAGAAGAAAGCCATGTCCAGAAGCCATTGCTACACGTGCAATGAATTTCATTACGGTAGAAAGACGGCAACGTATCCTTCTAGCACTTCCGGAGGGATGTAGAAGACACGCCACGGAGAACAGCGCAAATCAGAGGAGGAGGAGGAAGAGGAACGAAAGAGGAAAAACAAGGAGGTTAGCCAGATCAGAAACTTATGCAAATCAGAAACTTACGCAATGGAAAGGAGGTGCCGGACACTACGGTAGTTTGTTCTAAACAATTCACTCGGACAACTTAATGTTTCTTGGTGAGTACGCTAATCTTTGGCGTATGTTCATTTTTACCAGTTGTCGGGCTTCTTTAGGCGCAGAATATTGTTTATATGAGTAAGCGTTTTAAGAAATGTGTTTTGTTATGTGCCTGAATGTATTTCTCGCATATACTTTTTTTCTGAGCAACTGGTAGTGCTACCCATTCTAAAATTAAGCTGCTGTAATCATTCCTGCCAAGCATTTTTCTTTTCACATGTGCGTATATCACGCAACGCCTGCGCGAAGATCGCGCGTGCGTATGTGTATGTTACTGCATGTATATATATATATATATATATGTATATATATATATATTTATATATATATATATATATATATATATAGATTGTAGGCATTCATTAAGCACATCTGCTCTCTTTACACATATTCATCATCGTGAGTGGTCGTCATCTTCATCTGCTGTGTGCCTTGAGTGTGGTCGCTTCGTCGTGTCTTCCGGGCCTAATAAAGGTTTCCTTCACCGTTACATCACAAGTGGTGGAGTGTGCTCTACGATCTTCCGTCCTCTCGCAGCCCGATCTGCCTCCTGGAGCTCCGCTCAGGTCGTCGTTTGTGCCAGGTGTCCGGTAACATGCCTCAGGACGAGCCAACCGGCGCTTCTGCGTCTACCTCCACGGCCCCGCCTACCGCGGCCTATTCATCGTGGATTATCACCGCGCACCAGCGTGAGCCGCCCACGTTCGCCGGACTTCGAGGTGAAGATGTGGAGAATTGGTTGGACCAGTTCAATCAAGCGAGTTCCACTAACAATTGGGATGATCCTACCAAGCTTCGCCGTGTTTCTTTCTATCTGACAGGCGTAGCGAAAACATGGTTTTTCAATCATGAAACGGACATTACGGACTGGACACGTTTCAAGCAACAGCTTCGCCAAATTTTCGGCACCCCGGGGGTTCGTTCAGCTCTCGCGAAGAAGACACTAGATGCTCGCAAGCAACAATGCGGTGAGTCTTACACATCCTACATAGAGGATGTGCTTGCTCTCTGTCACCGTTTCAACACGTCCATGTCTGAATCAGAAAGAGTTCGTCATCTATTGAAAGGGATCGGCACAGTCGCGTTCAATGCCTTGGTCATTCGAAACCCGACTACAATCGCTGACGTTGTTGCCACGTGCCAACGCCTAGAGGAACTTGAATCCCAACGGTTACCGCCGGACAGCGCTGAAAACACCACCACGACTGATGCTTCATTGCGTGCCATCATCCGGGCGATTATGCGGGAAGAGCTACAATCGTTCGGCCTCTCAACGACAACGAGTCCACCTCCCCCCTCCAACACTGTTTTGCGCGACGTTATCAAAGAGGAGTTGGCGCCCATGACTGGGCCAGCGTATGTAGACGCTCCAGTACCTCGACCCAAGCCGACGTACGCACAAGTCCTCGCTGGATCACCACCCGTCGTACAACCGATGCCCGCACTCTTGACGCCTGTCCCGCTGGCTTCGTTGACTCCGACTGCGCCTAGCCAACCCTTTCACCCACCGTGGCGGCCACCTCGTCCAATCTGTTATTACTGCGGCTATCGGGGGCACATTGCACGCGTCTGTCGGAAGCGTCAGCAGGACGAACGTCGTGGATTCGACACCTACGGACGGGATGATGGGACAAGCTGGTACGCTTTCCAACGTCGTCCCTTTGATCCGCCGATACGTTGCTCAACGTCTCCAACTGCGACATCTGAGCCAACCAGTTCTTACCGCTCTACTAGACGCCGCTCACTCTCACCCCTCCGCCGCTCCACGTCTCCATTGCGACCTGTCTCGCAATTCACCAACCAACGCCCGGAAAACTAACCTCTGCAGCTTTTGGAAGAAAAGCTGCATCGAACGAAAAGACAGAAATTCCTCCACTGCATCCATATAATACGATATCTGTTTTAATAGAAGGTGTGTACGTGGACGCTTTAATAGACACTGGTGCTTGTTTATCTGTGATTCATCGTTCTTTGTGCTCACGTCTGCGAAAAGTCACCACCCCTTACGATAGACCTACACTGCACGCTGCTCAAGGGGACGCCATTAGACCTGCCGCTATGTGCACCGCTTGTGTTTTTATAGCTGTCTTCTTCATTTTGTGCAATTTGCTGTGCTGAGTTCGTGTGCCCACCAGCTTATATTAGGCTGGGATTTTCTGTCTACGGCGAACGCTTCCATCTGCTGTCGATAAAATGTTGTTCATATGATGGAAACTGACTATGCCCTGTATGCGGATGACAAGCCCGTTCACTTGCTCGCTGCTGAAAATACCGAGCTACCACCTGGTCATCAGCGGATAGTTACCATAACTTCTAATGTGATCGATTCTGGTGACGTGTTTGTCCAACCATCTGCACGCTGTCTCACAAGAGGTATAGCCCTTGCTTCAGGTCTAGCGCGGTTCCACAATGGCTCCGGACTTCTCTACGCTACAAACCAGACTTCTGAGAAAATTCTCATTCCTAAAGGCACCACAATGGCTTGCGTTTCTGAATCTCAACCTGTCTCTGTTGTCCCGCTTATGCCAGCGTGTTCTGACCTTCCTTCTATTGGACGTTCATCAAGCATTTCTGTTCTTGCTGCGACTATTAGGTCAGAACTGACCTCTTCACAGACAGATGAGTTGCTTGCCTTGCTACAAAAACATAGGAGATTGTGTGATGCCCATTCCTCATCTCTGGGACAGACGTCCATTATTAGGCATCGTATCCAGACCGATGGCACTTCCATCGTACGCCGTCGACCATATCGCGTCTCTTCGTCCGAGCGTCAGATCACTGAACAAAATGTAGCCGATATGCTGCAACGGAACATTATACGTCCCTCCGCGAGTCCTTGGTCATCCCCTGTTGTTTTAGTAAGGAAAAAAGGTGGCTCCGTGCGATTTTGCATGGACTACAGAGCACTTATTAAGATTACCAACAAGGATCTTTACCCCATGCCGCGCATAGACGATGCGTTGGATTCACTGCAAGGTGCTGAGTACTTCTCAAGCCTAGACCTGCGTTCAGGTTACTGGCAAATACCCATGCACGAGGATGACAAAGAAAAGACAGCGTTTTCAACACCAGATGGGCTGTACGAATTCAACGTCATGCCATTCGGCCTTTGTAATGCTCCAGCAACATTCGAGCAGATGATCGACACTGTTTTACGAGGCTTGAAGTGGAAGACTTGCTTGTGCTATTTAGACGATATCGTTATTTTCTCGTCAACCTTCCCTCAGCACTTGCAACGACTGGACGAAGTTCTTACGCGCCTTGCAAACGCAAGCCTTCAGCTGAACACCAAGAAGAGCCATTTTGCGAGCAAGACAATTAAAGTGTTAGGCCACATCGTAAGCAAGGACGGTATTCGTCCCGATCCTGACAATATTTCCGCTGTCCAACACTTCCCGCGTCCTGCAAAAGCCAAAGACTTGCGCAGTTTCCTCGGCCTCGCTTCTTATTTTCGCCGATTCATTCGAGACTTCGCCTCAATAGCTTCACCATTGCACAAGTTGCTCGGTTCAGGCGTCGCCTTTGTGTGGTCTCCTGAATGTGAAGCGGCGTTTGCTCAACTGAAGTGTGCACTCACATCCGAACCATTCCTCTGCCATTTCGACGAAACCGCGCCTACGCTCCTGCATACACAGGCTAGTGGTCGAGGCATTGGTGGAATTCTCCTACAGCGAGACAAATCTTCACGTGAGAAAGTCGTCGCATACGCGAGCCGTGCACTGACCCCTGCCGAAAAGAATTATACCATGACCGAACAGGAGTGCCTCGCGGTCGTATGGTCGATACAAAAGTTTCGACCTTATCTCCACGGCCGCCACTTTACTGTGGTTACGGACCATCACGCCTTGTGCTGGCTCTCGACAATCAAGAACTTGTCCGGCCGCCTTGGTCGCTGGATTCTTCGCTTACAAGAATACGACTTCACGATCACATACAAGTCGGGAAACAAGCATCAAGACGCCGACGCACTTTCGCGTTGCCCGCTCTCTTCGGAGCCACTTAACAAACCCGCCACTGCCGCACTCGAGAAGCTTTCGGCCGTCTCTTCCCTACATGTTTCGTCATTAGCTACTGTGGACCCAACTTCTCCAAGCGGTTTGTTCTTATCTCACCAACGTGCTGACCCTTACTGTCGCCGCATCATGAACCGTCTTGACGGGACTTGCCGGCCCCCTAACGCCCATCTTCGCCGACAGCTGACGCAATTCAAGCTCAACAACCACGTCCTGTACCGTCATATCTACCACCCTGATGGTCAACGCTGGGTGCCCGTTCTACCTCGCTCTCTTCGGGCTCAAGTCCTCAAGACATATCACGACGACATGTCTGCTGGACACATGGGCTTCCAGAAAACGTATGACCGCATAAGATGTCACTACTACTGGCCGAACTTGTCCACCTGTGTCGCGAAGTACGTTGCCTCATACACCCTTTGTCAGCGTCGCAAGCTACTTACATCGACCCGAAGTGGACAATGACAACCGCTCCCGTGTCGCCTGCAACCATTCGAGGTAGTTGGCATTGACCTGTATGGTATACGCTTCCTATGCCTGTCACGGGCAATCGATGGATAGTTACAGCTGTCGACCACCTGACCCGCTACGCCGAAACAGCTCCCGTGCCTTTCTGCATCAGCTTCGGAAGTGGCCGACCTCATGCTTCGAGCAATCTTCCTTCGACACGGAGCTCGTCGTGTAATCCTGAGCGACCGTGCAAGAGTATTTCTTTCAGAACTCGTCGAAGAAGTGCTCAAGGCATCCGGCACTACACACAAAACAAGCTCCAGTTACCATCCTCAGACGAACGGCCTGACTGAATGGTTTCATCGTACACTGTCAGATATGATAGCGATGTATATCGAACCCGACCACATAAACTGGGACACCATTTTGCCATTTGTCACTTTTGCGTATAATACCTCTGTACAGCGCACAACCGGTTACTCGCCGTTCTACCTCGTCCACGGTCGCTTCCCTTCTTCTTTACTCGATGTTTCGTTCTTCTCTGCACCTGTCAAACCATGTTCATCTTCAAGTGAAGAATACGTGTCTCGTCTACTTCATTGCCGCCAGCTGGCTCGCGTCAACACTGAAGCCAAGCAACAGGATCGCAAGCTTGAATATGATGCCTCTCATCGTGCCGTGTCTTTCAGCCCTGGCGATGAAGTCCTCCTTCTTACACCCATTCGCACTCCCGGACTGTGCAAGAAGTTTCAATTACGTTTTATTAGCCCCTACACTGTCTTGGAGCAAACGTCTCCTGTGAAATATCGCGTGGCGCCCGTTCTTCTTCCGACGAACCGCCGCTACCGGGCAGCAGAAATAGTCCACGTATTCCGCATGAAGCCTTTTATACGGCGTTCATCTTCGCTTTAAAGTTAGTGTAGGCATTCATTAAGCACATCTGCTCTCTTTACGCATATTCATCATCGTGAGTGGTCGTCATCTTCATCTGCTGTGGAGACTTGGCCTGTCTGAGTTCTGTGCCTTGAGCGTGGTCGCTTCATCGTGTCTTCCGGGCCTAATATATATATATATATATATATATATATATATATATATATATATATATATATATATATATATATATATATATATATATATATATATATATATATATATATGTGTGTGTGTGTGTGTGTGTGTGTGTGTGTGTGTGTGTGTGTGTGTACGTGCATTCATAGCACGTCAAGTGTTCGTGCATATATCGGCTTTGAATACCATATACTGCTAACATGAACAAGCAACTGTTCGGAAGCAAATGACCTTATTCGTTAGAAACCTAATATAACATGAATTAGCGAAGAAAAAGAAAGGAGCATTCCTATAACGATCAAAGTTATCATTTGCCTTATCTTAATATACAGTGACTCAGGCAGGCATAGCTCATATCTGTATTCAAGTGAGCAGTATGCTGTATTCAGCTTTTGACAGGACAATGAAACTCAACGGGATACGTGCAGCTATAGGATACGGCAGCAGAGTCGCAGCGTAGTTACCTTATAAACTGTTAGGGTCTTACCAGTAGCAATGTAGCGACGCAGCGCAAAAGTACTAACACCCTAAAGAGGAGCCCACTACTCATGAACAGTTGTCTTCTTCAAATTCAGGCTCGCTAAACAGGTTCTTCCACTTCAAGTTAATCTGATTCTCTTCACCGAAGAGGCTCAATGTTTGCGTGCACAGCGCAACTATTTCCGCTGTTTCGCAGGTAAGTCCGTTATGCCCATGAGAATGAGGGGATCCGCGGTCAGCACTCTTCCGCCATTGACGAAGCAATGGGATTCGAAGCCACAATCAAAAAAAAAACCTTTACGACGGTGTCATGCGAAAGTGCCGCGTTGACGCTGTTGAGCATAGTCATCTTCGTTTTTTTCTATCATTGTTTCCAGCACCACGAGTGCTTTATGGGGTTGAGAACAGCACTCGTGGTGTTCATTTCTTTGTTTGTGTGCTTTGTGAAGCCAGTCGTGAAGCCCTGTTTCCTGCACGCGTATCATTAGTGATGCCAAATGCGATAGCGGTGAGCTTCGAGTGGATCACAATAGTCGCCATACTTTCCAAATCTGAGCGTCCATTACTGTCTCCACTTTTCCATTCGGCCCTCTTTGCCAAAACCGAAGTCGCGCCGGGCGAACGCGCACATCCTGCAAGCTTTCGCAGGGAGGCCAGAGTTCGTGCGCGCATGCATGCCGGGAGAGCCACGAGCTGCTCTTTTTTAAAGCGAGCCTCTCCCTCTTTGAGCGCCGTTCGGGGAGCGTGGCCACTGGACCGCGAAATTAGGATGCACCCCTTCGGCGCCCCTTTTCCCTCGCTGAGCACAGCACAGGAGACACGCGCAATCGACTCACAACCAAGCGGGCGGCAGCAATCCCTTCCGATAGAGGCTTCCTCCTTCGACAGAATTCAGCCTCCTTCTCCCCCTCAAACTTCCCGATTTTATGGCAGTAATAACCTGTTTCAGTTCTCCTGCTTTCCGACAAGCAGAGAGAGAGAGAGAGAAAGTGGAATTCCTTAGCCATTGAGGCGGCTTAGTCGCTAAGGTTTTTGCACTGCTAAGCCCGATGACACGGGTTCGATTTCGAGCCTCGCCGGTCACATATTGATGGGGCCGAAATGCTTGGACACCCATGTACTCCCTTCAAGGCGAACGCCAAGGATTTCCGGGTAGTTCCCCTATTTGTACTTAGTTCGCGAAGAAGGTGTGCTCAATCCTATTGGGGTTTTGGTTGGTAAGAGTGCAAAATAGTTTTCTTTTAGAAACATATACTTGTTCAGCTTACACTCAAATTATGTTCGGAAATTGTGGGAAATTCTGCTTACCCGAAGCATAACACGTGCCATTGGAACTTTGGGTTCGGATATTCCACACCACCTGTCCCAATTTCAGCGCTCGACAAAAAAACCGACATCTCTGTAAATGGCAGCACATTACGCGCATACACTCATTACTTCTACAGTAGCTTCCCAAAATATTATGATCGGCAAAGCTATTCTTGTACACGTGAGTGCCATTTGAACTTCATCAAACGTTGAAAAAACAGGTACAAAAATATTTGCTATAAAGAGGCCGTTTCGGAGATTCTGTCATCACGGGCTTTTGTTTTCGCGTTCTTAGAGTATCATTATTTGATTTAGGAGTGTTCGTTGAAGTGGCATTATATCTTTTGCTCCTTAGCAGCTGGGTAATATTGACAAAATTTTAGTATTTCAAGAACTTTTTCTTTACAAAACACGATCAAATATGAAATGCATGAACTATTGTATAGAACTTTTTCATAAAATATACCATTTCCTAAATTTCTATTTTTCAATAATGCCGTGCATAAGCTCTAAAATAAAATCTTGAATTAGGTAAGAACTCCTTTTTGGGCTTAGTTCAGACGTCTGCACCGCACTAGGATGGTTCAAGAAAAGCAGTTTAGCGCCTACGATTCAGAATCATGACAACTTTTGTACAAAAAAACTAATTAAAGCATTTTTATTTAAATGAAGAAAACAATCTTAGAAGTTTACTCCCACCGTTGCATCTTGCTATGGGGGTAATACAAATCAGCCGAATTTGTTGGATAACGAGAAGAGGCAATATATTCATAGCACATTATTTTCAGATCATTTAGTTAGTACTTTAATTGTTTATTACACATCGAATCGCCAAGGCTAAAATATAAAAATGTCATTGGTTCGTATACCACGTACAATTCCCCCAATAATAAACAGCCTTACTCATCGTATGCAACTGTGAGAATCAACGGGTGCCAAAACAGTTTGTCTCAACGCTCAAGCATTCCGGTGAAAAGAGGTGGGAGTGTGGACATTTATAGCGGATATACACACGAACATCATCTATGTATTTCCAACACATAGAGTGAGATGTGACGAAGCGTGAGAATTCACATCTTCTGTGCGTCATCCGTGACTCTACGAATTGAATAGGGCAATCTGTTTTCCATATCCTGATTTCCTTGGTTTCAGGCAGGATATATTCGGTTAACGTAAGATTTATCAGAGCGGTAACATGCACTGTTGTGGCGCTGTTGAGAGATTGCAATGTGACTTTTTTTGGCGTATTTGTACGCCGTTGTTTGTAGGCAATGCTAGGGCTTGCACTCCCAGCATTCTACTGGCAATAAGCACCAACTATTTCAGCTATCCTTTATTCGAATCTTGACGCCTCCGGCTGTTTTTGATTACGTGCTTGAGACGCGGGCTCTGTTAGAAATAACCCATTTGTCTTGTATGTTTTTGTTTTCGATCGTGCATCTATCATCTCTGCAGATTTAGTGCAAGACACACAGTAAAAGAACCTACGTTATAAAGCAAACTGAGCGGTAGCTGTATGTTCCACATGAAGAGGTCAAAATTTTTACGCCATGTTGTTTACCTTTGAGCGAACGCGACATAAATGTGCCAGAAGCCTAGCAGTAGATTTCAAACACTCCCTGGAGTGCCTGATTACTCGCTCGCTGGATTTCGTGCCGACCAGTTGTGGCCCCGCGATCTCCAACGACAGCACAGCTCTGGCCGATTGGGCTCGCCCTACGCCATCTCCTGACGCCGACAAGAGCTCTCGCCGAGTGGTGCCCCATTATCGGACTCTTGCGACTATGTCCATCATTCCTATCTTCTCCTTAATTCCGTCGTTTGCTGTCACTGCGCCTCGCTCTCTCCTTCCCCACTCTCTATCTCTTTACCTTTTAATCCTATCTTTTTTAATCCCTCCTTTACCCCTACCCCTCGTGAGCTGCTGTTGAGGTGTCCTCCCCCTGAGAGACAGTTACGGGGCTCACATTTCTCTTCTTTTCATTTTAAATCACTTCCCTCCCCTCTGCCTGATTGTTTATATACCAAGCATAGGCGTCTAAAGGCGCGGTATGCTTCAGAAAGTTTTCAACAACATCAAAAAAAAGAATCAAGAAACTAACTATAATATAAACATATTCATAGGCGTTGTTTCTCGAGTTACCCTAACAAGAGCAATGGTGAAATAAAAAAAAAACAAAGGTGGTCGTTTCCTGTGCACAAGTCTTGATAGGCATTCAGCAATTGCTGATACCCTTGCTAAGCGCTTTGTCCTCGCTGGCTATTTTGGAACGAAAACACCATAAATTGGCATTGATCGATCACCTTCCGTATTCGTTTTCTAACGTACCCGATAAATACGCAACCGTTATATAGATCCTTTGCGGGTCAATGAAGACCAGGATGAGGGTCCTTCGAAGCGTGATTCGAAACGATGGAGTAAAATATCTCCCTTGTTACAAAATCAACGAAAGGCGTAAAATAGGCGCCTTGGATGCCGACATTAAGCAACCCAGAGGTCAATCACCTCCCACAGTCGGCTTATATTTCGATATTTCCTGACAATAAAGAGTGCGCAGGCTGGGAAGAAAGAAGGGCAGTATGGGCACTTCGGAAGTGTGCGCTGACAGCTCAAGAAAAAGAACAAAGATGACGACGGTCCATCCTTGGCATTTCCAAGCAAGGCAAGACAAGAAGGTTGGGATGAAATGGCCCACGCTTCAGGGAACAGGGGACACGGCCGGAAATGTCAAACTCGGCGAGCTGACATACCGAAGCTCCGGTAGCGAAACAAATATTGACCTCGCTTGCTGCAGTCGGGAAAGCAATCACGACACGTAGGGCAAAAGTTTGCGATGTATATAGAAATGCACTGAGGGAGCACGGATAGAATTGTTATGTTCGCACTAATCGAAGAGAAAGCAGAGCCACTGGTGGTACCGAAGCCGCGGGAGACATGTACTAGCCGAAGAAAGAACGCGGGAGCATTCAAGAAAACGAGCTTTTTTAGGGGCGAAGCTCCTTAAAGCGGCACCCGTTCGTCCCTCGTAGTAGTGCGTAACATGTTTTACGCTTTGACCTGCAAGGTGGTGCCGGTGGGAGATTTCTCCTGTGTGTTGTTGAACAATAAAAAATTCGCAGCGTGCGCGTTAACTAAAAGCCGAATTTTCCTGTCTCTCATTCCTTATTAGCAGACATTGGCATGTACATTGAGCGCTATCTGACAAGAAAGGGTTGCTACGTTATACTCGCTGGGCGTAACCTCTTAGGTTTTAGAAAGGTTTAGCGAGCGTTGAGCCGCAGTGCCATGAATACAGTTAACTAGTATATACCATGAACTCGAGGTGGTTAAAGGTGGGAAGTAAACATGAAGCGCAAGCCTTAAGAAAGCGTGCGTGTGCCACCTCTCCTTTAGTCCTTGGAATGTCCGCTGGATGGCGGTGCTTCTATATGCGGAATATATGATGAAACGATGCGAGGTGGTGGTACTTGGAGTGTTGACTAGATGGACGAACGGTCACACAGACAGAATCCCCTCTCACTCTGTTGTCAGCCTACTCTCCAGATGGGTTAGGCTGCTAACACCAGGAATGCTTTTCTTTTTTTTTTTTTTTGAGGGGGAGGGGGGGGCACTCTCAAACCCAACGCATCATTTCAGTCTTCATCGCACGCAGGTCTTAGGCGCTGCTTCACTGTCGGGCGCAAGTTTCTTACGGTGTTTAGGCGGGTCTTTTGAACTGACGTGAAATCGTTGTGAATTAACGCCGCTAGCATTAATTATACGTTGTGTTGAAACATTTACGGTATAATTTTGGCAGTGCCAGACGCAAAGCTACAAATTACTGTTAAATAACTTTCAAACAAAACTTTCGCGGTTAAGAGTTCTTTGAGGACAGAAAGGACATACGTAAAAGAGTGTGCCCTCTTTCGATAAGCGCATGGCATCTCGCACTGCTGTGCCTTTTCTTTACATAATCTACTTCACAGTCAACCTGAAAAATATAGGCAGCAGAAATCGAATACGCGTCCTCTTTCGGCTCTTGGTCGCTTGCCATGTCTTTGCAAACGAGTAATACGAGCGTGATACGTAGACGGGAAAGCTAAAACTCGAACGAGCGCTTGTCTCCGTCTTTACTGCCCCTGTCTACGTTTTGCGCTCGCATTTCAAACCGTCATGACTCACCAACTCGCCCAATAAATTTGAAGAGTAAATAATACAGGACGTACGAATGTCGGCTGCACCACAAATCAACGCGATCAGTTCGTGCTGTGGTGAAGGCGCCGTTTATTCTACACCCTTGTCTAGCGGCTTCATTTATGTCGGTCTAACCTGAACAAAAGTTTCTTAGACATTGTGACCGTGCTAGTTGCAGGGCATCTAGGCATCCAATAATCCGAGACTGTGAATACTCACCTCAATTCAGCAGCACGCGTACACTATATACGCAGTTCTGGTAGAAAAAATTTCTCGAGAAGTCGTAGAAGCGCCCAAAAAAACCGTTAACCTTAAAGACAGCTGGGTCAGTACTCCTGAAATGCTACTAAAGATATGACTGCAATTTTAACGTACGGCCTACCGCATTGTGCCTTCTAAGTCTTAACTTAACCTATTCCACGCATATTATATACGGTTTTATTTTTATGATCGTTTTCACACAACTCGAAACGGCGCAAGACATGATGGTCTGGAAGATCGCAAAAAACTTTTACTCGGTGCTCATTCTGTTAAAAAAGCGAAGAAGGAATGGGGAACAGTGCAATGGCACTTGACAGATAGCGTAAAAAAATGACCTGAATATGTCAATGAAAAAGTAAGAAGATATGTTTCTGAAGAAGTATCAAAATTCAAGAACAGCATGCGGCAAGAAGACAGACAATCGTTCTCGAGTAACACACGTCTCAGACTTTCAGCAGGTAAACAATAGTGACTTCTTTTATTTCCGTGACTTCATTCTGTCTTCTGGTTTTTGTACACGCATTTTACGTAAAAAATTAAGCAAAGTCTTCAACAATAAATTAAAAGAAAAAAAGCCAGGGTACGCTGACCCACACGAAAGGGATAATGTCGTCTGTACACAAACCGGTGATCATCTCTGAAGACTTCGGCTAAAAGCTGCGCCACGTAGGAAGAGTGTCCCGCAGCGCCCACTCAGCAATCACAATACGCAGAGCTCAGTCCAGTAGTGATATGCTCTGAAGTGGCGGCACTGTAAGAGTGAGCGAGGCGCTGACGATGTCCACCGCTGTACAGGCTTGGAGTCGGCACATACAACAGGTTGCGATCGCCTTCGCGCTTGCATATCTACAAAACAGAATCTTGCATATATATAATTTTTTGTACACCTCTTGCTAAGTTCACACGCACCACACAAGCACTCACACTCACGAAAACACAAACACACCAGCTTCGTCCTCCGGTACACGAGAGGCCTGATGCCCGAGGTGTCTCGATTTTTCTTCCAATTATTGCATAGTATATCCGTATTTGGCACTCGTCGCATCCACTTGCATACTTTGACGGACTTGTCGCGCTAAAGTGCACCTTCTACGACAGCAACGGAAGGAACTTGGTCGGCAAGTCACGTCGACGCGTTTACACAGCAGTTACATTTCCACCAACTTTTCGCGTTTGCATCCGTATGTAAATGGCAGGATCTTGATTAGCGGTCCTGATGCAGGACCGCCATTTTGTCTTGATGAAGTAGAAGCGCTTCTTTCATTCTTTGTTGTTGTTTTTTCTTCTTTGAAGAAGCAACGCACTTCATGTCGACCCATGGTAGAAATGGTCACTGGAAACACACACACAAAAAAGAAAGTCTGTGAGGTTCTCTATAAATTTAAGGCATCCAGGCATATGCAGACACTGCGCGCCAAACTTTCGTGTTCGACAACATTGATGGAGTATGTGAGCTTCCAGCTAAACTGAAGTGCACGCCTCCACTTCTTGCACATGTCACTTAAGTTCATATGCATTCAAACCAATTTATTGGCACCTTTACTCCACATGTTTTATGTTATCCTATTCTTCTGTCTTGTGATTAATCTTGCCTTAATATTTTTTCATGCCTTCACGCTTGCCGTCCTCAATCTTTATAAGTAACCTTAAGAAAATATGCCTTTGTACCTTTGGAAACCACAAAACGTGTTCAAAAAGTCAACGGTTACCCCCGGGCTAGGTGAAAACACACACACACATCCTAGGAATAGCACATACTGTTACGGAAAGTTCTGTCAAATCTTGCAGTCGTGCATGACAAAAAGGCATTAGAAGAGAGCACGAAGCCAATCTTTTCTGAGTAGTCCATGCTCACTCTCTCCAAAACTGCCGGCGCCTGCTGCATCGCGTCAAAAACCAGCTAACATGCCATTGGTCAATGATCGACACAAACGCTGTCGACAGAAACGACGGCATTGGGTTAAAGTGCACTTTCTTCCACGGGATAGCACCTCATGCCGGCACTGTGCTTTATATACTGCTAACCGTAAACCACACTCGCGCAGGGGAACCAAAACGCGAGAGAGCGTTTCATCACGCGTGTTCAAGATCAGGACGCGCTCTGAAGTAACTTATTTACGCCACGCCACTTCTGCCTGCAGCTTTTATGCCGCTCCCAGCATGCACGTCGGGACGAGAGAACAGAAAAACCAATTAAAGGGCATGGCAAACTACTGTGAGGGCCGTAGGCGGAATTTTTTTCGGGGGGAGGGGCGGATGGAAGAGGGGGAAGGGTTGAAATGGTGATTTTTCATTTGGCATGCCTTGGCGAAACAAAAATTCTGGAGGGGGCGCGGGCCCGGTATGCTCCTCCCTCGCTAAGCCACTGAGTCCTGTACTGCGCGCGTTCTTTAACAAGTCGAGAAAATTTGCAGCAGTGTATTCGTGAGACCGTAAACGAAGGTAATGGGGCCATAGGGTGATTACTTAGAAAAGTGGTTAAGGGCCCCTCTAAAGAAATATTCCGGCACGTAATAGTCGATTGAATCTTTACAAAAGAGCCAAGCAGCCACTGGGCAACAAATGCCTGATGTACTTGTAGAACAAACAAAAAATAAACTGGAGATTTTTTTCCTACTCACTTTAATATTTGGGCACTGACTTCTCCGTCTCGACTTACTGCTCTCCACTGTTTTCGTCCACTCTCAGGAGGCGTCAGCAAGTGGGGAGGATCGTGGTAAATGTGGAAGCTAGGTGGCTTGTATGGTGCACCTGAAAAGTAAACAAACAAGTAAATGCAGTTACGAGCTCATGAATGATAACGTAAAATTAGCACAATGCCTATTGAGAATTCACTCACATCACTAGAAAAAAGTAATTCTACGAACATAAAAAACTATGTGTGTGTTATTAAGGAGGAGGAGGAGGAAGGACAGCGAAGGTGTGTTAATCGGGCTATGAGTTGAGGCAGGCGCGTTATCACAGACAATCATTATTATTAGATTGTAGCTTTTATGTAAATGCACTGTCGCATTAGTAGGTGTAAGCGACTAGCGCACACTTGTGGTAAACAGTTTTAGAAAAATCGGAGCACCAAAAGTTGTTTTATTGCTGCGCAAATATAAATATTTGTGAATGGCATTTCACTTCCGTAATGAAGTGAGTACTGAAGCTCAATATAGCTCGCCCAATTCATTGCGTTGCAGACGCTGCTGGACAAGTTTGACTTAAAAAAAAAACCCGCCACTTAAAAATTTTTAATCGCAATCGACTAGTAAAGACCATGTCCTTAAATTGTCTATTAAACTGCGATGGTCATGCCAAACATTTCTCGGCCGCTTAAAAGTGCTTACCATCATTGCTTTGCATAGGCTGATTATTTTCATCGTGTTCGAGACGCTGGTCATCAAACGTCCTCTGACTAGGCAGGCTTAATGAAAAAAGCTGATTCTGGGGATGTGCTTCTGCAAAACGAAAATAAAAATTTCAAGAATAAATATATTGAAGGTCGTGGAACTTTCTTTTTGCAATAGTACATTTCAATTAACAAGACCTCCTTAACGCTTCGTTCTGTCGTACTTACCAGTATTCTTCATCTGATGCGTTAGTGTCTTACTCGCATTGGGCGGCAAGTTCGTGACTTTTTGATTTTGCTGGTTATGATGCCTTTCGTTAGCACGGCGCTTGGCACCTGCACATCAATGAGACGGCACACGCTTTTGTTTAAAGCAGAAATAGAGGAGCATTTCTTTTTTCTGCCATTAAGCTATGCCGAGGATTCAAATCTCATGAGTAACGTACACATTTACAAGTTTTACGTGACGCGAAATGACGTCCCTCTCGTCATTAAATGCAATTTTTACTGGTTAGTAGATATCGCAGGCAATATAATCTACGGCAGCTATCTATCAGCACTATGGCCGCATCTCTGAGTTCGCGCATCATGTACGGAGTGCCTCTCTCAAAATGGTGAATAGCGGACCTTGCTCTTGTGCCGGTGTTGTTGTAGATACGACTGAGCCGTTGACTTGGAAGCCGGAATTCTGCGCTGCTCGCACTACTGCGCTAGCAAAGTCCACCTCGTTGTAGACGGGGTCGTCATAGGAACTCGCGCGGCTAGAGCGGCCGCTGGTGCAAGAGCTGTTGCTCCGCTCCGTCGTGCTGGCCCACGATGGCGCTGCGTAAAGAAGCAAAGAGAAGAACATTACGTAACTTCTAATAAAAACTACTGAGCCGGCAGTTATGGAACAGCAACACGGAAGTACCCCACCACAAGTGACGAGTAACAGTTTTCATTGTAACTGATTGTTATCTTTGTCGGCATCCTTTTTTTTTTCAAAACGTAGCGATGACCAATAGCTACACAGGATGTCCCTTTTATTCACAGCTTTACTTTACGAAATACAGTACAACCTTATTTCTCGCTTATTTCTTCATTTCTTGCTGGTCCACGATTCCTGCTTCTTTATTTCTTGCTTATATACAAGACCGCCTTTATAACCTGTTGTTAGCTACGCCTCTATACAACCCCGGTTCCTTGAATCACACACCTCTTTTTTCTCTCCGCCAACATCATAAAACGTATCTTGTTCACACATTATTACTTCGTTCCCCTTCAAAACCAGTTGTAGGGTGTAAGCTATTGTCTAGACAACCTTTTACCAAAATAATTTTGATACTATTTTTGCTTTCGATGAGTTAGAAGTAACGTAACTACCCTGTTATGCTGCGAGCGCCAGTTTCAGAACGCAATCTCCTTGTTTCCCCCAGCTAACGTCGGCACAAGCGGCCCTTCGTTCCTCTGTTCTTTCGTGTGACGTATTAGTGCGACTTGCATACTGGTAGGAATGGGGGTAAATCTACGCAAACGTCGTGTTCTCCGAACGGCAGAGCGTGGCCTTGCACGCTCCATCTATGCAGGGTTAAGGCATACTTTCCAGCTAAGCCTAACATAAGGCATGGCAATGCTACCCCACAAGGGCAAATTCAGTTGATAGTCAACACAAGCCCACATGAAAACATACAGTGATGCTGTCAATAGATAAATCGTGCTAAGGTTGCCCCAAGCTCTCTTTTTTTATTGCTCGTAAATATGAAGGCGTACTAAACTTCGTGGCAACAAATACTAACCGTGGCTTGGTGCATAATCTGTGTCTCCGGCAATGCTGGACTCTATTGAACGCGGCCGTGTCATTAGTTCCAAATCCGAGTCAGCATTTGTGGGCTCGTATATGTAACCTACGAAAAAAAAACAAAAAAAAACTTGGCTGGTCCTTCCATATAGAAATCGATTAACACTAAAGTAAAACGTGTCTTTGCAGAGGTAGGTGAGCGTTTATTGTGCATCGTTTCAGCATCAGCAACAAATTGCTAAGACGCGTTAGGAACGGCAAGCAGCTCGAAACTTGCAGCGCGCACTTCAAGCAGAACACACTCACGAAATTAGCATACACAGGAGGAGTGCGGACTAAAAACTGCCACATTTTTTCCTGCGTCGTGCGTCAGCAGCGTGCTCCTTTCGCTACCGCGGCCGTGGCCGCTTGTGAAGTGACCTTCGTCTTCTCCAGAATTACGAGTCTGATAAGTGCACGCGCAGAAGAAACCACACTCGGTGGGACCATGGGGGTGGGGCTTCGTGGAGGCGATGACCTTGAGAGCTCGTCGAACACGAGATCGTCACGTCATGTCGCCACTGATAACGAAAACGCGCTAAAGTTTCAAAGCTCTGAGAACTGCCAAATGGTGTCTGGTGTATACAAATGCCTTGCCGCTAGCCCTCCAGACATTGTACGTTTTGTAGCGTAGTAATGCACGCTGAGGATCGAGAAGTTGCTGCTTCGATTCCGCGCGACGTATCTTTACCTCCTGACTTTTGCTTTGCAAGCTCTTATTATAGATTTTTCAACATCACTTCCGCGATGGACGTCAGCGGAGCCGTGTTGAACCCCGGCATTAAACACTTTCGTGTTAAAAAACAGATCTTAGTTGGGCGAACACTCTCGTTTCTTATTTCATGTCCACGCTTTCTTGACGTTTAAAGCCTACATTTAACCGCCTTTCCTAACTCTCTGCGATGTATCAGCTGCATTTATGAGAGGGTCATGAACCAGCAATTGTGCTCGGTGGAAAAACACATCCTGTAGAGGATAGCATACACCGCTATGAACATCTCGACCAAATTTCGCACTCATGTGTGGCAAAGAGAGCTTACCAGCGTTGCGCGAGGGTGCTATTTTTTCGGGCACCAGTTTTTTTATACAGCGGCCTGGGCTAACTGCTTTCGGAGTTGGCAGCACCTACTGTTTTTTTTTTTTCACTACGAACAAAATACATCATACGTTTGACCAATATGCGAGAGAATCGAGAGAGGTGGTTAGATCTGATGTGCTCCTTGCCACAGGATTCCCCGAATTGCCGGCACGACGCCTGATAGTCTGCTAATATACAAAGCTATAGCCACACTCACGCACAGGAACCTCTACGAAAAAAAAAAAAGCGACAGCACTCATTACAGTGCTCAAGGTCGTGACATGTTCTGACTAAATTTCTTTTCTCCCGTGCTACCCACCCCTGTGCAGCTACCACCGAACGTGTCTGTACGCGATCAGAGAGCACATAAAGCGTGTGACAAATCAGTGCGGCTCCACACAATTTCAACGTATTCGGCAAAGTTTCGCGGTGGTCGACTTGCGGGTTAATAAACTCCGACACCAGCATCATTTCATGATTACTTGAAGAAGTGGTTCAAAACATCTTCAGCACTAGTTGATGCAACGGGTTCGGTAGAAGAGTTCGTTTCAAGTTTCTTTTTGTTTTAAAGTTATCGTTCGTACATTCTAAGTTCATTTTGTGTAAGGGACGCAACTTTTTCGATCGTTTAGGTACACGAAAAAGCAGGCACTGTGCTACGACACACTTTCAACAGACGTCGATGCTTGTACTCAACCTGGGCGGCGCCGAACCGATATCCTGTTGGGTCTGTGACAGAGATCGAATAACGGGGCTCACTGATGAGTGATGGCAGCGAGGACTGCACTCCCCTGTCTATGAAAGGGTTGCTGAACAGCTGCTGCTGCTGCTGCTGCTGCTGCTGCTGATTTGGCTGCTGCTGTGACTGCTGGGGCAGCAGCGGTTTGAGAAGGGGCCTTTGCCCCTTGGGAAAGAATGGCGGGACGTTTTGATAGGAGTCGCCATAGGAGCTTCCTAGGCTGTTGCTGGATTGGTTCATGATGCTCCTTGGGGAGTGCGTTTGTACTCGAGGCTGACCGTGTGCTCCCCTCATGTTGGACGTCGGTTGTGCTCCGTTTATTTGAAACTGAAAAAAAAAAGTTTGTTGTACTGCGAGAGATGGAAGCAAAATAGGCGACGAATAAATAGACCCATGCTTCTCGTTCAGAAGCTGAAGGACATGGCAGATGCTGTAGTGTACAGGCAAACGTGAGCGTTCATTTATTTTTAGCAGCCTACCTAGGCTAAAACAGGGCTTAGTTTTCATGTCTATTTCATGCATTGGTTGGATATATACTCAATATGCATATGCACAGTCATGCAATACACACAGATACCACTCAAGCGAAACCCTCTCCCCAAAGCCTTTGAGGCATTGTTCATATGCTCATTTTATTGGTAGCTCAATCAAAAGGCCCGTCTAACTAAACTGCCCTTAAGAAAAAAAAACCGTAAACAGAGAAGTTGTTTAACAAGATTGAGGTATGAAATAACATACACTGGTGCTTCCTTTAAAAAAGACACACCTTAACAGATACGAGGTACATCCCTAGGTCACATATAGTGATAATCAATATTTAAAAACAAAACTATGCTGGGAGTACAAAGTATTTCTAATTATCATTTTGGTGTTGCAATAAATGCTTATCGAATGCCAGTTGGTTACCACTCCAAATGTAGAGCTTCCACTGCATGCGTTGTACTTAATGCACGCATTCTAACAGTGCTCACCTTCTGCTTGAGCTGCGCATTGCGAGGTGGCGTTCCTCTAAGGCAGGCTGGAGTACCTGTTGGAGACCCAGCCTCGCTGGGTGGTTGCTCAGGCGGTGGAGGAATAAGTTCGGACCAATTCATCATTGGTCCCTTGGACGAAGACCCTCCCCGAGAAAATTTTTGGCGGCACTTTTTGATAGGCATTCCATACTCATCTGAAACGACAGTCATACCGTGCACGGCGTTCAAGGTACACTTCTGTTCTAGCGCAGTCTTTGGCCGCAGTGATTGTGCTTCTAAATACTAAGCCCCATATGAATACTAAATACTAATCCCCATTGTGTGTATGCGTCATACGGCTTCTCAGGGTGTTCTGAGCTATTAGCAGTACAAATAATGACCAATTAGATCAAAAGCACTGTTATAACCGTTAGAAATATTTACAATAAAAATGGTCGAAGCTCTGAACGCTCATCAAAATAAAGAACAGTAAGAAGTTGAGCATAAAACAAAAATCGCTCAACGGAAATGCGTTATGCACTCGGAACATTTCCCAAGTAAAAATTTTATTGTAATAAGAGTAAGTGTCAGAATTTCAAAGTTGTACGGAAAGCACCAAAATGTATTGCCTCTATAACCACTCACGTTAAACAGCCACATGATACCTCTCATTGTTTACATGGCTGGCATATTATTTTCATTAGAAATAGTTGTTCTTGTGGTCAGATATATATGCTGTACACAGTTGAAATCAACTCCGATATACTGTGAACAAAACTATTACCTGTTGTGTAGCTTCCCGAGTCACTTGCTGGACTGGCAAGCTTGTCAGAATCTAGCAGCCTATCTGTAATACCATCTGCAAAAATTATCAAAGCACTAAGGGTTAATTTTACTGCAAAAAAGCATCATAATGGTTAAGCTGTTTTAAGTAATAATTTGGCTTCATGAGCCAGCTGAAAAAAAAAAGAAACACCAATGCCCACCTTCACTCGCGCGCGTGAGCTCCAAGTCAAAGCCCTTTTCAGATTTCCGGCTTCCTTCCTCGGCTGAGCTACCACTGCGAGCATCCTTAGCCTGAGATGGAGAAAAAAAAAGAAATAAGGTTTCTTGATTCTATTGGAATTGTGAAAATTCGAACAACAATCGATATGTAGAAGACATATTTCGATCAGTGGTGGTGCATAAAATTATTCAATAAAACATTTCGCAAAAAGTTGAAAAAAAAAAAAACATGCGTTATAATCGCCGAGTTTCAACTAGTCAACAGACGCAGACGCCACACTAAAACGGGTGGATTTGTCAAGGTATACTATTTAGCGAAGCGCTGTTAGTGCTATATCTTATGACCTAGAACTTGCTTTCCATGCTTGATTGCTGATTTTCGAATATATACCACTGCATTACAGACGAACGTTTTTTGTCCGCCGCTACATAAAACCTTCGTGGAAAGTATGTAGCTAAGGCGTTTTTTTTAGTTCGTATTCCAAATCCACCAATATACAAGACACGTTTTGACAGTTTATCATGTGTATGATCATAACGCTAATGTCTCGATGAAACAACTGATCTAACTACACAGTTAGTGCGCTCTCCCAATATTAAGAAATGCCGATGTGCTAACAGATTAATCAACACGAAAAGGTGTTGCCGCGTTACTGAGAACGCACGAACGAGATGTCTCAAAAAAAAATTAAAAACCACTAGGCCTACGCAGAACACACAGCACAGTCATAGCAAAAGTTGTGAGCGCGACCTTTCAGAGCTTTTTCTAAACACTTCTTGGGTAACTGCTACAGGCATATTCGCAGGGTATCCTACGCAATATTATTAAATTTCGTGTAGCAGGCAGGCACTCACTACGCTATCCTTAGGCGTTCTTGGGAGAAGCGTGGTATCCACGATACACTTACAAGGAATTTTGCGTAAATTTTTACGCAGGAGCTGATGACTATAGAGAATTATACCTGAAGTGGGTATGCGTGACAATTGATAAATGAACAAGAACAAGCTTTTGTAATGGGTTGAAGCATTGGCCGACCACTCGTTACGCAATTCGCATTGTGAGGCGCCCAATTGTCCCTTTGCTTCTTTGTGCTGAAGCACTTTACTACTTATACTAACGCGATCCCTCTCCCATCAGGATCGATTGATTGATTGATTGATATGTGGGGTGTAACGTCCCAAAGCCACCATGTGATTATGAGAGACGCCGTAGTGGAGGACTCCGGAAATTTCGACCACCTGGGGTTCTTTAACGTGCACCCAAATCTAAGCACACGGGCCTACAACATTTCCGCCTCCATCGAAAATGCAGCCGCCGCAGCCGGCATTCGAGTCCGCGACCTGCGGGTCAGCAGACGAGTACCTTAGCCACTAGACCACCGCGGCGGGGCACTCTCCCGTCAGGAAGTCTGCTAGGGAAAGTTCGCGACGAAATTTCAAGCGTCGTCATGACTTAGCGGTAGAATACTGGACTGGAACGCAGGCTACCCGGGTTTGAATGCCGTTGTGTCTTTGGTGCCTTTATTTGCTAACATTTTTTTTTCTTATTTCGTGTAACAGTAGTTAAGGGCCCCTGCGGCGGTGGCGGACAAAAACGGCGCACGCGACTCTTGTCGCGATCTCACAACAGCCTTCGCTGCTATATAGATGCCTATACACATGTCTATTCAGAAGATTCAGTAACCATTGACAATGCATGTCTTACGAGAATTATCCAACCCTCGTGGAGTCTTTGGCGTCGGAGCTGTTTAAGCTCGAGCTTGGTCCCTGTGTCGTTCGCTTAAAGCTACTCAGGCGGATGTTCGTCACAGAAACCGGGCGAGCCCCCCCCCCCCCTCACTACTATGTGCAGCAGGTGCGAGGGAAAGCAAAAACAGTAGAAGGAAAGAGCGCAGTGAAGAAGAGAGGCGGATAGAGGAGGGGAGGAGGGAGATCTAGGTTTAAGTCCGCAAGGGTAAGAGAGAGTAAAGCCAAGTAAAACGAGAAGGGCTCAGGCAACGAGTCGGTGGTAGGTTGGCGGTGAGTGTTACGCGAAATCTTTGCTCGTCGAGGTGGAGAGGGAAAAAATGGAGATGAGGAGATGAAGGAGGAGACAAATGTGAAATTAATATTTTTGGTGAGGCGGCAGTCCAACACGGACGCTCACTATTCAAAGGCAATCGTGGTAAACAACTCGGCCACCCAAGCACGCTAGTACTACAAGTAGTTACGGCAACCTTTATGGTTGCTTTTCCATTGGCGAGAGAATGAGAAAAAATGCAAGGAATAAAAACTTTGGAAGAAAGGAAAGAGCAAAAGAAAAAAAAGATAACATAGCATGTATAGTGTAGTTTAGCTAGGGGCTGTGAATGTCGAGGCCCGTGTTCTCAGATTTGGGTGCACGTTAAAGAACCCCAGGTGGTTAAAATTTCCGGAGCCCTCCACTACGGCTTCTCTCATAATCATATGGTGGTTTTGGGACGTTAAACCCCACCAATCAATCAATCAATCAATCAGGGGCTGTGAATGGAAATTGAAGAGGAGGAGGGAAGGAATTGGGCAAGAGTGTAAAGCGTAGCATAGTTATGAATATCGCAGTATAGCAAGGACATGGGAAAGGGCTGCGAAGGTTAGGAGTGATGTGAGACTCAGGAGGAGAAAAAAAATGAGAATACGGCTATCAGCTCTGCTTTTTCCTGTCTTTGCACCCCTAGCGCATAGCCGTCACAATATTTTTCTACGAAGCTGCCTTCAGTAGTCATAACTTCATCGGGTGAAAATGCTTCGAATAAACGCACCTCTGCGTTAAAATAGTGCGACAATACCATTTCACTTACAGAACCATTTAGGCTCTTCTGGAGTGATGGGTTTATCAACGTGGTTGTTGCATAGGGCTCTGGGATTGAGGGAAGGTCTTTCTTGTAGAAAGTTGTCATGCTTTGGGCATCTACTTCTGCATAGTCAGGCGCATTGATCCCACAGTTTAGAGGTGCATAGACACTGTAAATGAAAGAAATGAATAACAATGTTATCACTCGGTAAAAACACTAATGCGCATCGTGAAACTCACGTATTTCCATTTTATATCGTTATGTTGACAGGCCGTTGAGGCGCATATTTATTTTGGCCCATTCAACTACCTCCTGGGACACGTTAACATGTTCAAATGGTGTATTCATCTCCAAAGCTTTGCACAATTCAACGTTTCTCGTCACCTGTACTTTGGATTTACGGTTGATTGGTAGCAATTTTGCTGTGCAGAAAGCAAGGAAAATGGTGCTGTGAGGCCCACGGGACGGCTCTATGCTCTCCCATTGTACAGTACCAAGTACTCAAAATTTTTAACCGCTTTTTTTGAACACTTTTCGTTATTATACGTGGGCTTCTTTCGGCATCGCGATGTTCGACGCCAACGAACGGCTTTTTACTCTTTCATGGCAGAGCACATCGTACTCTAAATCGTTAAAAAACTCTTTCTATACTCACACAGACTAAAATATCAGCTGAGAAGCACCTCCTGATAACGATGCAATTTCCATTGAAAAATCCTCTGGGAATGCCAAGGATAATATTATACAGCATTGCTTATGCAAACAGCAATATTTGCAGGTTATCATAACGGTTACATGCTAAGTTTAAGCATAATATTGACATGCTGGGAAGCAACTCACCTAGAGTAATTAAGATCATTCGTAGCACAGCTCATTTTGTTAAGAAGCTTGGTTTCGCAAAAGGGGTCCTTGGATTGGTCAGAGGTTCTCCAGGCACTATGGTTAATCCACAAGGCTTCGTGAGGACTGAGGCCAGGACGGCCATTGAGGGAATTGAAGCAGTTGCTGGGGGTTTAGGGGGGAAGCAAGGAAGTCATTGGTTCGTTATTTTCACTAGTCTGGTTTGTCAACACATTTTTCTCTAAGCATGCAACAGGCATGCCAAGTGTAAAACAGTATGATTAAAAAGTAGTAACGCAAACGCAAAACCTTAGTAAGCAGAATTGCTTACCTGATGTCTTCTTGCTTGTGCACAGGAACTAGGAAAAAAAAATAAGGAAAAAAAAGGAATTGTACAATGAAAATAGACAGTATTAGAAGACAAAATGTATGTATGGGACTTCTTTTACAATGTAAAGTGTGGAGTTGATAGCAAACATATGGTATATCTAGCGATTTAAGTTAACTGATTGAATACTTGATTTATTTATTCGTGCCTTCATTCATTATTTTCTCTGATATCAAGGTTTAGGTGTTGGGTGCATGGGCTTTCAACAATATCATTGATTGATATGTAAGGTTTAACGTCCCAAAACCAACATATGATTATGAGAGACGCCGTAGTGGAGGGCTCCGGAAAATTCGATCACCTGGGGTTCTTCAACGTGCACCCATATCTGAACACACGGGCCTACAACACTTCCGCCTCCATCGGAAATGCAGCTGCTGCCGACGGGATTCGATCCCGTGACCTGAGGGTCAGCAGCCGAGTACCTTAGCCACCTTGGCGGGGCTAGTGGCTAATCAATATCAGGAAACTTAGTCGACGAAATTATAGAAAATTACACGAGCAAAACAGAAGAAGTCACGCTAAGGCACGAGACTGACAAAAACGTAAAAGAAACCCATCTTTCATGCTTGTGGCTTACCTGTAGTGAGTGATTTTGCATGTTGCAGTCTTCGTTTTCGTATCAAAAGTAGGACGAAAATTGTGACAGCCACGAGCAGCAAGAATCCAAAGAGTGCAATGAACCATGACTGTGTTACGATGTTTTGAAAAGGTGTAGAAAGCGATGTCGATTCCGCTGGGCTTTCTGTAAAGAAGAAAACAGAATTCGCAGCCTCGTGAGCCTCTGTATGTATTCAAAACAATTGTCTCAGCTACGTTTTTGTGCTAGTGTTATGTATTACATAGCTGTGCCGCTGTTATAATGCTGGACCATTTTTTCCACGGCAACTTCCCTGCCATTTCCATCACCCTCTCATCCTCTTGATACGTGAAAAGCTTGTAGTGACGGCATATTCAAACTGGATTTCGTAAGTTGTACTTAAAAGACCCCTGGCAGCGAATGTTTTGGTTTGCAGCATTTTCTTAAAAAATTGTAGATCTGCGTCTGGCAACGGCAAAATAAAATCCTAATTGCATTGTATAAGTATTGTTAGCATTTTTAATTCAGAAATAATTTGCGTCAGTTCGAAACGCCCGCTTTGATAATAAGAAACTAGCGCCCCACAGTGGGGCAGCACCTCAGACTACGTGTGCTCAATCTTTAGTGACGCCGAACGCGCTGTTTTCATTGAGCTGAACCCGCGGGAGGTGAAGAATGAAACGGTATAGGTGCTTTGAGCGTGTCCCCTTCTGAAAACAGAAAGTCACAGTTTCGCCAAAAGGGCAAAGCAATGAATGCGATAGCAACACATTCGAATGTTTTACGAAGCAAGGTTAGAATATTTAGGAGCAATAATATTTGTAGTAAACATTCGCTTGCTAAGCAACCAGGTTTCCTGTGGCGCGACCACACAGTAGATGACCACAACAAGGCTCGTTGCAAAGTGACGGCGTTGATATACGAAGTGAGGCTGGCAGTCAACTCAATTAGATAAGATACGATCTCACGTAACACTACCAAACGCAGGTGTAAGAGAACACGGCCGCTCCAGGTAGTGTGTGTGTGTGTGTGTGTGTGTGTGTGTGTGTGTGTGTGTGTGTGTGTGTGTGTGTGTGTGTTGAGAGCGCCGCCCGTAGAAGCTCCCGCCTGCTGTGGGGGCACAAGGCGCACGCTGATCGTTGCCGCGATAGCACGGTGACAATATGCGCCCCCCTCCCCCCTGTTCACTGGCGAGATAAGCGCGCGCGCAGACAAGCTCGGCCGGAAAGGCAATGTTCACTTCGCAGGAAAAGGAGGCTAGGGCATCCTTCCCTGTTTATATATACATACATATGCATATAAGTAATTGATGGCGGCAGCGATTGAAAAAACCAGCCGGGACTGTTTATATAATTGATATCGTGATGAAAGATACTCCTATCGTTAGTAGCCAAAACTACTTTGATAGCCGCTAACAACAGAGCGTGAGGGGTGACGAACAATAGCCTTCGCCATGTGCCGGCCGGGAATACTGCGCGCCCCGCAAATGTTTTCTGACGCCGACCATACTTGCTCGGCCTCAGCAACATTACGAGGGGCGTCTGCCTACGGCACACCCCAAAAAAAATGTCCACTGAATCCTAATAATCCTATGATCATGCCCCTTTACTTTAAAACCAATTTCAACTATTTTATAGACTCCACTCGCTACTAATAATCGGCTAAAAGTGGCCTCGCATGCAGGACTATCCAACAGCACAATCATCTCGAGTATCCAAATTAGGTGTCAGGGGTCCTCTAAAACCGTGGCCTTGTAGCACATTAGTAACACAGCGTTACACTTCTTCTTACTTCTGTTCTTTTTGTAGAGTTTATCTTATGGCATGCATGTTCACCTCTTCTAGACTGTAACCTTGTTGAGCGCTGAGTCCACGGTATAGAAGTGCGTGTTAGTGCAGTGTGGTACCACGTGACTGCACCCCAATTTAGGTGCAATAATTCCTGCTTAGCATAAAAAGACGCTCATTACGTTCATAAAATTCAGGCTGCACAAAAAGCGATGCCAGTAATTATTCATGGTACTTTTACAAAACTGCCGGTAAAATGCCGCAGCTCACCCATCTTGAAGAGCACGGCGCTGCTGGCTGGTCCACCACCCTTGGTGGTCAAGGCGACGACGCGTGCTTCGTAAGAAGCTCCCGTCTTCAGGTTGTTTAGTGTAAGGCTGTTAGTCGTAGAGTTTGTGCTCTGATTGAAGTGAACATTGGAAGAGTTGCCGTCCACGTACACCTGCGTACAAATTATTCGTTCTTTCAGCCTTCCAAAACTCATGCAGTCCCATGTCTCTTATCGTGTTCGCTCTTCATGACCCCGTTATGCAGTCGTTACTTTAGGAGAATTGAGAACGAATTGAGCGTGTTGTTGTCATTTCTTCGACAAGCATAACACCAAACCCATAACCTATATGAAACCCTGCGTGCATTCATCTTGACCGTGCATCAACATTTACCTCATCACCCAAATCCATATAGTTGCGCGTCACGAGTGTTCACGACGTCTACAAACTATGATCCTTAATTACGTAACGAAATGACGCAATCAGTGAAAACTTACGCGGTGTTTTAGACGTAAATGGTGGCGTTGAAACACGCATCAAGTTCAAGAGCGCACGACGAAATTGCTTACGTAATATCCTCTCAGCCTTCCGTTGTGGTGCTGAGGCGGTGGAGGAGACCAGAAAACGGTCGCCATGGTGCCGTTCACAACTTGCACTTCCACGCTTTCGGGTGGCGCAGATGGTACTGCGGAAAGAGACGATGTGACGTAAGCACCCGGTGTGCTGATATTTCTTCGAGAAGAGCAGCAAACAGTTTGCCTCTTTGGCTGCGTACCTGGGACGAACTGTTGATTACATCGCAGACAGGAAAGAGCCCCCCTTCCCCCCCCCCCCCGGACTCCTCGGCAGTACCTTACACGACTTGCCAACGCAATAGACTATCCGAAGAATCAGTGTTGTCATATACTTCATGGCTTCCTCTAACCCTATTATTTGTTTCCATAATTAGTTAGTTAGCTACCTAAATAAACTGTTTAAAAGAAGTATATAAATAAAGCCATGTTCCGGTGCTTTTCGCTGTACCGGCGCACGATTTTCATATTGTGGGCTTTAGTTTATCATGTCACCCTTCAGCTGTTTCTTAGCAGTACCGTCAGCAAATCGGCAGGGGTCCACAGAAGAAACGGAAAAAAAACGGCTTATAAGCGGAACAAACTTTACGAACTCTGGAAAAAAGTGCGAATGAACACCAGGGTGCGTAAATACATACATACATACATACATACATACATACATACATACGTACGTACATACATACATACATACATACATACATACATACATACATACATACATACATACATACATACATACATACATACATACATACATACATACATACAAACATGAATACATACATACATACATACATACATACATACATACATACATACATACATACATACATACATACATACATACATACATACATACATACATACATACATACATACATACATACATACATACATATACCGCGGGTACAACTAATTTAAACATACCATCTTCCATGGTCTGAACACTCCTCGAGTTACTTGGTGGGCCTTCAACGCTTCTGTAGAATGGCACAAGAAAGAACTCGTACTTCGTGAACTTCTTCAGGTCGTTGAGTACGTATGAGAGTGCTCCGCCATTTAGCACGGTCACCATGTTGTATTTTTGCGATCCTCCACTCATGTCTCGAAACCGAATATA
The DNA here is from genome assembly GCF_043290135.1 of Rhipicephalus microplus. NCBI lineage: Eukaryota > Metazoa > Arthropoda > Arachnida > Ixodida > Ixodidae > Rhipicephalus > Rhipicephalus microplus. The sequence continues at coordinate 133,753,953 of NC_134703.1, forward strand.
AAAGCCCTCCACGTAGTCCCTCATTCCCTGGATCTGTGCGAGAGAAAAAAAAACGGCAACTCATTAGGACGAACAGAGTTGTTTTTCAGCAGTGCTGGAAACGGTGCCAGTACAGAAATAGTGCGAAGTCAAAGCAGCTGCACAAAAAAAAAAAAAACTTGCGCTTGGTACCATCTACGTGAGTAATGCTTTCTGGTGCACTTCTAAGGACTTGATGTAAACCTTTTTTCTCAAGATACGTGTAATAGAAGCATATTGTTTGGTTCACTTAATACGATAGGAATACATGCATAAAATACACTGACTGAGTTAAAATCTTGAATCATTGCTGAATGGCGTTAGATGCTATGCATGCCCAATACACCAACAAGCATATGCATCACCACTAATAGTAAGCGAGAGGTATCGTAAGTGGACTTCACCATGCCAGTAAAATATTGTTCCACCCACTTGAAGTTAAAAGATTCAACTATTATGCACTTTCCCGTTTAGGTACCAGCATTCTATTATCCTTATTTGCCTCTGTAAATGGGAGTAAAGGGCCACAATGTATGACAAGAATATCAGAGGCGCGAACTAAAATTCGAGTTATTTCTGAGCAGTTTACAAAAGATTGCCGCAAGTGAAAGAATAGCAAAAGTTCATGAAGTAATGGGGAGTACCTTCCAGCTCAACTTGACGGCTGTTGAGCTTACAGCGCGTATGTCTTGCAGGGATACGATGCATGCGCTGAGCTTCGCGCGTGCCTCGTCAAGGTTGAACTCCGGGAGAAAATGAGGCGCCATTCCTGTAAAAAAGAAATACAAGTAAGAAGAGTTACTCTCCCATATTGCTTTTATCTTGATCTACAGAAAAGTCATGTGCTTGCCGTCTTATTCAGCATCACGTTTAATCAAGCTCTGCGTTACTCATATTGTAGATTTTTCGTATTTTAATAGCATAGATAGTTTTGAATCTATCTTAGTCGGGTACTTATTTTTGAAAATTATTTATTTTCACCTACACCTAGCGGCGCTTCGTGCGTTGCCTGCTTGCACCCAACAGCATTTTTTGCGCATTTGGTCACCCTACATTCGTTGAGAATCAAAATTTAAATAGAGTGTAAAACAGCGCTTCGAGACAGAACAACAAAAATGAATATAAGTGCACATACACAGTACTGACTAAAAGTCAATTTATTATCACTTGGCCAACAATAAATATTAGCCCATATGTGACGTCGTAGAAACAGCAAAAGGAAACGTCCCCAGTAACAGGTTTGTCAACAAGCCCACTCGCACTTAGCCCTCGAAGAAACAGTGTGCTTTCTTTGGAAGGGCAAGAGAAAGGCAGTTGACATTTTTTTTCTTTTTGTTTGTCCCGCATTGCCACGCCATTTGTCGAGGTCGGTATGTGTCAAATAAACCGCCAGCAATGAGTGTTCTGAAAACTAGTATCCGAGCCACATATTTTGTGAGCCAGTCCTTGTTTAGTCCTCTCAAACATTGCGCCGGAGCTTGAAAGTTTATATTAAGCTCAAAGTCTGCGCTCAAAAAAGTCACAGCTTTGTCACTATGGCGGAGCAATGAATGCGATAGCAACAAATGTGAATGCCACGCGAAGAATGGCAAGCAGATGTAAACATGTCGCACGTTGCTCACGCACAAATCACGCACGTAACCTACTCACAGGCACAGATGAACGAGAATAAGTATCTCAGTTGTTATTTCGCTGTGTCTGAAAAGCGCGCCCTTTTTGCAAACGGACACTGTGCAGTGAGGGCAGTGAACTTTGTGCGCCCGATAACTACAACAGAATCGTTCCGGCGCAAGACCAAGGCGTACGATTCTCCCCACCGTCAAATAAGCCCGCGTATGCTCTCGCATACGCGCGCTTATCTGCCGCTGGGGAGAATCGTTGCGGAGGAGGAGAGGCGTCCTACCTCCCCTCCTCCGCAAGAAAAAGTACGCACGAAGATGAACGCACGAGCGCGCGTCGCTGCGTAGCGACGATCTGGCGACGCGCGTTCGTTGCGCCATCTCGCTGGTACTGCGGAAAACATGGTATTCCCCCGAGCTCGGCGTTGCCAGCGGTAAGTGGTAGATATAAATAGTTTGTTTCGGGGAGGTGTTCCTTCGTGGCTCAGTGGCTAACACCACGAGGTAACAAGCAAGAGGTCAGGCGTACATTCCGCGTGCTCGAGTCTTTTTCTGGATCATGTTTTTTTTCTTCCGTTTTAATATATATATATATATATATATATATATATATATATATATATATATATATATATATATATATATATATATACGGTGAATGACGGTGGTCACCGGCGCCGGTGGCGAAATCTAACCGAGAGTTGCTATCGAAAAACGTCTGGCCTCTACGTCCGTATTAGGATGGAATTGTGGCGCAAGTATGCTAATCTGTCTAAAAGTAATCATCAAAGTTACTTTTAAGCAATTCCTAAAGGCTTCTTTCATATGCCACCTTGCACTTGGTAAAGACAGCGAAGTCTCGGCGCTTAACAGCGTTTAGCTAGACATGCTTCATTTTAATGTCGCACTCACCTAGAGTCCGTATAGGTTCAGAAACAGGGCTGGGGACTCCTTGTCCTTGAGAATTTTCGGCTCGCACGATGAACACGTAGCGTGAGTCGGGTCGCAAAGCTTGTATGGTGTATTTCTCAGAAAGCACTCGATGGGCTGCCAGGACCCACCCACTTTGCAAGTCACTGCTGTAATATTCAACTGGAAATGAACAGGAGTGGAGTTGTGTTACCTTTCCTGTTCTTTCCACAATATATCCTAGTGATGGGTAATTGGCTACTTCACGTGATAAAGAAAGAATGATTGAATTACGTAGTACATTGTAAGGGTTCATCATTATCTATCAAAACTACTGCGAAACAATTAGTTATCTGTTTTGATTGGTCATGAAGTGCCTACTTCGGCCATTGATAACCTGGGCTAGCATTCTTTTTCTCCTTGTTCAGTTTTTTGTTACAATATTTTTATGTAACCACCAGCAACTCACTTGTATATCCTTTGAGTGATGAAGCACCCACTTTCTCACTGCGTCTCCAGGCAAGCGTTATCGATGTTTCTGTTGTATTTACTGGCACCGGCTGTGAAGGAGGACCAGGGAACATGGAGGGGTCAGGGGATCGATGGAAATTGACGTTGGGGTTATGCGGAGATTCAATACTGAGCGACGCTGTCCAAGACGTCTCGCCGCTTTCACTCGAAGCCTTGCAGGTATACGCTCCGCTGTCCAGCATTTGCAGATCTTTGAAGGAAACAAGAATGGCACGAATAAGACATCCCCTCGTGAAGATATTTCAGCAATCGGCAAGCATTATGACGTTGGAAAGAAGTCAGTACTAATAAGTGTACTGATTTGAACATCAAGTTTGAACCACTTTTATCTACTGAGTCTTTTATAGCGACGGCTAGTTACTGCAGGCGATTGAAAAGAAACGATCACGGTTTTCGGCCGTCCAGTAACCACCGTCTAAGGCGTGAAAATCATTTGCACTGGTCTATGTTACATTTCGTTCAAGGGCTGAACGCAGAAAGAACATGAAGAGGCAACGAGTGTGATCTCCTCTTTTTTTGTCCTTTCATTTAGTACTGTAACATTGAGAACAATGCGCCACAAAATATCCCATCCGCAAACATTCTTGGCGTGCCTATCTGCTTTGCGAATGCTCTAAATTTTTCGACGGTTCCATGTACTTACCCTGTATCTGAAGCGTTCCGGACTCCAGAAGCGTGTATCGGGGCCTTTCATCTATCCTTAGCGGAGCCCCGTTGTACAGCCACTGCACGGTGGGCTTGGGCGTACCAGTCGCATCGCAGGGCAGTTGAGCGGCCGTGTGCAGCGGCAGAGTCTGGTTGGCCGGTCCGAGTCGTATGATGGGAGGTGGAAGGTCGGCGAGCGCTGTCACCTCCAGGTGGCCCTTGGCCATGCTTGAGCCCACCACGGACAGCGCCGAACAGACGTAATAGCCACGGTCCTCTTTTCGCACACCGGTGATGGTCAGAGTTCCCTCGTTGCTCACCGAGAAGCGGCCATGTGACTTGCCCGGAAACATCAGCACCTGCGTGGGCAATATGGCAGCGCAATGGAGACTCGATGGTTTGTTAGCAGCACGGGTTTTTTTTTTGCGCTCCGCTCAATAATAACAATGCTGTCAACGACAGTGGTACTTTATTTCGACAAAATGAGAATCGCTTCCAGCAGCAAGAACCGGGAAACGTTGGTATTTGACTCCAGTATACGGAAACCGACATGCTTGGGCCAGCTGGCAACCAAGTCTCATTTTTCATCAACCACTCACGGGGAATATTTACTGCCGTATCACAAACACCAAACCAGCAAAGAGAAACAAGCAGTTCCTGCTTGCAAATGCGTAACTGTGAAACCGTAAAAAACTTGGCAAACCGCTGTACGTATATATATATAACTACACGACGCGCAAGTGTTCCCTTGCGGGGAGCTTACGGAGCATAGCGCTTCAGTGTGAACGAGTGGTCACTTATCAATGTCTGTCATGTTACACAAATGGCCTCCAGTCTGTCGTACAGATTACTGAAATAAAAGTAATAGCAGAGTTGTAGAGACACTAACCTGGTTGCCTTCCCGGGTCCAGAACACGGAAGGTGGGGGGTTGCCCGTCGCAAGACAGTCAAACTTGGCGACGCCGTTGAGCCCCACTTTCTGGTTCTGGGGCGTGAGGCGGAATGTAGGACGTGCTATAATGTGACAAGAAGGAAAAGAACAGATGAGTTTTCACAGTTTTCTCATAAATACGTCCCTTGACAAAACTTTGGAGACCATTGATCTAAGTTATTGCCTAAATTGAAATTTATATGGGTCGGATATGTCCCCCCATGACGTAGCTCACTGTTTGCGAACTTCAAACTATTCCAATATTATCAGCCTAAAATAATCATAGTGCACGTAAAAAACAGCTTTGTTTTGTATGTTTAGACAAAACACCATACTTAGAGAGAGCAGAATCAATGCATATTTTATGAGTGAAAGATGTGAATTGTCGGTATAATTTTTGCGATGAGCCCATGCAAACCGGGACAAAATTTACAGCTATGGGGCTACGACGTAAGCGTAACGAAAGTAAGCGATGCAGTCGTCACGCCAACTTCTATTAAAATTGAGGAAATAATTGCATTTTGCTGAGTTCACACAAAAGGGTGAGTACTTACAGTGCACGGTTAACGTCGCCGACGCAGAGACTGAGCCAACAATGTTTTCTGATTCGCAAATGTATGTTCCCTCATCCGCGAGAGCGACGTTCTTGATGTGCAAGCTCTTGTCCTCTTGGACATAAGCCCTGAAGGAAAAGTGACACACCTCAGATCTTCTTCACTTTGTTGATCAAGCACTTCACGAAATGTTTATTCAATTGTTGTATTCTAAATAAATGAGAAAATAGCACAAACCGGTGAGACCTGTTTGACTGAACACACGACACGCGTGCTGTTTAAAAATGACGAAGAAAAAAGTGCGAGTAACAAAATACAACAAATCTCACTACACATAGGATATTTAGGACCCATGAAGGAAAGTTATAGCTTTTATTGTAAATATGTGATATTAAAATGTTACTATCGTCGTGTTCATTGCCGTTTCTTTTCCTATTTAGAAATCCCATATCGTAATACGCAGGCAGAGCGATGGCTTTCCCGCATAATGACTACTGTTGAGGAGAAGCAAGCGCAAGTATGGCAAAAGGCAACAGTCTAGGACATTGACGCTCATATCAAAGACGTAAACACCCCTTTCACAAATACATTCCAATGACTTCTGTTGCCACGCTCTTTCCCCGCATCTTGGGAAGCGCATTTATTTTTCGCCCTTTTGCCGTAGGTGTGGTTAGATACGTATGCAAATCCCACGACGTTTTAAAAGGTCCTCAGCATGAGTGCCACTACTACGTGCTTCCAATCCTACATTTTCGTAGGCCGAGAACATTCTCGCGTGAAACCTATGGGTCTGCACAGCTAGTTTCATAGATGTCACAAAGACATATCTGAAACTAGGCTGGTGCATGTTATTGCGTCGCGAAGTATATCCTACTGATGCAAGGCTTCTGAGCAAACCCGAGTTTGCAGCAGTGTTGTTAGTCCCGTGGCTCACCTTCCGACGGGCATCTTGCCATCCTGCCTCCTCCATGTGACCGTGGGTTTGGGGTCGCCATTCACTTTACACTGGAACACGACGGACTCCTCCGCTAGTGACGTCACATCTTCCGGGACTCGTACGAAATACGGCTTCGCTGTAATAGGAAGTGAATATACGGACTGACCAGTGACACTCTTCCTCATATATTGAGCGCACAAGTCTCTAAATTACGTTGCTACCGGACTTTGACATGTTCGAGAGTTTGTGTTTGAATAGTAGAAAGCTGTGAAAAACACCTACACAAGTGATCCCAGCGATGATAAGAATGCGCTGAATATATTATGGGCAGTAAAGGATAAAGAAACACAAAGCACTCCTATCATTTACGTATTCACGATTTTTTTAACGAATTCTTCTATACCTCATGCTAAATCAACACACCCTACTAGGTTAATGAAAAGCAGCACAAAAGTAGATAATGAATCCAAGGAAGCGTGGGGAACGTAAGATTAATTGTTTCAAGTGCATAATAATAATTGTGATATAGATACAGCAAACGTACAAAAAGTTAACTTCCCACAGGCAGGAACCAAACCCACAGTCTTATGAAAAGACAAATAAAAAGTACAATACACTAAAACAGTACAAATAATGTTCACTATAGCTTCCTTGATTTCATCATATTTATTGCTTTTAATTAAAGTTGTGTCATACAAAGAAACGAGTCGTCGACAATTTTTTTCTACTGGGTTTAAGTGACTCGCTAGCTAGCCAAAGCAGCGACAAGGGCAGCGCGTGTGCCACTGCACTGCGTATATGCATCGTTAAACACGAAGCCATAAAACCAACGTCCCGACCGTTTCACGCGAAATGTGCAGAATGAGTGAGCGTCTCTTGTCGACGCAGCGTAACTCTGCTTACTGTGCACGGAGAGCAGCGCAGCCGGCGAGTCCCTGGTGCCGAGCATGTTGGCCGCCCGGCACACGTAGCGCCCTTGATCGGACGGACGCACGTCGGCGATCACTAGCGCGCCCTGGGCCAGGAGGCGTACGCGCCCCGTGCCCGGCTGAACCTGGACGCCGTCCTTGAACCAGGTGACCGTGGGCTCGGGGTGGCCCCTGGGAGGAACGCACTCCAGCGTTGCCGACTCCCCGCCCGCCACGTGAATGCTCTTCGGAAGCTGGCGGAACTCGTCACGAAGCACTGCGGATATAAGGGAAACAAGGAGAATTAAGCTCACAGTATTTGGCACACGAACTGAATCGTGCGCGCGTCGTTTATGGCGCACGAGTGACTTCCACTGCGCATTCCCACAGGGTGGCGAGAAATTGGTGACTCACGGAGTCATGCCTAGACATGTGGTTCTACCATGAGCATACATAAACAGCACAGCGTATAACTATGGCTAATGAACACCTTAACCATAAACAACTGAGAAGACTATGCCAAATGCAGAAAATTAGGGGACATTTAAGCTTCGCCTTTAAGGGTTGAACGTGATAGCGAAATCTGGCCCCTAGTGCACCCCTCAACCGCTAAGTACATACTTAATAATATGTTTTGTTGCATACACACGCACGCACACAAACACGCACACAGTAGATTGGACCAGCGCATGCTATCATCACCGAATGGGCTCATTTTCGTCGTGACACCTGTCGAACTAAATTCGTTAAAGAGGCCCTGAAACACTTTTTCAAGTAACCATAGAATGAATTTACTAAAAGAGCTTATTACCTCACGAATTTAACGCCGCAAAAATTTTAGGAATCCATCCAATCCGAGTGGAGTTCAAAGGTTTGTCGCATGCTGCAATTGCATTATCTCTTCTCTCGTCCCTACGAAAGCGCTGGAAGCTAAGCAGGGAGGCGTGGCAGGGCAAAAAAACTACCGCGCCTCGTGACCTCGAGCACTTTTTTTTCGAATGCGCGGCTTTTTCAGCGAGATCGCACGCGCAAGCGTACACAAGTAGCGTCCTTCAGCGGCTATCTCGGTAACTCGATTTTTCGGTCACAGACGCACAGACAATTTTTCGCTCACAGCCAACGGGGCCAATGGCGGCGACGGGTTTTTTTTTTTTTTTTTCGACACGAGCTCGCTAACGCTTTCGCTATAAAACTACTGCGTCAGGCGGCCTTAGTCTGCACACCGGCCACTATCACATGTGCCCAGAGATAACGAAAAAAAATTGCGGCAACTACGCACTAGTGGTGCGAAAAGTGAGAACACAGCAAATGTGGCGGCCTTCCACACCACCTTTTCGTCCTCCTCCTCCTGTTTCCTTTGCAAATAGCTAATGAACATACACAACGATACGGTGCCAAACAGGGTATGGAACATCTCCTGCACTGCTCAGAAATGAAAGACGACTTCCACATACTGCTAGATCAGGTAAGTGGGAGAGCTTTCATAATGATCAAGAAATTTACCCCACTGTCTCACACACCGCTATTACACCAGCCTGCAAGAGCATGGCTGCGATTTTTAAAGTCTGCGTACCGTGCTCAAAGTATACGTGCAGCCAAAACGAACGATCACAGGAAATGGTGAACAAGATAGAAAATAAAAAAGCAGCTGACCTTTGTATCGTGCGCAACATTTGGTGTGACTGTTTGCTTTGGCCGGACGTATACCCATCAATGTGTTGTACCGTACCGATAGACCATCGCAGCACAGAGCAGAAAAGTGTTACTACAGTTGAAGGCATCAGCACCGGACTTCGTCTTGTCCAAATGTTTTCTTCCCTTCCCAAGTGCATGCAGGTTATTCAAACAAGCCCAGCCCTGTTCAATTACCATTCATTTATCCATTCCCTCCTCCAGACAGCAAGCTTTTTTGACGATGCATGAACAGCGTAGGCGAAGTTACGGAGTTGCTACATCCTCAATCAGCAAAGGGGATGTCATCAAATGCTGCGAAACGTCGAAGAGCAGGCACTATAGAAAAAAAAGGCATCACTCAGGGCCTTGTAAACAGTGTCCGACAGGTCATCAATCTCTGTGGCCATTTATTCCTGCCAGGCGCGGCAGTACGCGGGCATGCAGATGGCGTCGCGCGTGTGCCACTGAGGCGTGGCAGCACACTGGGTACGACATGGCAGTCTGGCATCGAAGGCGCCTAGCATGCACGTGCGATGTGCGTTGACGTGGATCTACCCACACCGGTCGACCAGCGAAGCGAGAGAAAGACAGATGTGATGCCGATAGGCACGGATGTAACCCAGAAAAAAAAAATATATCTGATTGGCTACCCTGCACTGAACAAGGGGTAAAGGGAGACAAAAAAAGTAAGAAAGACAGGAATGAGAGAGGGAAGTATGGAAGTAGAAATACAAACACACTGGAGTGCCACAATCTTTCGACGAGGCGGGTCGACGATCGAAAGTTGTAAGAAAGGGCAAAAGTGTATCACGTACCGCAATATTCGAAAAGCATGAAACACTACTGCAACTAGACGTCTCTATTCCCATAATTTTGTTTATTATAAAACATATAGCGCTGTCTTTTTCTCACATCTTTTATGGTTGCCGACCCGCAAACATCAGTGCAAGATGAGTGCCGGGAAAATAAAGTGCTCCACTGTATGAATGTGCGTTCAAAAGTATCTTATGTGGTCTGCAGCGTTTTTAGTGCTAAAAATGCCTCGGCTTGATGCGAATGTGCAGAACGCTTGCTGTGCCACCGATCATTGAGGCAGTGTAAAAAAAACACGATAGGTCCACTCATCGTTCAGGAAATCGATTGACGTAAAAACGAGGCAAGTGTGGCTCATGATCTCAGTTTCTTAGACCTGAGCAAACGTTTGCTTTGTAGAGGTTGAATGTGACTGCGAGCTGAAGCATCACACCGAGTCATGTCCGTTTCAATGTGCACAAGTAGACTCACTGCCACTCCCTTACGAGGCGGCTACGTGAATCCTTTAAACTTTTCTGGTAGAAAAACATGTCTATTTTTGCAGAGAAAGATTCCCAGCTCTCGTGCTGGGAGAGGTATTCGCCGGGAATGTCTGCCAGCCAGACAAGTGTTTCTTGCTCCCATTTTGTACGTTTTGTTTTCTAAAAGCCTTCTCGAAAAACACACGACAGCCTAAAACCACAGATTCTGAACAACAAACGTGCTGTGCGGTTTCCTCGATAACCTAATATATCGATGAAAAAAGATGAACCAGCTGTAGCAAAATTTTCTTCAGGAGTTTTTCTCACGAGAGTGCGCGAGTGGGCATCGTATATATCGTTCGAAGTTGCTCGCCAATGTTGCCTCGGGCTATTCGGGTCTTGAGTCTCCTTTATTGAACGAACGAAGCCACGACTCTGCTCGGCAAAACATCGTTCTGCGCTCTTCCCTTCCTACCGTCATCCCCCGCCCCTCTTACAGTTCTCTTCATGTTTTTTTAGTCAGCTTCAAAACAAAAGAAGATTGAAAACAAGTAGCCCATCACATAACCAGTCTTTTTTTAGACGTGATGTATATTTTTCTTTGCTGCCCTCTTTCCAGCACGCAAAGTATATCGCGAAGCAGTTCAAGCTATATGGCGGTCAAGCAGTGGTGAATTGCTCCCAAAGACATCCTGAGTTGGCGGGTAGGAGTCCTGCTTTGTTTTACTTGAAAGAACCAAGCTGCTGCTCGGTTGTTTCAATGAACGTCGTCGATTGTGTCTCTTCCCCCTCCCTCTCCAATCCTATTTTCTCGGGATGTGGCTCGCAGCTTTGTCCACGAGCGAGCGGCACTCCCTAGAATGTCTAATGATGCCCGTGAGTAGAGTTAGTTCTCTTGCTCTTCGCCAACACTATAGGTGCTTTTTTGTTTTTGTTTTTTTCTTGCCCATTTGCCCGTGCGTGTGCCTCTCAGAAACCTACACGAACCATCTCGCTTTTTGCATTAGTGCGCGTATTCCTCCAGAGCAACTTTTATTTGCCGTGACAGACATGGAATGATTTTCAACTATGGCTAAAAGTGGCTCATGCTTTTCTCATTATTATACAGCCTAGCTAGCTTCGAATCAATTTGACGAGTTGGAGAAAAAACGCACTCGCATGATCCTTCATATCGTCCTTTTCTGCTCATAATTATTGATAGCTTGAAATTCCCGTCTAGTTTTGAATCTTTCAATTTTGCTTCCCCCCTGAACACATTTGCAATACTCGCTTCTGAAAAGCTCACAATAGCGAAAATTTCACATAATGGACATAAAAGTCCCTAGACCAACGCGATATGGCTGGTCTAGAACTCAAAAATGAACATGAACTCCTGCCTGGGCCTATTAAGGCCTGCAGTATTCCTAAATAAATAAATAAATAAATAAATAAAATGTAGCGTAGAAGCTTGCCTAAATACAAAGAAACAACATGTGTGAAAAATTAATACATGTACTCAGCGGCAAACACACACGCATAATTTACATAAGCAGCGGAGAAGCTGAATCTATCATTAAAAAGACATGCGTATTTCCAACTCCGCAGAAGCTACTCGTGATTTTCTCTATTTACCACATCCGTTTATGTTAAGCCCAGCACGAACTATTTCGATGTACAATAAGCCGCTGACAAGCCACAGCTTCTATGAACATGCTTGTAACAACCGAAGGCCAGTTTCATAAGCATTAAAAAATGCTAGACCCCTAGCTCCTGTGCGCAATGCTGACGCTTAAATTCATCGCTTGTAGTATATCAAGGTCTAGAAGGCAATACATATACATGCTTTAATAACCGTTTTGTATCTACTGCTAATGCACGTCTACTGAACATTTCAAAAACTAACAGGACTGCTACAGAAAACAGGCAGGATAATTACAGTTCATGAGTGTTGGTAATTAGTCTCCACAAGAAGGCCGCTTCTGTTATATACTCCCAGCTCTACATGTAATAGCTGCAGCTGCGAAGAAGCGATTGCTCATCCTTTGCGTCTGTCCTTTCAGTACTCCAAAACAGGAATTTTCCGATGCGTTAGGTGTACGTGACAATCGCCCTGTGTCGGAATGATTGGCTGGAACACTGGTCCAGTCTGTCAGTACAGGCGCTTTTCAAAGCGTTATAGCGGTACTAGCGTACAAGTGGTCTTGTCGAGACTGACTTTAGGCAGTGTCCTATACTCCTTTCCTTTTTTTTGTTACCTTCCTCTTCTTTTTTGCAACATCTCCTTCCTATCATTTTTTACTCTCCCTCCCCAGAACAGAGTAGCCAGCCGGTCTAAGAACTGCCTAACCTCCCTGTTTGTCCGCTTCATCATTCCTTCTTTCTTTCCCAATTGGAGCAACTGAAAAATTCAGGAGGTTTGTTACAAAATAGCGGTTGAAGTTTTATAGCTGGGGATATTTTTTAGGGGTGAAGCTCTTTAGGGTTTGGTCTGTCCTTCCTCCGTTGTTCTCGTACGTAGCCACCAGTGGCACATATCCGCTATGTTTATTTATTTATTTATTTATTTACTATTATTACCTGCTTCGCCCCGAGGCATTACAACAGGGAGGGTACTGTACATATAATCAAACACATAAAAAATATTTATAAAGCATAAAAAAATCATCACTTGAATCAATACAGACTGTTTCCGGTGGCAGAGTGTTCCATTCTCTTTTAGTGTGGACAAAGAAATATTACCGAAATGCGTCTCCTCCAAAAGGAATCTCGC